>NC_081436.1:49304546-49622046 GCF_949786415.1 Peromyscus eremicus
TCTGTCTCCCTCTCATTACCTCTGGCCTCCTGGCTGTTTCTTTAACATGGCCAACATACTTCTTCAAGGGCATACATGTACGCTCTTAGAGAACTCTTCTCCCTGATACTTACAAGAGGATTTATCCACTCACTTCCTTACGTTATCTGTTGGTATTGCTGATTCAGAGTCATTCAAGAGTCAATGAAAAACAGTAATCACCTTCTCTGTTTCCTGTTTCCAACTCTATTTTTCTTCATGGAAGTGCTCAACTTTTGTCGCCTTAGCTATGTATTTGTGAATTGGCTGTCGCTCCTCACTCCACATTTGAATCCAAGATTTATGACTTCACTGATTAACTGCTAAGTCTTCTACATTGAAAACAAAGCTGGACAGAACGATGGCTCAGAGGTTAAGAACATACACTGCTCTTGCAATGGATCTGAGTTCAATTTCCAGCACCTACATCTGGCAGCATTCAACTGCCTGTAATGCCAGTTCCAGGGGACTTGATGCCTCTGGCCTTTTGGGGTAGGTACTTGCACTTGTATTTATATACCTACACACAGGCAAACAGACGTACACAGAATTAGAAATAAAATAAATTTTAAAAAAATAAAGAAAGTAAACAAAGCTTAAAATAGTCAAACACGATTTATTGAGATGATTTGTCATCAAAATGATTAATATATGTATTATTTTAGCAGTTTTAATTATTATGAAGAAAATTTTTGAAGCAAACTGCTGAAATTTGCAAAAGGGATCCAACTGAAATGGTGACTGTATTGCATCATGTATTTGTGTCTCTTGTTAGATATTGTAAATGAAAGGAACAATTGTAGTATCAGCCTGCTTGCAGTTTAAAAACAAGGAAAATACACATTTCCGTTATTTTGTTGAGTATTTGTTGTATTCTGGGAACAGTGGGATTTTCAAAGTTTTTATATCTGAAGAATCACAGTGGTGGGTTGCTCCAAAGTGGTGGGAACATGAGTTGCTTGTTGGCATCTTTATGGGTCAGGAAGCACACCAGCAAAGTAATGATGGTATGCAGCTGGCTTTCCGCTTTTTCATTTTTGTTCTGTGTGAAATCCTGCTGCCCAGGATGGTGCCAACAGATTCAAGAAGGATCTTTTCCATTAGTTCATCATTCATTTCTGAAAAAAAGTCCTCACAGACATGCCTCTATACATGTGTGGCTTCTAGGGGAATATAAATCTAGACAAATTGAAAATGAACTAATCACATTAGATTAATAGGAAAATATCAGAACTTTACCACTCAAAACATAGATGTCCTCTAACTTTACCTTAATAAATGAAGAGGGGGCAGACTTTACTTCTGAGCAGTAAAAGTACACACAGAACAATAGTCTTGGTGATCTTATTTTGGGGAGGCTAGAAGCAAACTGTTGCGGAGAAGGCATTAAATCATGCCACATAAACAGTGGGTTCAAGAAAATGGAAGTCCCCAGCTTGAAATGAGAATGATTGACAAAGTTGGCATTCCTCCCAAATTCTTGAAGAGATATCACATAGAAAATGGATTTGATTTTTGGGCTTTAAATATATTAAAATAAAATTTACTCTCTTGTCCAATGCAGAGTGGTCTGTCGTAAAACCATATGCACACAAACAATGTAAATGGACTCAGCAGGTTCTGTTTATATATTTGTGCATACACAGATACACATATATGGGCAATATATAATTTATATATATGTAAAGCAATAATAATTTAAAAAAATGAGACTAATCTAGAGAGTGTGTGGGACATGGGAGGGAGGGAAGCAAGGGGAGAAGGTGATGTAATTCTATTTCAATTAAAAACATATTTGAAAAAACAAAATTTACTAATACATGCTATAATTACTGTGACTTCACTCTTCTATAAACAAACAACTTTTCTAACATCTATGAGGTTCTTTGATATTTCTGAGGCCATTAACAAGTGAAATAAAGAGAGCAGTGACCCCAGTGGCAGCAGAGGACTTCTCGTTCTGCTAGGAATTCGAGTCGACGCTGGTGAACACCCGGGGAGTGTTTTAGTGGTGAGACTAACTGTACTCTATGTTTTTAATCCATGAATTATTCTTTTCAATAATTCCATTCACTTTAAAGAAAAACAGCACTGCTTTTATACCAGTCAGTGTTGACAGTGTACATGGCCACTTATATACCAGTCAAGAGAAACTCTCCAACCAAAACAATAATGTCATTTTCCCTTGGGTAATTCTTACCGGGTTTCTGGTTTTAGGAGACAGTTGGTTAAAGAAAGTTTATAATCAGTGTTTTCAGACTGTATTTTGAGGCATGAAGCAAGCCTCGCGCCAACAATGCATTATTGCCTAGTTATTTTTAGGTATTAGTCATGGAACAAGACAGGTGCCCAGAAGAATTTGTTGGGTACATAAACATGAAACCTCTGCCTCTGAGAGCTTCTAGTCTAGATTGGGACATGCAAAACAGGAAACCCAAGCTTTACCGCAAGAAGATGAATGGCCATCATTGATCCCTTAATGTGTGAGTGCTGCCAAGCAATTATGCTTTATTTATTCAGAAAGATTCAACTAAAATGCTGCTCTGGTATATTTCAGTCCTCTAGAAATGTAATAATCAGTATGATAACAGTTGCTTTGGATATATGGAATAGTCTCTGAGATTTGTTGGTCAGTCTTTTGCCTTCACTTTAGTATCTCGATCAAGAAATTTGGGTGCTTCACTTTGGAGTATGTGGTGATGGTGATGATGGTGAGCGTGCGTGCGTGCGTGCGTGAGTGTGTGTGTGTGTGTGTGTGTGTGTGTGTGTGTGTGTGTGTGTGTGTGTGATGTCTGGTCTGTGTGCCTTGCATGTGTGTGCTTGCCCATGCAGGCACTTATGGAGCTCGGAGGTTAACATCAGGATGTCTTTCTCAAAAATATTTCTTATATGTTGCTGAGACAGAGTTTCTCACTGAACCTAGAACTTGATGTTTCAGCTAGATTGACTGGTCAGTGAACCATGGAATTTGTTTATCTCCTGTTCCTCTGACTGGATTTACAGGTGTTTGTTGCTACATTTAGTATTTAGATGGGTGCTGAGAATCTGAACTCAGGACCCCATGCTTGTACAGAAATCACTTTGCCCACTGAGCCATCTTTCTAGCCCTTGGGTGCTCCATGTATTTCTGGTACAGGGGATTTGCAGATGGTTAAGACTTTGTTGTTACCTTAAGTACAGTTTGTATCTAGGAAGTGGAAAATATGCCATCACAAAAGAGCTTATTAGATGCATGCCTATATTGGTATCAACCACAATATCTGTAAATGTTATAGATAAACAGTAATCCTAACTCATTTTCAGTGTATAAACTGATTCACATGGACTCTGGTTTGAAACTTGGAATCATTTTTTTACCCTGGTCCAGTTTCCCCGTAATTTTCCTGTGTAATATATTATTGTCTAATTGATCTGATTAAAAAAAATCAAAAGTTGGTAAAACCCACTAGAGAAAAAAGGAAAACAAACAAACAAAAATAAAACAAGCAAGAACAACACCCCCCCCCCAAAGAAAAAGAAAGCGCAGTGTTGTTTTGGGTTCTAATTTTATAGGATTGATCAGGGGTTAGAAAATGTTGTATAAAGGGCTAGATAAGAAGTGCTTTAGGCTTGCAGACAATATGACTTCTATTCCGTCCATACCACTCTGCGGCCACAACATGAATGCAGTTATGGAAAATATGTATATGGATGAACATCCTGAAGGACACTGGTTTTGGTTATGGAAAAACGTAGGCTGTTCTATCTATAGTTTACTAATGTTTGTACAAGACATCAAAACCTCTGAAAATCAAGAGGAGAAAATTATTACCAAAGAAAAAGAAAGACGTGTTCTGAGAAATCCTGCTAAATTATTTTCTTTGCAAATTTTTATAAGAAGCTCTCCTTCCAATAGTTTGAGATGGGAGTCTCCTAACATGTAGCCTCATGTGGAGAAAACACATTGGCTTAAGTTTTGTATGATGATGACTCATGATTCTTTTCTTATCCAAATTTACTAAATGGGTATAGTCTTTAAATGTTGCTTCTGAGTGCATTTGACTATTGAACATATAAGTTATCAATATAAATATATTGATTGGTTTGATAGATCTATATTATTTTAGAGCCTTGGCACAAAATCTTCTGTTTTATAGGAGACTCTTAATGTTCTCTGAAGAAATGAGTTGCATGTTCACATGAGATTTACATGGGAAATAAAATCTTCTGCCCTATTCATTGTGTATACTCTAAATACCACAGTTTATGGCCAGATAGAATGTTTCTGTCTGTACTGATATTGAGCACTGTTCAACTGAAGGCAAACCTCATAAGTGATTATTTTTTTTCTATGCCAAGTCATGCTCGTCTTCTGGATATTCCACAGTGAGACATTAGATGCATTTTGTGTTTTAAGACAAAAGGTCAAACATTAGAAAGCAATTCGCTGTTTTATAATATTATTAATGACAAGGTCCACAGATCCCACACAAGTCATCATGAATTTCCGGTAGGAGTCGTATGCTCCATTCCCATCAATCTCCAGGTTTTCTGTTATATCCAAATGCACATTCATTTAAAAAACAGCAGCAGTAGATTAATTATATACAACCTCAGCTTTAAGATATCATCCATGAACAAGTTACTCTACTTGCTTTCCTTTCAAGTACAGATTACGGAGCTTGTCAAATTCACTTTGCATATAGGATGATAAAATCTCAACAGCTAGCAGCGAGGGAGTGGACCTGTATGCAGCAGATAACTAGGGCAAGTCAATGATAAACGTGGCGATAGAGCTGTCATTGCTTTCCACAAATGAGAGATAAATCCATGAGTGCAAATGTCACATGTTGAATAAGTGAACAATCACTCTATCATCCATCACTGCCAATTCCTTCCGTGTTATCTGGATTGTATTTCAGCTGAGTACATCGTGTGAGTTATATAGCAGTTTCTTAAAGATGAAGTTATGTGTTGCAACAGGCCAAATGTGTTTGTTGTAGACCCATCTGTCTCACTAGTTCTTGTTCACACACTAGCTATTTTTTCATCTTTAAAGATATTTATTGCATATACACTCTCCAAAGCACAATTAACAGGCAGAAACATTTTAGAGAAGCCCATGACATGTATTAAAGAAAGAATTGAACAAGAGGACAGTAACTCTCTGTTGAGTGTCAACAAGAAGTCTTTCCGAATCACCTACCCAATTCTTAGTGGGTGGTCATCAACATTTCCAGTTCTCTTAAATACAGGAGTTGCCAAGATGGAGTGTTGATAAATCTGAATGGGACATTCTTTTCAATGGGGGCTTTTTGTGAAATCCCAACCTCATCCAAATTTCATTTAAATAACATCTGAAAACAAAGTATCAGAATTAGGAGACCTCAGAATTCTTGCATATAAAACTCCTCTTGATTTTAAAATCTCTTTAACTCTTTAAGAATTATGCTTTTTCCTAGATTTTGTTTAAATATTTCTTGATGTAGATAAGGATATTTCTAGACCACAGTGTGTTATGTTTGAACTATGCAATGTTTATCAATGCTTACTGTATGTAGGAAATGTTCTGGGAACTATGATCCCATGCTTCTATGCCATTCAGTATTCCTTTATGCAAACCTAAGCCTGTTACCACCAGCTACAATATAATATTTCAGCAAAGTAGAAGGTGGGTTTGAATTAAAACTTCTCTTATTAATGAAGAATACAGAGACAGATCTAGTTGTGGATGCCTTTGGATTGGGAGATCAAATGATTTCATCAGGATAAAGGTTCTCTTTACCTCTTTATAGTCTTCCTTCTATATGACTCTAGACTCAGACAGGCCTACTCTTTTTCCTAGAATCCATTTTTTATGGTTTGAGTAGGAAATGTCCCTTCTAGGCTCATGGTCTTCAGCTGGTGTTATTTTGTGAAATTTGACAAAATTTTGTTGTTACCTAATTGAAGGAAGTAGATGGCTGTTGGCAGGTCATCAAGGGCATGTTGGCCTTAGATCCTGTTTCTTTCTGTCTGCTTCCTGTCTGCCAGTAGGTGAGTAGCCTCTTTGTCACGTATTTCTGCTGCTTTGATACTCTGTGTCACATGAACTCAGAAGCAATCAGGCCAAAAAACTAACTAACAAACAAATAAAAAAGTAAAAACCCATGAGTTGAGATGTCTAAAATGATGAGCCAAAATAATTGTTTCCTTTTTTAAGTTGTTTCAATCAGGCATTTGACCACAGTGGTGGGAAAAGTAATAAACAGCGGTAAAATTGCTTACCCAGGTCATTCTCAATTTCCCTACACACACACACACACACACACACACACACACACACACACACACAATCTAAGGGTCAAATTAACGTTTGTAAGTTCCTGATTTTTGCACTCCCTCCACTGTATCAAGTCACTTCCCATTAGTCTGTATCTGACAGTCAGAAAACAGCCGTAATGATTCACAATGCAGTTTATCAGGGGCTATGATAAGTTCAAGGAGGAGTTTTAGACTGTCTTTATCTAAAAACAAAATTAAATTCATTAGTGGCTTTTGAATAATATTACACCATCTACTAAATACTAGTAATAAGCTGTGTTAAGAAAACTTACAGATAATTTGGAAAAACATGCCTGCAAAATTACATTTTCACCACTTATTTCTACTTTTAAAATTATGACCCTAATGACTGTGAGTAACAGCATAGTGTAGTGAATCATACTTTTTATTAGTGTTCTTCTTCATGTCTTTGGATTTTTGAAAATTACAGTATATTGACTTACAGTGGGTATTCTAGCTGTTTAGTTAAGTCTGTCCTTTTATCAATGGATAGCATAAAATAGATTTTATTAAAGAGTAATTGTGTTAACAATGATATGAATAGAGAACACAAGTTATTATGGGGTGCCTCACACAGTTTTGGGAAGAACTGAGGTTAGAGAAGACCTTTTGGAAGACATGACAGCTAAGATAAGAAGTGAAGAACTGATAGGCAAAGGGAGATAGAGAGAATTACTTACTCATCAGTATGACTCATTTATTACCCTAGTATGGAATGATGAGAAAATATACTGAATCAGTATTTTTTAATCTATCTATCTATCTATCTATCTATCTATCTATCTATCATCTATCTATCTATCTATCTATCTATCTATCTATCTATCTATCTATGTATCATCTATCTATCGATCTTCATCATCATCTATTTATCTATTATCTTTCTTTCCCTTCCCTCCTTCCTTCTTTCCTTCCTTCCTTAATTCCTTCCTTCTCTCTTTCTCTGTTTTAAAGACAAAAAACAAAAAACAAACAAACAAACAAACAAACCAAAACCAAAATCTATGTATTCAAGCATAATCTTAACTCCTGTTGTTCCTGAATCCACCTCCCAGGTGCTGGGAATCCAGGTAGAGTTGCATTTCTTATCTTTCTTGATGTGTCTTGGAATAAACTCATTTCTCTTGTCACTATCCATAGGCATAAATGATAAATGTTTGGTAACCCGGTATGCCTTCTTTTGGCAAATGCACACATACAGGAAACACTCTCTATCCCTAGTGCCACTGATTGTATCATCCTATATTACCTGAATCCAGCTGTGCTTACTATAGATAGCTCAACAGGGATTAGATCCTACATGTGGGGTATTCACATCTATAATAAATACATTTCTTGCTGTCTTGAATTAGTTTGAGTTGTGTTCCTGCTACACATCACAAAAATATCCTGATCAATGCATCTTATTACGTTGGATCTGATTTCAACGGAGTTGATGTTTAGGAACGTAAGAGTAATTAGCTGGATTTTATTCTGCTCAATGAAGAAATGCAGATATCAGAGCAGTTATAGAGATTGTGAAGCCTTGTCTGTGACAATGAGACTAAAGAGCACAGTGGACACACAGTGTGAGTCTCCAAGCACAGCGAGGGGGCTTTAAATGTCAGTTTTGTCATTTATGTTAATGTTACTTTCTGCAAGTCATTTAGTATTTCAAGGTTTGTTTTGGGGAAAATGACTCTACTTATAATAAGATGAAGTCATGTTAGTGATACTACACTCTTGCATTCATTCACTTATTGAGTTAGGACATCCAGAAAGTAGCTCATAAGAACCACTGGAAGTTACCCAGGATGTCACACTTCAGACTAAAGAGATGTTCTCAGAGGATACTGAGCACCCTTTCTAAATGCACCAAAAAGAAGCCATTCCAGTAGTGGGGTTAACAAGAGCTGTCTTAAAAGACAAACAAGAGGAAACCAATTAGTGTCTACTATCTTTCAAGTGTTAACTCTCTTTAAAATAATGACTCAAGTATAGCCTAGGCTAAAATCACTTTGTGCACCAGCAATGTTGTATTTATTATATAGTTAGCAACTACAACAATTATTTGACTTTATTGAGTACTGGTAAGTCAATTACTGCAAATTAGTTCTTTACATTAGGATGTGAACGCTTCATGACAATTTTTGTGGTGTTATGTTACTAACAAAATAACAAAATTTCACAGGCAAAGTCTTAGAAAAATTAAGTAATTTCCCCAAGGTTAAAGAACTAATAAATGGTGAGGAGAGTATGAATCTAGACTCTTGAACTCAAAGATGCAATTTCAATTCTGTTTGCAATGTCTTCCTAGGATTGTTATGTGAGTTCATGGGATGTGGTTTGACTAAATTTAATAACAAGGTTTTGAAGTCATTATCACTATTGTTTTGTGATGATCAGGGCTTTGTTTTATGAATAAGGTGGTTGGGTTTGGCTTCTTTGGAACATATTCTCTTTGAAAATAACATACACATGCACACATTTCTGGGAGGGAAGAATGCTGTGACAAGTCTTATATGTTCATTATACATGACCTGGGATTTCTAACTCTAATTTGAGGATCCAGTTATGGTCCTTCATTAGTGATTTATGGATTTGGGCTGGAAAGAAATATGCTTGAATATCCACAATATTTTCTATTGAATCACCATTCAAAGCAGTGGATAAAAAGAAGAAATACCTTCTTGATCTTTTTGTTTTTGTTTTTTAAATATCATCCACTTTCTTGTAATACAAATTATTCCTAGTCATGCTTGTTTCTTTTATGAGAATGAGCATAATTCAAACGTTTCTGAACAATGTTAGAATTCATCCACTGATGCTGGTTTTCATGTGGTTTGGGTATCCATTGTGTATAGATGCACACCAGTGCTTAGAAACACAGATGAATGGTGATGGCTTTTGCCTCTTCCTTCATTATTGCATCTCATACCTATTTAAGTCACATTATCCTAAAAAGATCTTCCCTCATTAACAATATCAGCCATGGCTCTTCTAGCTCCCAGTGTCTGTCTCTGTTACCATGGAACTCTAGAACCTTTAATTGAAGACCAGGGTTTGTTAAGCTCCGCAGCCTTGGCGCTCACGGTATCTGAGTTACACACTATTGTGGGACATGCTTGGTGCATTATAAAATGCTAAGCCTTGTCTCTGACTTCTGCTCATGAGTGCCATTAGCAGACATTCCCTTAGTTGTAACAATCAACAAAGTCTTCAAATATTGCCAAGTATTGTACAGAATAAATGATACTCATTTGGGACCACTGGTACTATGGTTTGAAATGCTCCTCCAAAGTATGTGTTTTTAAAAGCACAACACTGTAAAGAGGTGAAATCTAATAGAAAATTTAGTTAATGGGATCTCCTATCATGAATAGATCAATGTTGTTATTGTGGGGGCGGCTTGGGGTAGCATGCTATTGTACTTCCTAGACTCTAGAACCATGAGCTGACTACATTTTTTTTTCATGTTAAATTACTCAAGTGGTGATACCCTATTTTAGCAGCCTATAACAAACTGCTGTATGTCTAACAACTTAGTTTTCTATGTACTTCCATGTAATTCTCTAGTCAGCATAATTGTTCAGCTTCCTAGAGTAAGTTCTGAGGCGGAAACTGTGTTTTGTTACATGACTTCTGTTGTCAAAAATATGAAGGCAAAAGGAAAGCTAAGAGTCAGTCATCAAAGTGCCAATCACGTGACTGAGTGTGACTCAGATTGTGTGTATCAGTTCTTCAGTTCACACTATACATGTTGATAGAGTGCTTACTGCTTCTCTATGGCACTGCAGAATCAGTGTTCAGATCCTGGCCCTTCTGCTTGATATACCCTTGCATAGCTTGCTTAATTTCTCAATGCATCATTTTTCATGCCATACAATAGGGTAATAATATCATCCATCAACAACTGTTGGGAAGACGTGGGTTGAAATATGAAAATCATCAGAGTAGGATCTGTCACATGCAAACCTCTGCTAGGTGATTGTAATAAACGCCATTCGACCTGTGTGTCGGGACTAGTACCTGGCTCATGGGGATCAGCAATGGATAAGTAGCCTTGTTCTTGTGGTGCTTATGTCCTTGTGCAGTCCATATAACTGTCGTTAAACTCCATGCAATGCAACTGGCCTAGTTTCAGAGATGGGGAAAGTGCAGCTAGTGAGAAGATGCAATTAGTGAAGGCCACCCAACACTAGATACCCAAGTCAGAAATGAAACCTAGATTCCTCTGGCAGCACACCATACTGGATTCTAGTAGGTTATCAATATACTTGCAGAAGACTACAACCAAAGAAATATTAACTTTTTCCCCTTGCACTCTCTTTCCTACCTTTTCTTTTCTTATTTCTTCTACAGTTGGGACTTTCTACTAAGTTCTTCCATTGGATTCACTTTCCCACTTCACATTGGGAGAGATACTTGAAGACACTTATTGTATTCCTGGCCTTTCTGATATTGTTGCTGATGGACTAATCCTGGTCTAAAGATGCATGGGATTTCATTGAAAATGAAATGTCCACTATGATTCATCTTTGCAGCAAATGGGTAATGTGTACTTTGGGCTTTAAAAATAGAGATGAGTCAAGGAAATCATATGTTTCCCATTTAAAAAAAAAAAAAGCTTTTCAAAGATTTAGGTACCCCTCCACCCTTTACCGTCATATTAAACATGATGACCATAATTGGGGTTCACATACAAATAGAACTTAAAATAGCTCATTCCTTTCCAATTATAGCATTTGGCAATACTGTTTATCAAAATAATAATTTAAGCTATTTCTGGCCAAATTCCACATTGACTCAAACATCTCCAGTGTGTCAATACTCATTAGTCTGAATATCATCACCACATGAAATGGGCTGGATGATTGTCACCCTCTCCCCCTTCTCTCTCTTGCTGGCCCTTGCTCTTACTCTCACGCTTTCTCACTCTCTGCATGGGTAATGAGGCGTTCGTGCTATAGACACAGGCAGCTTCTTCTAAGAGACTTTTCTGTTATGATTGTCCCAGGACTCCACCCATGTTGGTTTCCATGTGCTGCTTCAGTGGGGGTGGATGGAGAGAGCAGCCAGGCTGCCTGGCTGCCGTCTGTGGTTGTACCTTTTGAGTCTGCTTCCTGCTCTTCTGTAGTAAGGCCACGCCATCCACAGGGGACCATCTCTATACTTGGTGCACCGTGATGGCAATCAGATGCTTATTGTCAGGTTAACTGGAAATAGTTTCCGATATTTTAATAAAACTTAATCAAACTACATCCTGGAGGAACATGCTGTGTAAAAGAGTCTTTTCTTTTTATGTGAAGTTAAAATTCTCTGACGATACCTGAGGTTACAAACAAATGATTTCTACCTCATTGGCAGTCAAATTATGTTTAATTTATAAAAAAATATAAAAAACATTCTAAACCTATTCCTCAATTAACAAAAATATTGAAAAAAGAAAAAAAAAAAGGAGGAAGCCCAGAAAGACTGGAAAGAAGAATGATTAATTAAAAGACAGAAAGAGCAAAACAAAATTGTAATTGCCTTTCTGGAGGGTTTTTTTTATCTCCCTTTTTATGGTACTTGTCCTCACTTGGAGGACTGTGAAATGTTCTCTTGGGGCTGTGTGCCGTCTGGTTTACCTTCCTTCTCATGCTGACTAATGTGGTGGTATCGTGTTCCCCAAAATGTTGTGCACCCTAATAAACTTATCTGGGGTCAGAGAACAGAACAGCCACTAGATACAGAGGCTAGAAAATGGTGGCATACATGCCTTTAATCCTAGCATTCCAGAGGCAGAAATCCCTCTGGATCTCTGTGAGTTCAAGGCCACATTGGAAACAGCCAGGCATGGTGACACACACCTTTAATCCCAGGAAGTGATGGCAGAAAGCAGAAAGGTATTTAAGGCGTGAGGACCAGGAACTAGAGCTGGTTAAGCTTTTAGGCTTTTGAGCAACAGTTCAGCTCCATTTGGATGAGGACTCAGAAGCTTCCAGTCTGAGGAAACAGGATCAGCTGAGGAATTGGCAAGGTGAAGTGGCTGTGGCTTGTTCTGCTTCTCTGATCTTCCAGCGTTCACCCCAATACCTGGCTCCAGGTTTGTTTTTATTAATAAAAACTTTTAAGATTCATGCTACAGACTAACTTGGTTTTGAAACTCTACTTTCAGGCAAAAGATACAAATTATACCAAGGGAAGTCTCTCAGGCTCGTCTCTCCCTCTATCAAAGGACCAACATCTAGAGCAGGTAGGTCATACCATATGGAAGAATGTAGACCCCACATGGCTTTGCACATCAGGCGTCAACACACTCACCACCACCAACGATAATACTTTAAGGTGAGGGAGCCAAAGAGATTTGGAGAACAGGTAAGCAGTATTTTCTCTGGTTTGCTTCCCATGGAGAAAACAATTTCATCTCTGTTTCTACCCTAACAAATCTCTGCATGTATGTATTCACTATCAGTTAACAATAGGAATGATTTCCCCCTCTGTTTCCTCAACACTACTTAAACTAGCATGGTGGCTCATGGCACACGGCAGTAATGCCATCCCTCTGGAAGTAGAGGAAGGAGAACCAGATAGTTAAGATATATGCTATATCTTAAAGATATGTAGCATGTCAGACACATGATGACCTGGACTACCTAGCAAATTCCAGGTCATCTTGGCCTACATGAGACCCTGATTCAACAAAATCCAAAGAAACGACAAACAAGGTCAAGACAAGTTCCAATCATGAAGTGTTCTACCAGAAACAAAGATTTAGGGGTGTGGATTCATGAGAGTGTTAGTTTGGAGGTAATGGACTCACTCTTTCAGAAGAAATTAGGAAGTTTTAGAAATAGGAGCTAAAGATTGGCACTAAGTAAGACATCCACTGGCTAAGGCACATCCTAGATTCACCTTACCTTTGCTTTACACTTTCCTATATATTTTCTCCTGTGAGCTCTCCTTGCCCTGCGCATTCACATGAAATTCAGTTTCTTTTACAACAGTAGTTCTCAGCCTTTCTAACACTGTGACCCTTTATATAGTTCCTCATGTTGTGGTGACCCCCAACCACAAAATGATTTTTGTGGCTGCTTCATAACTGTAACTTTGCTCCTGTTATGAAGTGTAATGCAAATATCTGTATTTTCCAATAGTCTTAGGTGACCCCTGTGAAAAGGTCATTTGACCCAAAGGGGGTCGCGACCCACAGGTGTAGTGGGTAGCCATTCCAGCTTTGATCTGGAAGTTCCAACCCCCATTGAGGCTTCAGTAACTGTCACACCTACAAGGCGGGGCCAAGAGAGAACCCTGAAGACCCGAGATCCGGATGCGCTGGCGCTCTTGGGTCCTGGACCCTGGATGCTGGAGATAGACCGAGCAGAGTTCTCCAGAGAACACCGCCGGACTGTGCTATGCCTTTCCCAGACCCTGTAAACTACCCATTCACTTGTAAGTTACCCCACAAAATAAACCTCCCTTTTAACTACGTGGAGTGACCTTAATAATTTCACCGATACACAGGTTGAGAACAACTGTTCTATGGTGTCCCTCCCATAGTTTTTGCTTTTCCTTTCCTTTTTTCACTTTTTGGAAGTGTAATGTCATCCTGTCGTTCTGGTAGTTATGAGGCTTGTCCTCTGGGATTTGTGTTCTTGACCTCTTGGCCTGGAATTGAAGGACAGTAGTTTGCCTTTCACTGAATCATTGTCTAGTATGACTATCATTTTCACAGCTGCTTAGTTAGTGTTTATGGAGTAAGTGGAAGCAGTGGCCTGAGATTCTGTTATTAGTATGAGGGATAAAGATGGAGGCAAAGAACAAAAATATTGATACCCAGTGTATGTGATCAAGGACCAAAGAATTAGGAAGAAGAGATGACCTAAGTCCCTGAGAAAGACTAAGGATATAAATGTTCACTGTGACTTCCTTAAAGTTAATTGTTGATGTTTTGATGGACATTGTGAGCATGAAGTGGTGTAGATATTGTTACTTCTGTTATGTAGGTTATGAAGATATTTTAGTTAATACTTCAGTTACTACCCAGTACTCATACAGCCTCACATTATTCCATTCTTTTTTTTTATTTCTCATTTACTCTGATGCTAGCAAGAGTGTTTTCTTTGGCATAATAAAATACTACAGTTCTACCAAGAAGTGAAAGATGAATTATTGAATAAATGGATTAATGCCCATTTTCCTTTTTCATTGTCTTTGAAGTTCTACTGTGGTCACTGTGACATGTGATTATGAGACTTCAAGTTAGATTTATGGGTACACATGATAGCCAGCATAGTTACATTTGTCCTCATATTTACGTAGGTAAGCATTGAAATTGCAACAGGAGACTTCAAATTTGCTACACTCTACAAAAGTGAAATATCCAGTTTATTATAGTCCCATAATTTTCCTGGGTTCTCAATATAGTCTTGAGTCCATTGGACCTTAAACTGAACGAATAATCCTTTTTCGTAATTGCTGAAGGATTGGTGATATTTTCTAGTTGGAAATAGACTGTTACACGTCTCCACACACCAAAAGCGTTTTTGAGAATCAGAAGAAAGAATAAAATGCTAAAAATAACTCTTGAATGACTGAACTGTCAATTAGCCACAACATCAAGGATCCTCACTGCTGGATTCCTTGACAGTGTTTGAAAAATGTAATAATGATAACTTCAGATTGCAATGGGAGGGGGAAGAATTCTGAACTGAACCTTAGGGAGTCCACATACTTAGGCCAGTTTAGTGGACATCAGGTCTTATCAGCACCACTTACGATGTTTGCAGAAGTTATGCTAAAAATACTTAAAGATTTTTAAATGGGAATATAAACAGAAAAGGACAAAGAAAAAACTCTCCATTGCATCAGAATTAATATTTTTATAGGTTACCCCCATCTTTTACTTTTTCTTTTGGCATCCTGATCTCTTTGAAAATTCTCTCTACATATGCAGCAAGTACACCTACTAACAGCCTGGAGGAATTATGGAATGTACTTTACATAACTCCCTATAGCCTCTGGTAACAATGTAAATGAACCTTATTAGACAATGCTTTTTTTACAGTACATGGGGGGGAAATATTTTTAAATGATTTATTTTCTTTTAGATTCAGTGTAACTGCTTACCGTGAATGAAGACAAGGCACAAGAGAAGGAATTAGGGCATGTTACAATCTGGCTATTTGAGTCAGATGTTAAAAAGGAAAAAAAAAAAACCTTGGCATTTCTGAGGTGGAAAAGCCAGGTCTTCCTCCTTAAGAATCACAAAAATAACTACTGAAAACCTTCAAACTTTCCAAGAGAAACCTCTTTAAAAAGTTCTGTGTAACTAAAAATAGGAGGAGTATGATGGAAGTTAGTGTGCATGTGTGTAAAATCTCCGGGGAGCAGGGACAGCCTGGGCTGCAGACTTGGGGTGTGTGGTTTTTAAATCCCTCTGTAGATACAAATCAGTTGGCCAGAAGAGCACTTAACCCGATGTGGTCACCTGCATTTCTTACCTATTCGATGGACCTCTTAAACCAGTCGCAGGGAAATCAACTTTAGGTTTGTCATTTGGCTTCAAGGAAAATCCCAGCAGCCACAGAAAGGAATAATGACAATTGTCTTGAAAGACTGTGGAAAGCTTGGCTCATGAGTGTGGTGGCTTTGATCAATGTAATGCAGTCCTGAAGTGGTGGGGACCTTGTCTTTCAGAGCATTTGTGTCTAGACCCAAGATCTTAATTGTGGTCGGACCATGAGAAAACCCCTAACCCAATATGACTGTGTGGGGAGGGGGGGGTCCACTGGGAATAGCAACACTGAATCCACCACAACAAAGCATGTGCGAGCACTGTTCCCAAGTATGCTGGTGCCTGTGGCTAGTCTAGGAAGACAGGCGGGGATCAGGGAGTAACTTACTTGATGTGTATAGGGTTCCCTTTGGGGGTAACTCAATAGTTTTTAGAACTGCGGTGGAGACACAGGTTATAAAACACCTTGATTACTAAATACTACTGAATTGTTTACTTCAAATGGTTAATTTTACATTCTGCATTTCCCCTCAATAAAAGAAAATACATGCTCGTGATTCAAGTCAGAAAGAGCTCCCTCTGCACATGCTTTCACTGTTAGTGGTATGTGTATGAGGCTTATAGTGATTTCAGGAGAAGATGCCTGCAATTTACACCTCTATTTTTTCAAAAAGCATTAACAGCCTTGGTTATAAAAGATGGATAGCGGAAACAGGAGAGGCAGACGTGCATTTAGGGAATGTTTCTCTTCTTTTTGTTGTAGAAGCAAATATAGCAGTTGTTTTTCTAATTGACTTGAACTTGCAGTGAAAGAAGAAATGAATCGGTGAGTAATAGTATCATTACATGGAGCTTAAAATGTGACTTTGGTGCATTAGGGACATATAGCCTTTCTGAGGCATCCTGACTCATACACATTAAAAAAAAAGCCACTCACTTGAAAGGAATGTGGACTCAGGAAGAATTTAGTGTCACTGCAGATTGATAAGAGACTTCTATTGGCTTGCCCTACATACCTCAGCCCAACCACGTAACCTAAAGTTGCTTTTCCATAGGGTGCCCTGACTTGTATGATTTTTCAGGTCCCTCCTTTCTCAAGCCTTAAGTCACATTGCTAATCTCCTCCTTGAAACTCTTCCCTATTTTCTTATGGCCATTGTCCTTCCAGGCTTAGGTAAGCAGGTTCTGGATGTGAAATGCCACTCTAGGTTAGGAGCAGCCAAGGAACCAATGTCTGCAAATAAACCATTTGTATCTAATCTAATGATGAGGCTCACACCCAGAGTACTCTGAGTGGCTGTGACTCTCTCCAGCCTGTACTCCAGACTCTTGGGTGCCAGATGATTAAGCCTTGCTTCTAGTGGGGGGTGGGGGAGTGGGGAGGTTGGAAGCAGCCGCTCCCATAGCAAACTTCTTTTGCTCTCAGCCACTTGCGGTGTTGTCTACCCCCAGCTGTGATGTGCGGTGCCCACTGGCAGCTCTTGTCTCCATCGACGACCTTTCATTTAGGTGTTCTATAAACTTTTCTTAATATCTGCTTGTTAAGCCCGACAGAATGGCATCAGAACAAAGCTAACCTGTCTGCTGAAGCGCTGGTGGCATCATCTGTCAGGCTTTTTTTTTTTTTTTTTTTTTTGCTTCTCCCTTTGATAAAGTTTTGCCTGGCTGCTATTGTGGAGGGCTGGCTGGCTGGTTCTGTGGACCTGGAGCAGAAGATATCCACCCAGTTGCAAAAAGCTCAAAATATGAAGTGGTCCTAGGGTACAGTCAGAGTTGAGTCATGACTTTCTTCCTCCAAATTGTTCTTAGTGAATGTCAAATCCAACCTTCTCATCACTGTTTATATAAGTCTTGAAAAAAAAATTTAAATATAACCTTTGAACTTGGTTACTTTATTTTAAAGTACTAGAAGCAAGATTTAGACAGTTCTAGTAATGGTCACAAAGAAGAGTTCCATTGTGGAGAAAATTGCCATTAAGGCTGGATAAAGAAGTAACTTTCTCTGTGCTAGAACATGAACTCTTTACTCCCTTTCTAAAAACTGAGAGTGTTGGAAAAGAGGTGGGAAGGAACGCCATGCAAATTTCTAGTCCTAGGAAGAACCCATCCAGCCTTCAGATAATAACGAACCCTTTGTAAGATGAGGGTGTGAGGAGCCCATCCAGCCTTCAGATAGCAATGAACCCTTTGGAAGATGAGGGTGTGAGGAGCCCATCCAGCCTTCAGATAGCGATGAACCCTTTGGAAAATGAGGGTGTGAGGAACCCATCCAGCCTTCAGATATCGATGAACCCTTTGGAAGATGAGGGTGTGAGGAACCCATCCAGCCTTCAGATAGCAATGAACACTTTGGAAGATGAGGGCGTGATGGATGGTCTAGCCTAACACCAGCTCCAAGGCTGCCCCTGAGGGATGCTTCCAGGCTTTCCATTTGTGCTTTCTGCGCAGATCTGAGAAGAAGGTTGGAAAAGAACTGTGGCTGCTCTCCAGACGTCGGAAGTATGGCTCTTGCCAGAAAAGTCAGTACTCACTGCCGTGTGACTTGAAAGAATAACCGACTCGGCAAAGAAGGGGTGGTAAATAAAGTCTTTGGGGGACAGAACGCAAACAATGAACTCAGTTTGCCAGTTTTCACCTTTGTTTTTGGGAGGGAACATCTGCCATCTATTCCTCAGACCCACTATAAAACAAAATGGCATTTTTTTTTCCAGATACATCATTAGTGAGGACCTCCCTTTCTTTATAATTGAATTTATTTTAACCTATGTGAAGGCTGGTGCTAGATTTGAAATATTGTTTGTAACTATCTCTGCCTCGTCCCTTAGAACCTAACTTGTCTAGAGTACAGGGAAATCTCTGGGAATGCCGTTGCCACTACCTACCTGGCAGAGGGCAGCAAATAAAGCAGAAATCTCTGAGCTCTATTTTTATCTGCGTAAGTGCTTCTTAATACATATTTTACATTTGCAAGGAAGAACAAGAATTAACCCAGGGACTGTGGGTTATCACATTAGGAATGATGTTATGGCATAATATTAGTTAAACTCAGTTAATGTCAGTTTCAAGTAAAGGAACAAACAGTTGCGATGCCTAGTTCTCTGCTCCCCCACACCCTAACTTTCCTCCTTCCAAGTTATGCCAGAGAGAGAATTCCCATCTCCAACTTTTCTCCTTATAAGGCCTGATTTCTGCCATTAAGAAGTCTGCCTAGAGATTGGAAGACTTCAAGCACTAAATTCTGCCTCCTGCTCCATGCTCACTGGCAACAACTGTGACAAGGTCCAAAAGAAGAATCTGGTAGGTGTGTCCTAATAGGAGACAGTGTTCCTCTTCTAATTGCCATAAATACTTTGAAGCCATTGTCTGGTGGATCTAAGGAAGGCTCATCCTGAAGGTGTGAGCTCAGAGCTGCAAGTAGGGAGCTCAGAGTTGTAATTCTTAGATTGGCAATGACTCACTGAAGGGCCGCAGGCAAACCTATTCATCTTCTCTGTGTGCTCCACTGTATTCATCTGCAAAACCTAGAGAAATTAACACAGTTTCCTGACAGGGATGTTTTATGGTGTGGGCATTCATAGTCATGACTGGTCAGTTACAGTAAGCATTTCTAAGCACTGAGGTTTTATCTGGTTGAAGCCTTCAGGAAGTACTAGTTGGCTTTGCTGCTCTTGTTTCCAAATCTGGGCTTCCCTCTTTGGAGGTCTTTAAATCCATAGTAAGGAAATTCAAATTCCTTTGAAGTTTTGGTTGAATCTTGGCAGAGACAGATGATTTTCTTTAAGAGTGTGTCATATGGTGGTTTTGCAAAAGAAATGTTCTCTACTGCAAAGACCGCCCCCCTCCCTGCCACCACCACCCTATAGGACCAGATGCCACGCACCATGAAAATAGGCTTCTGTGGTGGGACCACATTGTCTCTGAACCCATCTGGGTAAAACCCTCCTTGTAGTGTTTGGTCTTGGAAGAGCTATTGAGTGAACCAAAAAGCATCGTAAAGACATCCTTCTTTGTTGATGTTCTTCTTCCGTGTCTGATGAAACAGCCCTTTTGGGGATAGAAACGTCAAAATGAAAAATGACATGTCAATAAATAGAAATTGAATGAATGTGTTAGCATTAATTTGTTACATTCTACATATGCTCCTCTGAAGAAGTAGAGTTTATATTCAGGCCCAGCTGCAGGCTTCCAGTATGGTAAAGTGGGAAGGAACCCAAGAGAGATTGATCCAGCAGCCCCACATGGCTTCCATCCTACTTGGAGTGCCTAGCTGGGCTTACTTCTTTCATTGGAAGGGAGTGCCATGTCTAAGTGTCTCAGGCCTCTGTGTAGATTGGCCTCTGCTCGCCGTCTTCCAGATTTCAGCTCTCTTGGGTCCTGCAGCACATTTCTGTCTCATCAACTTAACTCTGCTGTTAAGTCCCTGCCACCATGCCTGTCTCCTCAGCTTGCGAGATTTTACACTTGTTTGCCAGTGGCTGTGAAAAGAAATGACAGCAGACTTTCTCACGGACTTGGCTCTCATCCAGCATGGAAAACATACTGAGTTGATGTCTCCCAGAGCCTGTCTTTAACTCAGGTGTCCCCATTTCATTGGGCTCCGCAGATTTCCTACATCTGTGGTGTATGACATTGTAAAGACTTTGACGTGGAGCCTTACATTTCCCCTTATGTATCTCCACTCCCCATTTAAGCCAAGGAGCCTATCCATCAGGTCTCAGACTGAAAAAGTGCAGATTATTTCAGTTCTGCTTTTAGCAGTGCCCTGTGGAATAAGACACCTCCTGCTCAATGTTCCTTCTACTGTTCTTAAGGTGTGAACAGACAAGCAAGATACATGAGCTGCCAGCCATGCTGTGTGAATACCAGAATGGATGAGTGGAGCTTTGTTCCTAGCTTGGTCTGAGAAGGAACTCATGAAACAAAAGAATTCTATCTTTTAAAATTGATGCACAGTGTGTTTCATTTCACCTGCAAATAGCTACTGCTCTTCTTCTGTTGAGCTCCAGGTTAGCCATTGAGCTATGTTGTTGATACCTGGTTGTTACTGAATCTTTTCTCGTGAGTAGACTCTGGGCTAAGCAGGAGGCTCCCAACCCTTTAGAAGTAGTGCTGTGACTATATCCATTGTGTGGGAAGGAAATGGAGCCTGCAAAGTTTTAGGTAATGTTACATAGTCAGGATCTGAATGCATACTGTCTTGCTCAAAATCCTCAATTCTTATCATTGTTATGATCCTACACTTACTGGACCAAAGACTTCCTGCTAAACACTGTGAGAGATACCAGGAAAAGTATGAGCCAAGTTCTAACCTCCAAACATTACTTGTACTAGAAGGAGCAATCCCTCATTACACTGCTGTTTAACAGAGACTCAATGTTGTACATGACACTGAGCTTCTGTGTTTCAGTATTCTCATCCTTAAAACAGATGAGAAGAGTTTCTTGTAGCACAAATCTTAAAAGGTCTTATTAAATAAAAAACCCAGAAACAGACATCAGGGTTAAAACCTAAGAGATCAGAGGAATAGGAAAAGCCACAGCTAACCTCACCTCACCAACTCTGCAGCTTCCAAAGTGAGCTACTTCCTGTATACCCATGCCTATATGCCTTTCTGTTCTGCCAACTCATTTCCTCTCTGCCTAGCTACATCACTTCCTCTTCCTGCCCAGCTCTGTCACTTCCTGTCTGTCTGTACAGACCTCCAGACCTTTACGGTCAACTAGTGTTGGAATTTAAGGCATGTGCCCCCATGCCTGGCTCTGTTCCCAGTGTGGCCTTGAACTCACAGAGATCCAGACGGATCCCTGCCTCCCGAGTGATAGGATTAAAGGCTTGTGCTACCATTGCCTGACTTCTATGTTTAATATAGTGGCTGGCTTTTTCCTCTGATCCTTGGATAAAATTTACTGGGGGACACAGATAAAATATCACCATAGTTTCTGTTTTTTATGGTTATTGGAAGTACAGGTTAAGTATTCTGAAAAGAATGTAAAATAGTTGGGACAGTGCTTGATGACCTGAGAACTTTTAGTTGCTTATTGATGTTTGCTTTTTAAAATACTCACCATTTGTGAATAGCAATAGTTATTGTGCAATTTCTATATACCACATTCTCTGTTAATCTCTCAGCAATCTATGTGGAATAAAATATTCAGTGCGTGTTGTTTTTTATACCTTCCCTGGAGTAAAAATATCTCAAACAAATGGCCTAACAGTTAGGAAATGAGATTTCTGTAAGGGTATTCTTTTGTATGAGACAAAATAAAATGTCACGTTAAGCAAAAACTCTTCTCTAACTCCTCTAAGAATGAACTGAGTGTTAGCCAATGTGGAGGGAGTAGAGAGACTGTTGCAGTTGATACAGGGGAAGTTACCTTGGAGTAGCTGAGGGGGAGAGAGCCAGGCACACAACAGGTGCTTCGGGGATTCGGATTCCCTGACTCATGACTTCTATTGGGGATGGAGGGAATCATGACTCCCCCACTTCTTTAGGACTTTGTAAGTAGTCATGAACAATTATCAGTAGGTTAACCTGGTCTCTGCAGTTCTGGGGATGGAGGCAATCATATTTAATCTGCTTCTCTGTGACCATGAAAATAGTCATGAAAGCTTGTCAGTAAGTTACCCTGTCCTCTGTAGTTGAGAATAAAAACAAAGTAGAAGGACAAAAAGTCTCTCAGGATCTACTATCCCCTGAATGGGCATCCAGAGGCCCTTCATTCAGCATTGTGAATCAACTCCATTGACCAAAGGGCAGAAATCAATTTCCCTTGGGATTTTTGTTCAGAGAATATGTATATGAACATAGACAGTGGAGAAGGATTGTCTAGGAAGAAATGGGAGCCTGCATGTGTTTTTCTGGGTTGCAGAAACATGTTGAAAAAAATGCAAATATAAGAAGAATACTCTCCATTTTCTATGACTACAAACTGATTCTTTCTTGAGTTTCTTCAGGGATGCTCCTAGTTCACTTCCTGGGCTAACCTGTAAAATTGCTAAAGACATTAGAGGATTTTTAATCTTGTAAAAATTCAACTAAGCAAAAAATAAGAATTAATGTAGCTACTCTGATTCAGATGGGGAAAAAAGCAGAAGACAGGAATGTGGTCTGACAACTCTTCTTAGGAGATGTTGAGAATTTGTGTCCACTAGTGTAAGACTCCATGGAATATGACCACATTCCCATGACGATGATGATGATGATGATGATGATGATGTGCTAACTGTTCATTCTTCTTATATTCCCTTGTTAACATATCTCTTTAATCCTGCAAAGAGAATCCATAGAACCATGACTACCTGAGTAAGAAACAGAAGTCACTCCACCAGAAGTGTCCAGTCTCTTCCTTCTGAAGCCCTATGCACTCTGAAATGGACTTCCTTTTAAGACTGTAAAAATAATTCAGCTGCCTCCTACCACTTTCCATGGAAGAGCACCGTTCTCCACCTCCCACGGCTTGCTTTGTTTGGAGCTGTTCATTCTTGGCAGTAATATTCTTAAACCAGGGAAGAATGAGAAAATTTCACCGTCTTGGTAAAATTACCTCATTTAGGAATAATTGTTATTCACAGAAGAGATGCACATTCTCATCCACCTAGTAATGAACAAATTAACAAGACACCTACTGAGTTGTGTTAACAGAATTACCAAATGCAAAAGGAACTAATTACTAACCACTTCATCCAGACAAACTCAAAAACTACATCCTTAATAGGCTTTGTGGCTGACTTGATGGAGACTGTGGAGAAAGGAGATGAACAGGTGCTTGGTGATCATAGACTGTCCTTGGTGATTATTTGGGGAAAAGTACCCACTCCTCAAACCCATGGAAACTACATCTAGCATTTCTTCCATGCTGGTGAAGAAGTCTACAGCATTTGCTCTTTTTTTTCCCCCAGATGTAACGGTGGGCTATCCATATAATGGCATTTGAAGCATGTGGAGATGGAGTTTAGAAATCACAGTCTTTTGTGAAAAGATGTAGGGAGCAAACTTAAGTGACTGTTGGGTCAGCTGGGCAAATTCACAAAGAGCCCTGAGTTGGTAACTAAAATCATTTTACCCAGGGAACGTCCTCTGATAAAGATGAAAGAAAAGTTCACATATAAATGCTGCATTCTGGTATTTATTCAGATTAAACAGCCTGGTTATAATTTCACAGATTCTTATTTGGCTCACCCTCACAGACAAAATATAATTGTACATTTTATATATATATATATATATATATATATATATATATATATATATATATAAACTTTTGAAGGAATTTGGTTTAATTTTAGGATTGCTTAGTTTAAATTAAAAGTTTTAGTAATAAAAAAAGTGTGGGGTAGAAGAAGAAACAAGGTCTTAGATTACTCCATCCATCTATGAATCCCCCCATCTAACAAGTATTACTGATTTGTTACTAGATGCTAATACAATTCTAAGTAATAGTAACAAAGAAAAAAGACAAATTATTTCCCTACCCTTGAAAGCGTAAATTCTGGGGCATCCAACAGGCAAAAGACAAACAAAGATGTAAAGGAATGAATAAGATGATTTCTGAGATGAATAAATGGGCTGAACACAAGGAGCATGAGGCACATGGAAGTGCTGTGGGTGGGGAAGGGGTAGTCAGGAAAGTTCTGGCAAGTTCTCTGCCACATTAACCAGTTTGTACAAGTATGGATTCTATGTGTGAACCACTTTGAAAATCCAATTTTGAAAGTCCTGGCCAAGTAGCCAAACACAGATTCTTTAATTCAGCTTTTTGTACACACACACACACACACACACACACACACATGTACATACATTATATGTGTATGTATTTCAGTTACATACACTAAGATATTGCTTATTCACTCATTTTTATACTAGCAAATTTCATGTAAGGGGAGGGTGGTCTGCATGTGCTTCTAAGACCTCAATGTTGTCCCTGTACATGTCTGCCGATCTGTGTTTCTCAATGGAATATATTGGGTACATCTCAGAATAAAGGGTAAAATTACAGGAGCCATTGTCTCAAAACGAGCAGAACTAGAAACAGTCTGGCCTAGACCAGAACCAAATTGGAGTTGTCATCCCATAAACAGACAGGCATTTTAGGGGCCTGGGAGGAATGGATACTGGTACCAAGCCCTAGTTAGAGTCTGTCACCTAGTTATGTCAGAAGCTACACTCATGATTGCTTAAACCTCCTGAGTAAGGATGACACAATAGATACACTAACAAGGAAGGGCGAAAGCCAAGGAAGCTTCAACCCTAGACAGAGAACGTAAGGTAGCTAAAGAATGCTGAGAGGAGGAGAAATTGTCTTCCTCAGGAAAGAGTGTGTACATAAACATACATACATACATATAACATTATACAGACTCACACACACACACACACACACACACACACACATCAATGGCAGCAATTCATGAAGAAGAGGTCATGGATTTGAAAAAGAGCAGGGAGGGGTATGTGGAGGGTTTGAAGGGAGGAAAAGGAAGGTAGAGGTTATGTAATTATATTAGAATTTAAAAAATAAAAGAAATAGTCTTTTAAGAAGAGAACGGTGGTACTGATCAAACTGGGCCACAGTGTGAGACCTTGTCTCGACAAACAGCCAAACAGAAGTAGTAAGATTCAGTGATTGTTTCCTAGGTGAATTATGTAGCTGGAGAATTTTTCTCCAGCTCCCGCCACCAAGTCCCGCCAGTCCCAGAGCCCACTTATAAAATAAACACACAAATTCTTACATTATTTAAACTGCTTGGCCATTAGCTCAGGCCTGTTATTGTCTAGCTCTTACTCTTATATTTAGCCCATTTCTATTAATCTTTACTTTGCCACATGGCTCATGGCTTACTGGTACCTTACATCTTCCTTGTCCTGATGGCGGATGGCAATGTCTCTCTCTCAGCCTTCCACTTCCCAGAATTCTTTTCCTTGTCCCGCCTATACTTCCTGCCTAGCCAATGGCCAATCAGTGATTTATTTACTGACCAATCAGCAACACACTTGACATACAGACCATCCCACAGCACTTCCCCTTTTCTTTTCTTAAAAAGGAAGGTTTTAACTTTAACATAGTAAAATTACATATAACAAAACAATTATCAAGCAAGAATTACAGTTACAATATTAAAGAAGAGATCCTATCTATCTTATATTTGTAAGTTTAAGGTTTTATATCTAACTTATCTTTTATTATAACTAAGGAAAATTGTAAGTATCTAGTCTTTAACCACATCAAAGACCTCAGAAGGATATATTACTACCTGAGAAATGGAGAAGGATATAAGCAACTTTTAGGAGTCTTGTAGGGTAGACAGAGACAGCTGGCAGCCTGGACAGTCATTCAAAGTTCTCTTGTAAAGTTGGGGCATCTGTCTTCAGCCCACAGGCCTAGAGTCTCTTATTCACTTTTCTCTGTGTCCTGTAGAATGTCTGGCAGTTTTCTCTGCAAAGCAGGAACCTGAAGGACCATTTTGTCAAGCAAAGTTCAGTGGTCACCTTTGTATGGGTCCTGCATGTCCAGTTGATCAGACAGTCCAGGCAAGAACAGTTTCTTGCCCAAATGGCTATTTTTGTCAAGGTGAAGATAAACTCCATATGGAGTGTCTTCGATGCCCATCCTCCTCTCTGAAGTAAATCGGTGCTGTCAGGAGCAGACATGTCTCACTGTCCAAAAAGTCTAAATTTTTAAAACATTTTAAATGCCATATTCTGTAGGTCTTTGAAGTGTTTGAAGACTACCTATCTATCTGAAATATATCTATGTATACCTAGAAGACTTAACTAACATGGCTACAAATATTATCATAGATGACTAACTATTAATCTATTTTTTAATTATCCATTACAATTTTAAATGAGTTACATAAACATAATACCTCAAACAAGAATAGAAATATATATACAGTATAACAAAATTAAGTTTAAATTTGTATCAATAAACTAAAATCTGTAGCAATGTAAAACATTTTAAACAAGTTGTTACTCTTTAAAAGTAGGTTCATTAATCTACCCTTTCATCCTATCATATCTAAACTATCCCCTTTTTTTCTTAAGAAAGAGATTGTATTTATAATCAACTTGCTTTAAATAAAAATATTGGTTTTTGTCTGTCCCACACCAGAGGGCTCTTCTGATTTGGGACATGAGAATCTCTTAACCATTTTTTTTTTTTTTGAGCAATATGTCTGGGTTTAGAGGGGGAGTGAGCCAATTCTATCTCTAAAGCCAGCTTGGTATATTTGGGAATTTGGGCGTAGCTTCTCTTACTACTTCCTGCTGGAGGGGGGCGCTGTATCTTATGGGGACACGAAGAAAATTTTAGGATCATGGAGTAGTCCATGAGGCTGTATCGTCTGAGCCAGTTGCCTTGGAACCATTCTGGATGTTGAGTCATCTGGGCCATGGTGTCATTGGAGACCTTTCAGGGGGTCTTGGCTGGTCAAACCTGATGTATCTTAATCTGGAACAAATCCATAGTCTCTGGCTTTCTGTGGAAACAAAAGCAGAGACTCTTTTCCAAAGCAACATATCCTTATATCCAAATTTTGAAGTCAAGGTACCTTTAAAATTTACATTTTGGCATACCTCAACAGCTTTTACAATCAAATGTTTTTCTTCAGTTACAAATATCAAAGACAACATAATCCAGATTCTCTGTGTGATAGCCATTCTTTACATGGCTTATTACCTTTAATGTTTCTTTAAAGACTTTATTTTTAAAAACTATTTGTTTATATAACTGTATATATTTGTTTTTTCTCTCTTTTAAGCCTACGTACATTTTACACACATTGTGAACTATTCCATCTGAATCAGTCTTATTGTGAATCTATTGATTTAAATAAACTGCAGCCTTCTAAGACTGAAATGGTGCTGTGGCTGTTGGCTCCGCCCACTTCAGTTTCCCAACATGGTGGTGGTCCGTTTTCTGCCAGCTCTGGGAGCTGTAACTCTCAGAAATAGTGGGTCTACGCTTTTTATCAAAGTAGCGTGTAGCCCAGAAACCTCTTTTTTTTTTAAATATATACTAGTAAAGAGTAAATCTACCATACAGTGTAATGTGCCACTGGCACACGTCTCAGTCCCGCCATACTGCAGGTCAAGTGCACATGCCAGGAACCCGCCAGTAGTTCAAACCCGCATTTTGCGGCGTCTAGCCGCCCATATGAGACATGAAGCAGGAACCTGGTTTTGGCTCTGTTTAGAATTGGTTATTAAATATTCTCAGGTTTAAGGTGGAAACTCGAGCCGTTGGGCGCCATTTGTAGCTGGAGAATTTTTCTCCAGCTCCCGCCACCAAGTCCTGCCAGTCCCAGAGCCCACTTATAAAATAAACACACAAATTCTTACATTATTTAAACTGCTTGGCCATTAGCTCAGGCCTGTTATTGTCTAGCTCTTACTCTTATATTTAGCCCATTTCTATTAATCTTTACTTTGCCACATGGCTCATGGCTTACTGGTACCTTACATCTTCCTTGTCCTGATGGCGGATGGCAATGTCTCTCTCTCAGCCTTCCACTTCCCAGAATTCTTTTCCTTGTCCCGCCTATACTTCCTGCCTAGCCAATGGCCAATCAGTGATTTATTTACTGACCAATCAGCAACACACTTGACATACAGACCATCCCACAGCAGAATTAATATGTGAATGAATTAGTCAATGATTAAAGTAAAGGAATGTAGCTGGAGAATTTTCTCTCTGGGTCCCACCAAACCCTAGCCGTCCGACAGCCCATTTATAAAATAAACACACAGACGCTTATATATTTAATCTGTTTGGCCTAGTGGCTCAGGCTTCTAGCTATCTAATTCTTACATCTTAAATTAATCCATTTCTATAAATCTATACCTTGCCACATTGCTCGTGGCTTACCGGCGTCTTCACACGCTGCTTGTCATGGCGATGGCTGGCAGTGTCTCCTTCCACTTTCCTGTTCTCTCAATTCTCCTCTCTGTTAGTCCCGCCTATACTTCCTGCCTGACCACTGGCCAATCAGTGTTTTATTTATTGACCAATCAGAGCAACAGATTTAACATACAGACCATCCCACATCAAAGGAATCCCTACTCTTGGAAATTATTTCAGACATTAGTGGATGAGGTCAAGGTATGCTGGCAGAAAAATCTAATAACACCATAATACTACAGACATACACACACACACACACACACACACAGAGAGAGAGAGAGAGAGAGAGAGAGAGAGAGAGAGAGAGAGAGAGAGAGAGAGAGTTAATTTTTTTTCAAGGTATGAGTTTAAAAGACATTTAAAACCTTCTTGGGGTTGGTCTGACGGGAAGTGCTTTTTACATCAGTGGGTGTGGCTTTAGAGACGTAAGAGCTTTGAATTCTCCTTCTAAGATCATGTAAGGTGCCTTCTGTTTTCGTTTCTAGGTGCTGCCGTTCCAAAGTCAGACAATCATAACAACATTTTCCTTTTGGGTGAAGGAGAGATTAAAATACGAGAAGCAGTATCCAAATCAGAGACCTATTTACTAAATCGGTGACTCTGAGACGGTATATGAGAGCACAATAGACCAGGTTTGAAAGACCTGTTGGGTGGCTTTGGACAACTTAAGTGTCTTCCCTAAAGTGCAGCTCTGAAAATGCTGGGCTATTTTATGGCAATGTTGAGTTTAGAGAAAAGGACAAAGTTATGCGTGGTGGCTACACTACATCTTTATACCCTCCTCCCAGAGGTGCATGATGAACATAAGTACTTAGAGACTAGGAAAGTCCTCTACTAAAGACACCTGCTTGACTTGATTTAGGAGGATAATTTCAAAACTTTTCCTTATGATCACTAGTGACGTATTTTGAAAATACATTTCTTGGAGAAATATGATTTCATGATGCTGCTCAGAGCTCCACAGTTGATGTTTCTGCACACAGGCACACACTCACACTCATGTATGTACTCTCTAGCCACATTTCCTTTACAAGTGTTTCTCCCCATTTTCCTACTTTCCTGGGCCACTCTATTAGAAGCTCATTGTGAGTTCAATTCACCACTTTTAAAAAGTGTTATAAGGGAATCCATCCACATTAAAACTCATAATAGGACTTACGGTTTCCTAAATGTTTCAAATCCTAGCCCTCTCCAACCAAAACCTGTATTTTTTGAAAACCCAAAGATAGAAGAACTCTTGTTTTTTTGGGTCTTGGTTGTGCTGCATCTGATCCTGCCACCCCCTTTAAACACATGTGCAGAGATTCAGGTCTGAGAAATAGATACGTGCATTGAATACTGCTTGATAATGCAGCTTCTCCAGCTTCCCACAGTGCCTCATGCCATTGGGGTGTTATGACAAAATGCCACCAGATACATAGTGTATGCAATATATATATATATTTCTCATAGTTCCAGGTATGGAACATCTTTGGATAAGGTACAGATACATCAGTATCTGAAGGGCCAGCTTTCTCCCTCATAAATGGCATCTTCTTGCTGACTCTTCACAGGATGCATTTTAGGGGTTTCTTTTGGAAGAAAGTTGTTCCCTGTTGGAAGGTGTCTGCCCTTCTGATCCAATTATCCCTGAAAAATGCTACTATCTAACACTCCCACACTGGTGATATGCTTTGAATATCATTCTCTGAAGTCTGTTGGCTTTACTCTCTGCCCATGAATCCCCTTCTCTGCCACCGCCATATTTTTTTCTGACTTTTAGTTTTAAAAATAGCTTCTGGTATGGAGTTGATAGATGGCTAATAAATGATAGTGGAATAAAAATCAAGACTGGCGAGGCAGAGACGGTAGGAGGGAGGAAAGAAAGTTGAAAGACATGCTCTCAAATTTCTTACTATTATAATCTAAGTTGTTGCCTCCAATTTTTGGAAGTGGTGTCTCTGTAGGTTGTGCCATGCTAACCCCTGGAAGGCTTTTGCCTGTTTTTCGTTCAACACCTGCTGTTGAAGGTGGTTTGGGCACTTGCTTCCAGAGATGCTTGGAGATTTAGCTAACGGCCAATCAATGCTATGTTAATACTTTTGGAGAGTTTCTGCTCCAGAAACATTATTGTTGGAAATTTTATTCTATCATTTGCCTTGAAGCACAGCATGTAGTTGTCACAAGGGGACATTTGCTCCGGGGGTGAGTATGACATTGATAGGATCTAATTTCACACCCAATAGAACAGGTTGAAGAGCATCACTACTTTGCAGACCTCAAGTTTTGTCTGTTGTTTGGTGCCTTTTTGTTGCCAAACTACATTTCCTAGTTTTCTCTGCCAAAACTGGCAGGCAATCAACTTTAAAAAAAAAATAGACAGAGGATATAATTTTTCTGTAGCGTATGATGAAAAATGGAAATAAAAGCCATAAAAATGCTAAGACATCTTTATACAAATGCAAGGGCTAGGAAAGGTTGGCAAGAAGCTAACTGTGTATCTGAGTGAAGGAGGTTATGACTACATTTAGATAAACAAAATCTGCTAAGATCATGTTCGCTGCTAGGATGCTATCCTTAATGATAAACACCATAGAGGGACTGGAAAAAGAAAAAAAGATGAAGAAGAGGCATTTTTATCGGTCTTTTCACTAATATTAATGGGTTATTAATTGGAGTAAAGATAAGCATCTAGTTAAATTGTAGCTTGTGAGATAGGGGCATGAGTGAGCTGGACAGTACATTTTTCATGCTTTCAGAATGCTTCCAGCTTTGGGATAGATACTACATTTTTTTTTTATTAATGATTATCATTAGATTTTATTTCAACCAGTTTAACATCTGAATTTATTTATGCACTAAATATTTCAACATGGTGGCTCTTCAAAAAGCACCAAGATATAAAAATAGATATGGTTTAATCTAAATATTTTTGTAAGCTATCCGGATACCCACAGATCACAAAGCTAAGACCCAAGCCTTAATAAAGGGTGAAAATTGAACTATCTCAAACATTTGGTATGATTTTAAGAGGAGGCAATAGATCTAGGAAATTAACTGCCAAAGGCAGTGAATAGACAAGGTGAGAAGATGAAAGAGATTGTCTCCTTACCCAGTCCATTTCTCTGTATCAGCTGCTGATACTCTGACCTTCCATGGGAATATTTCACAATAACTAATTTCCCCTATGTACATTTAATGAATCACTAGATTATATTGATTTCTCTCCTTAGCAACCAATTTGACCAACTTCCCTTATACTAATTGACTCTGCTTTAGGGAGAATGATATCACCTTATTGCTGAGGTCCCTTCCTCTGTCTTTCTTGTTTCTAGATGGTCAATTCAACAGTTGCTGACGATTCTACTGGTTCATTTTTTTTTCAGGCCTTTAGGGTCCTATGGTAAAATACAGAAGCAAAATATTTACTCTTTTTATATGTATTTTATATGTATTTTCATTTTACATGTGTATATGCATGTTACATGTGTATTGAGTCCTGGCATAGTCAAGAAGGCAGCAGATCCCCTGGAGCTGGGGACACAGGCAGTTGCGAGCTGCTAGGCACAGTCAATGGGAACTGAACTCTGGTCCTCTGAAAGAGCAGCAAATGCTGTTAAACACTGACACTTGTTTCTATCCTCCTAAAATCTATTTTAAGGCTGGGAAATATCTCACTGGATAAAGTATTTACCACGTATCAGAATTCAGAGTTTAGATTCCCTGAACCCACAGAAATTATAGGTGGCCGTGGTGGAGATGAAGGCTCTCAAAAGCAAAAAACCTAAATGGCTTGACTAATTCTATCAGCGAGCTCTATGTTCAACTGAGAGATCCTATCTTGAAAAATAAAGTAATAAGCGATGGAGGATTCCTAGTGTCAACCTCAGGCTTCCATATGCATGCACTTACACTCACAGACATGGAAACACGCATATGCAGAAAGATTGTAAGGTCTGGAATATCAAGGAGTTTTCTGTGATATTGTGTCTCCTAGTAATGTCAGAAGCCATGCCCACAGAGTCTCATCAACATGACTGCTTGCATATGCAAAACATACACATGTTAAAATATTTTATTTGTAGTTGACAAATAATTACATATCTGTGGTGTGCAGTGTGATATTTCTCCATCTGTACTTATTGTGAAATGACTGAGTGAGACCATTCTGCCTGTCGTCTTTGCAGAAAGGTAGTACAAAGGAGAGAGGTACCCAACAGCTATATCCAGCTATGATACCTATGAACCACATCAACGACTAGCATGGTATGATAATCTAAAGGTACAGTATGAGCACACATACCTTGGTGGTAACCAACAGTTTTCAAATTGGACTTAAGACCTGCTCAACAAGAACAAAACCATGCCTGGTACTGAAACTTAGCTAACAATACTCAGAGCTAGTAAAGCCATGGTTATTGGAGGAACACCTACAGTCACTAATTTACTAAACCAGCATAATCCCTAACAAACATCTGTAAATATTTGTTTCTATACCTGGAGATATGTATAGTCTTCATGCCTCAACCTTTTACAACAGACAGAGACCATTACCACAAACCACAACCAAACAAGATGCAGAGTTGTAGAGCGCAGTCACAACGGATACAAAATGTTTACAAAACACTGCTGGTAATGTCTTTCTGTATGCAGTGAATGTGTTGCTCTGATTTGGTTCATAAATAAAGTGCTGATTGGCCAGTAGCCAGGCAGGAAGTATATGCGGGACAAGCAGAGAAGAGAATTCTGGGAAGAGTCAGGAGTTGCCAGCCAGACACAGAGGAAGCAAGATATGAAGGCAGAACTGAGAAAAGGTACCAAGCCACGTGGCTAAACATAAATAAGAATTGTGGGTTAATTTAAGCGTAAGATCTAGCTAGCAAGAAGCCTGAGCCATTAGGCCAAACAGTTTTAATTAATGTAAGCATCTGTGTGTTTATTTGGGTCTGTCCAGGCTGCAGATCCGGGTGGGACTGGAGAAAACTCCAGCTACAAAATGCTCCCACATGAAGGGAACATTGGAGAAGGGCAGAAAGATTGTAAGGGCCAGAAGATCAAGGAGTTTTGTGTGGGATTGTGTCTCCTAGTAATGCCAGAAGCTGTGCCCACAGAGTCTCACCAACATGGCTGCTTGCACATGAGCTGAACAAAGTTCACAACAATAGACAGGCCAGAGCAGGTGGCGAAAGCCAAGACCTCAACTCTATGCAAAGAACTGCAGGCAACTGAGGAAAGCTGGCAGGGTGAGATATTATCTTTCCCAGGGAAGAGCACATCAATTCCAACGCCAAAAGGTCAGCACTGAAAACATACATACGAATAACATCAGATGGATGGAAGCAGCTATATTTAGAAATATACATATATATGTATACATATATTCATATAATAATAATTAGTGAAAAGAAGTCATGTATTTGAAGGAGATCATGAAGATATAGGGGAGGCTTCAGAGAGAGGAAAGAGAAGGAAAATATATTGTAATTAAATTGTAATCTTAAAAATAAAATAATGACATTTTTAAAAAAGCACTAAGAATTACTTCTACTCACTGAGTGCATTGTGGCCTAATCACTGTTCCGTGTCAAAATCATGAATTAAATGTTCTTAATGTTCTAAAAATCCTAGAGCAGTGAAATATCCCGATGGCTTAGGAAGCTCTAGAAGCAATCAGGAGCAACAGTTAAAAATACTGTCATAACCCAAAAGCTCCACTATTCCAGGCTTGATTTTATTCTTCTGTCATTTCTCTGCTATAAATTAGTTTCTTATTTATTTTAAAGGAAAGAGCTTTATTCTTGCTGTGCTAGCTGCTTAGACCACTATTAGCTCACACACTAAAACTTAATTTAACTGGTGGTATCTCATTCTTATCATTATTTGTTTGGATACCTACACCTTCCAAAATTGTCCAGTATCAGTTCCTTCTGCTGTTCTTCTGACATCTATTTGCCTTTGTTTTTCTTTCCTTTTTTTTTTTTTTAATTTCTCCACATTTTCATTGCAGGTTTTTACACTACCAGTCCTAGCTTGAGATCAGTCATTTCTCCAAGGATTACTGGTTCCTTTCTGTTGGAGAAAGGTGTTTAGAAGAGCTGAGGGATAGGTGTAATCCATATTTGTGGAATTTTGTCACTTCATGGCCCTCTTAACTGATACAGCCACAAACAACTTTATTTAGATGTGTACACACACTAGCATATATCTTCATAAACATATATACACACTTAAATTATAAACATCTCTTTCCATGCACTTATTTAAAAAGAGGGAGGCAAAATATGGGATGAGAAGAAGGAAGCAGGGAAAAGGGGAAGGAAAAAAATGTTAAATTAGGCTTAAGAAATGGAAGTTACAGGAGCTGAAGAGAAGCCCTGGGGGTTAGGAGCACTCCCTACCCTTCTCGATGATGTGAGTTTGGTTCCCAGCACCTATACTGGATGGCTCACAAGCAGGTATAATAGAGCCTCAGGGAATCTCACATCCTCTTATGGCCTCCAAAGACATCTGCACTGGTGTGATTACTATCCACACAAATGCACAATGCATGTAAAAATAAAATTGTTCTTAATTGTTTAACTTAAACCAATTAGTCTATTTGGTTCATATACCTGTGACTGAATCTCAGTTACCGAGGATAAGCCACAACAGCAGACAACATGGAAGTCACTGGCACAGGAATTTGAGCACTTATGGTTGACATTATGTTAAAATATTGACACAAACGAGACTTTCGTTTCACTGTATAGTGAAAATTCATCTTTGAGCAAAGCCTCAAGATGAGTGTGTGCCTCAGACAAAGTTCTAAAATGCATCACTAAATCAGAGTTAGGAGATGAGAGTTTCACCTTTAATTTAGATTTTGCCAATTTTGAGAGTAGTTAATTGGTCAAGTTTTCAGAAATAATATACTGATTTATCATTGACTTCCATATAAAGCTTTATATGTAATATGTTCATGTTTACATGTGTCTATGTATTCATATACACACAGTGGCAGAGTTAGTCCGCAGCAGAAGCCAATTCTGTACATGGTTTTTAGCAGGTAACCCAGGTCTGATACCTGTCAGGTTAGAAAGGGTTACAAGATGCATTCTTAGGGCATAGAGGTAAAATTATTTTTGGTGAAGCCATATGGACTGACAGAAAAAGGCCTCATAAAAGTATTAATAATAACACAACAACTGTGTTTTGTGTATACATGTGTTCTAGAAAGATGCATGCAAATGTAAACAAAACACATTAATTTATTTTCTCTAAAGCATAAACAAACATTGCCTTGTTTGGCAGAATCTGCAAAATGCATATTGCTCCCTTTGGCTTTTTTCTTTGCTACAATAGACAAATGTTTTGTATTAAATCCATTGTTACTAAGAAATTAATCCCAAAATATGCCAACATGGTTTTCCATAGTATTAAGAATCTGAATTTCATATGAAAAACTGCAACATCGGCAGAACACACCAGCTCTTAGAAATTAAAAAAACAATTTTTAAAGGATAAAATTTCCCCAAGTTGGGTTTAATGGACAGTCTGAAAATTGCTAGAAGGGTTGGATGCCTTAGCTTGTTGGTCAAGAAAGGATTATAGAAGCCTGAGTATATGTAAGACATGTGAAGAGTCACACATTGAAGGACTTTGCTAGGGTTGATCACTCACAGAGCCATAAGAGAAAGAAAAATGGAGGCTCTCCAGTGGTCTGTTGACATTTATAAAGACAAACTCTGTAAGACACATTTCTTCCTCCACAGTGTAACTGAATTAGTAGATAAAAAGCATTGTGTGTGACATAATCAACCTTGGGACCTCTGAACCCAGAGTCATCATGAAGTATTTTTGCTGACTTGGTCACCCTGTTGAATGTCTCCAGGACTATAGGACTGGAGAAATGTTGGAGAGGCATGATCAGGAAAGACAACACACACACACACACACACACACACACACACACACACACACACATACACACACACACACTGAACACAGAATTCTTAGAGTAAAGTTCTGGGCTCCTTTGGTCCTTCCGGTGACTGGATCATGACCCTTTCCATATGGTATTACAGCTGAGTTCTTGGAATTTCTAGCTATTACCTTAGGTAAGATGAGGGTAAGATGACCCTTTGGAGTAGCCACGTGTTTGGCCCAAATTGAAAACTGACAAGGTTTACTTACAGAGTTCTGAGAACATCTTTGTCCCTTCCCCATGTGCGAGAGTATGAGTTCTACTCCTTGCTGTGTCCTTATTTTGAGAAAAGGTTCCTGTCACGTGGTTGGAATACAACAATGCGTCTTGACTGAAGGAGGTACTGTCACAAGTGGGAAGTCAAAGCTCCTTGTGCGTTTGATGCTGATCTGTACATGACTTCTTTTTTCCTCTGTGGCAAGGATGAAGTGGAAAACAAGTAGGAAACTCTCCTATGTGTCTGGTGCTTTGTTTGACCCCTCAGAATGTCTACTGCCCTCTCCACAGCGAAAAGTCCACAGGATGAAATCTTCTGTGCTACCAAACCCTTTTTATATATAGGACCTGAAGTCCTTGTGTGGTGGCTAAGGCTGTTGAAATCTGACAGAGGAAATTTAGCCAGGTAAATGTTCTGATGTTTACAGCCCTGGACTTCACATTCCTAAAATACTGAGGTGAGAAATAGGAGCTTTAATGATATGGGACCAGAAGTTGATGGACCTTAGAAATAATGCTGAGTTGGATCACAGAGACAAAGTCATTGGAAATTGTGCAACAAAATAATAATCTGTTTTGACCTGAAGGCTCTAGAGATGAATTTCTGGGGTTATGGTTGCAGATAGTTTCCAAATAAGAAACTCATCTCTGACATTGATGATCTGGAAAATAGGAAGAGTGGTTTCAAACTGAGAACAAGCTGGGACCCAAAGAAGGAAGATGGCTGTTTTCTCATTGACCAGAGATATCTGTGATGCCCTTGCACTGTCTGCCTTTGAACAGAAGCATTGACATGAATGAATGAAACTCTAAATAAAATGCTTCCACTCTGAGACCTATATTAACCATGCCTTAATGAGAAGACAGTATCATCAGCATGCCACCAAAATATCTAGTTGCAAGATTGCTGTTGTTTGCATATTTCTACACAGTGCCTTGGTATTGGCCCAGCTCAGAATTTTACTTAGAATTAAAAAAAAAATACTAAGGAGGTTTCAGTTTGAAGACCCCTCTGTTATACCAGATTTACTTCTTCTCTCACACCTTTTATATGAACATCTTGCAAATGTTAATTATTAGTTCTCACAACAGTCTTATAAATTAGTAATATAACCCTTGGAAGCTCAGGTTGAATGAGCTTGGGAATCAAGTCAAAGTCACAGTTTGTTACCTGGAGGGAAGTTTTTCTTTTATTAGTTCCACAAGAAAGTAATTAGGGGGAAAATAAAGTACAAACAAAAATCTAGAAAATGAGGACCAGAAAAATGGCAGAGTGTAAAGGTGCTTATCGCCTGGTGGTACAAACCTGAGTTTCTTTTCTAGAACTATGTAAAGGCAGAAAGAGAGAACTAACTTCATAAAGTTGACCTTTGACATTTATTTGTCTTCTGACCTCCATATGTGCATCATGGTATTGATACATTTGCCCCACATCACACATACATACACATAATAATAAATAAAGTAATTTAAAAGTTAGAAAAAGTTAAATCTAGAAAATCAGGGCTAAGGAGATGATTCATTAGTTAAGAGTGCTTGCTGTTTTTCCCCAGATTAATTCCCAGTACCCACATCAGGAGGCTTATTATTGCCTATACCTCAGCTGCAGGAGATCCAACATCATCTCTGGCCTCTGCTAGTACACAAGCATGTGCACACACGTGTGCACACACACACACACAAATAAAAATAAATCTTTTTTTTTTAAACCTAGAAAATCGTTAACATTGTATAGGTAAAAATGAATAAACAAACAAAAGAACTGAAACCACTTTGATCATTATATTTCAGCTGGAGAAGAATAAGCTTGAAACATTATCTTTAAAGGACAATAGAAGTCCCCTTCTGTTCTTGATGAAGTCATTGTCCAATCTCCATTTTATATTAGCTTTGTTGATCCTGTTCATTTATTTACATGTCTTCGAATGAAAAGCAAGAGCAGCATCTTAATTCAATATATTGTGTTGTGTGGCCACATCTGATGCCAGAGGGTTAAAACCTGGACTTAACTTCTTGGAGAAGGAGAAATTGCACGTACTGGTTTGGCTTCCAGGGAGTGCTTTTTCCACGTTCTGAAGCCATGTGTGCCTTGTCCATCTTCTGGAGTTTAGGTCCAAGTAAGTAAACATGGTTTGGAATAATTTGTGTGGAGCATGTCTGGTAAATGACTGAAATGCACTCCAGATTTGAGAGATTTCTGAGGAGCACAAGAGCAAGTCACCGCCAGCAATGTCCCGCAATGAGGGGCAGACAGAGAGAAAATCCCCACACTCATTCCCCTCCTCTGAGCTAAGCCTTGGTGTGCTGGGGTCAATTAAGATGGCCGAATGTTGCCTAAAATGTTTAACGTCAAGGCGCCGATGTGGCTCCCTTTAGTTTGTTAATTTTAATCCTGATACTTGAAAAATTAAAAAAATGTACATATTTACTGAGTAGTATGTGATGTTTTAATATGTATGCGTCATGAGCTGTTTAAATGTATTTACTCAAAGATTTATCACTTTATGGTAAAAAAAAAAGACCATTCATAATTCTTTATTCTAGCATTAAGGCGTGTACAACAATGTAATCACAGTGTCCTAGGTGCATGAGAACCTATAGGTTTTTGATAAAGCAGTGTACCTATGTTTGACACTTGTCATGTGTAGTAGTAACGTTTAGGAAATAGGCAAATACTCTCAATAAGTTTCAGGAATGCTCTTATATATTTCTGCATATTTGTTGTCAAGTGCTACTTTCCTATGTTTAAGGATAAAAAACCCTTTGCCTGACCATTCCCTCTGTTTATATTCAAGATGCTGAAAAATCTCTGAATGAATCATTGCCTGTATCTGAAGGAAGCTAAGCGACCTGCATTAGGTATCAGTTTGTACAGCAGCTACACAATTTCTCTCATGTCATTTACTGAAAGATACTTTCTCTGACACACTATTTACAGTCACCAAAAGGTGGGGTCAACATAAATGTCCATCAACGGGCATATGAATGAGTATGTCTTATGGAATGTTACTTAGTTATAAAGTGAATGAAAGCCAGTCATCATCTGTGACAATATGGACAGAAATGGAGACTATGGTGTTTAGTGAGATAAGGCAGAAACAAAAAGGCAATGACCACATGATTTTATTCATGTTTAATTTTAAAACTGTTAAAGGTATGAATAAAGTGGTGGGTGTCAAAGGTGGAGGGTGGGGGTGGGTGAGACTGAAGGAAGAAGACTGGCCAATGGTTGCTAAGTGACTTTTAGATAAGACTGAGAAGTTCTGGTATGATATTTCACATGGACATCTAAAGATGCCCACTAAATACTGTCCAGCTAGAAAAGAGGATATTGAAATTTTTCACTATGAAGAAATGATAAATATTTAAGGAGATGTAATATACTTAATTTGTTTTAAGCATTACATAATACACACATGAATTGAAACGTCACTGGGAGCAGCCATTAACATGTACAGTTTTTATATTTTATGTTGGTTTCAAAAGTATGGGGGAAAAAGAGTGAAGCCAAACTTAATTCGTTCAGTCTTCCTTCCAACTTCAGAGATCCTGTCCAAGGTTCTTACTCCACGTTTGAGCCTGCCTTTGAGTCTCAAACCCAGCCTCAGTTGGGATCCAAAGGAAATTAGTAAGGAGACTTTAACTTAACCCAAATAATTCTTAGGCAATGCTAAAACCACATTCTAGAATGTTATGTGAAAACTTATATGAATTAAAATTTTAATTACCTACCATTTTTTTTTGCTTTTGTCAAAACCTCCAATGTTTGTTTTGTTACTTTTTAGTTTAAACTTTTCTACCACCATTTAGATATTTCAGCTCTAAACCCAAGAGATAGTCTTAGACAGATGACTGCACCATAATGATCTTGACTTAAACTCATCAACGAGAGTGGGTTATCTCTAACATTTAGAATAACTGTGTTAACATTTTGCTGGGTGACATGTTAGAATCTAATCAGCTAAACCTCCCAGCAACTGTTATAAAACCATTACTTTGGCAAATATTTTCGAAGAGAATAAAAATTTCATTTATGTTCTGTTTTGTCACTGCCACCAGAATATCTTGTTTTGCTCTGAAATAAATTAGATGGCAGAATGTCTTTCCCTCAGTCGGGGCATTGTTTAAAACATGAGGTTGCCTGTGGGTCTGACAAGCCTTTGAAGAGCTAGCAGTAAACTCTGCCACATCGGGTAAAATAAAATATCCATCTAAAGACCCAATCAGCCTATTCCTCCTCTTCTGACTTCAAAGGTGAAAGTGACCACAGCAGAGAGACCAGAAGGCATTTCTTACCTGCCTCTATCAGCAAGGAGTCCATGCATCCTACATTCAAAACTCACACAGAGAGGTGCAGGAGGAACACAACTGTATGCTTCAATGTCATTGTGTTTGTGCTCCTCAAACAAAGGACTCCCTCTTCCCACAAGAAAAGGAGCTCAATGTTGGGTGTTGAGAGTTTAAGAATTGTAGCTTTGATACTTCCATCATGAAGAGTTCCGTTCTTTACTTCTCGGCTTTCCCATTTGTCAAGCAAACATAGCTGTAAGACCAATCAAATGAAAGAAGAGGAGGAAAACAGTCCAAGGGCCAGGAGCATGGCGAGAATTGCCCACACTTCCTTTAAAAATATGAAGTGGCATGGACATGAAATGCTTGCTAACATCTCTCTGTAGTCCAACATTTTGCATGACGTTTAATTTGCATAGAAATCCAGATTATATTATGTTTAATGGGTGCGTTCATTCCTCATCTCACGTACTCAGTTTTGTAGCTTTCTTTGGTAACTTTTAATTATGTCTTTTACCTGACTTCTAATTTGGCTAAAATTTAACAAACACACATGCTAACAGAATATTTTCATGCTATGGTTTATTATGGGATATTTATCTTTTTGCTTGTTCTCCTTTTGAAGTTTGGTAAAACATTTCACTGTAGTTGCCAACTAAAGACATAACTTTTTTTTTTGGTTGTTCTGTGGGGTCTCTGTAAACATAAAGCAGGAACCTGAGACCAACAATAGAGATGAACATTTCTCTTTCCCTTTTCTTTAATTTTTGAGATTATCATTACATTTATCCCTTCCCTTTTCTCCCTCCAAACCCTTCCATACAACCCTCGTTGCTCTCTTTAAAATTTATGGCCTCTTTTTTCATTAACTGTTATTACATCCATATATGTATATTGATATATGCAAATATTCCTAAATACAACCTACTCATTCTGTATAACGTTACCTTTATGTACGTTTTCAGGTTTGACCATTTGGTATTGGATAACCAATTCGTGTGCTCTTCCCTGGCAAAGACTGTTTCTCCTGCTCAGCATTCCTTAGTTGCCTGTAGTTCTTTTTGTAGGATTGAGGCCTTTTGGACCTCTTGGGCTTTTCTCCTGTCCACTTTAGCATGTCTATTGCTGATGTCCTTGTTCAGCTCATGTTCAGGCAATCATGTTTGTAGGACTTCATGGATATAGCTTCTGACGTTACTAGGAGACAAAGCCTCACAGCAAACTCTCTGATCTTCTGGCTCTTTACAGTCTTTCCAACACCACCTTAACTATGTTCCCCAATCCTTAGATGCAGTAGTGTTTCGGAGATTTTTCCACTGGGACCTGGCTCCACAACTTCACATTTTGATAGGTTGTGGTTGTCGGTAGTGGTCTTCATCTATTTTAAAGCGAAGTTTCCATGACGAGTAATCCTCTTCCTAAGATACCTTAATGATTGTTGTATATTATTTTGAATAACAGGTTCTAAATCTCCCTATTGTGTGATTTGTCATTTGGCTTCAAATACACAGTAACACCGTGCAAAAGGAAACTCGGGTTGGCTTTAAACACAAGAGCAGTCTCTGATCGTTTTTCTTTTGCTGCTGGGTTCTATGATAGCTGTCAACCACACCATGTCCACTACATCTATTCTGCGTTAGTCTACAGAGCCTGTCAAAGCATAGAAGGTGATGTCTATGCTTCCTCAGAGCTGTATATCCTAGCAACCAAGTCTGTATTTTATCACAGCATCTTCAGTAATTAGGAACCAAAGCAGTGATAGTCACTTAACTGCTACATCTGAAATTGGCCACAGTTGAGAGGGTCAGTAATAATTGTGGTCATTGGGGATTGAAAGAGTTATAAGCCGTGTTCGCAATTAAAAAATGTTCCAAAGCAAAGACAAATAATGAGAACAAAACTATAATACAAAGTACTATTAAAATGTTTAATGCATTTTAAAGCAAAGTCTGCTATTTTTGCTGGTCTCATTATTACTAAATTATATTACTTTATTTTTCTACTATCTACAGACAAGAATGGCTAATCAGTTTACTGAACTGTGTTGCTATAATGCTATAACAGCACTAGTGACTAATGACTTCTCATATCTGAAACACGATGTAAGTTGTTTTATTAACAGATCAATCACAAAATGAAGTAATACTGTTTAAATTTATAAATGTAGAAGAATTTCGAAATGGTCTTATTAAATAAAAAACATGGAGTCAAATATAGAGGTGAAAGCCTTAGAGATTAGGGATATAGGGAAAGCCATCAGCCAACCTTACCTCACCAACTCTGCGGCTTCCAAGTGGCATGACTTCCTGTCTATTCAGGCTTTATATGCCTTGCTTTTCTGCCCTCTCATTGGCTCTCTTAGCCCAGCTACCTCACTTCCTCTTCCTACACAGCTCTGCCACTTTCTGTCTGTCTGTACAGACCTCCAGGTCTCTATGTTAGGTACTGGGATTAAAGGTGTGTGTCACCACCCTTGGCTCTGTTCCCTAATGTGGCCTTGAATACACAGAGATCCCGCCTGCTAAGTGATTGAATTAAGGGCATGTGCTATCACTGCCTAACTTCTTTGCTTACTTATAATGGCTTTCTTTTTTCTCTGATTCTCCAGGCAAGCTTTATTTATCAAAGCACAAATAAAATATCACCACATTTCAGCACAAATAAAATATCACCATGTATAATGTGTGCCTAAGTCTTGAAGACGCTTAGTAACTTTTAAAAATATCAAATAGAAGGTAATGCTAGAGCCAGGATTTGATTGGTTCCAAACTGTCATTTAAAACTTTTTTCTTCTTTCCCTCCCTGACTGCCTCATTCTGTCTCATTGTCTATATGTGCACAGCCTACATATCTATCTGAAGTTCTTAGGGTAAAAAAAAACTTCATATTTCATTTTTATCTTGAATATTTGAATGTATATAGTAAGGCATTGTAGAAGATATGTAAGTTCAAGTATAAGATGTGTGTATGCATGTATGTCTATTTCTTGAGTATATATCTGTGTACCACATGTGTGCCTGGTACCTGCCTAGGCCAGAAGAAGGTGTTGCATCCCGGGAGTTGGAGTTACAGATGGTTGTGAGCCACCACATAGGTGTAAGGAATCAAACTCAGGTCCTCTGGGAGGGTGACACGTGCTCTTAGACACTGAGTCATCTTTACAGGACCCCTCAGCTTAGATTTATATATACCTTGTATAAGCCTGAAGGCTATTTTTATACAATATTTTTATTGCACTTATTTTGATTGAAACCTGTCACTTCAAGTCAAGTGTAAAATTTTCCATTTGTGGTGCCACATGGTACTCAGGAAGTTTTGGACTTAGGAGTATTTAGGATTTTCAGGTTATGGATCCTTGGTTTGCATTTATTTGTATATGTACCTGTATGCATGTATGTCTATGTATGCACACATATATAGATATATATTTTGAAAATTAACTCATACTAAGTGACAATTTGAATGAGAAATGTCCCTCACAGGTTCAGGTACTTGGGCACTTGTTTTCAGTTGACAGAAGTTTCCGGAGGTTGTGGAATCTCTAGGAGGTGGAGTCTTGCTGGAGGAAGCAACTTGCTGGGGTTGGGCTTTGAGAGAGTTAGCTTGCCAAAATTCCTGCCCTGCTTTCTATACACTGTGAGTATGTGTTGCTATGATTGATTAATAAAGAAGCTGTCTGGCCTATGGCAACTCAGGTTATAACTCAGTGGGAAACCTAAGAAAGAGACAGGAAGAAGAAAGGGAGATGGGAGAGATGCCAGCCTAGGGCCCAAGGAGCAACATGTCAGCTGATGGGTAAAGCCACAGAACACATGACAAAACACAGATTAATAGAAATGGGTTAATTTAAGATGTAAGAGCTAGCTAGCAAGAGGCCTGTCATTGGCCATACAGTTTGTCATTAATATAAGCCTCTGAGTGCTGATTATAAGTGGCTGCGGGACTGCGGGGATGGGTGGGACCAGAGAAAACTTTTGGCTACAACCAATTGGCTTCCTACTGCCATGCCATGCCTTCTTTGCTATCTGTAGGTCCTATCCTTCTGGAACTGAAGACTGAAATAAACCCTTTTTTCCTTAAGTTGCATTTGGCCATTGTGGTTTTTTTTATTATTATTATTATTACAGCAACAGAAAAGTAACTAATACTTTTAGATGCTTTTCATTTTTTTTCTTTAATGAAAGTTGAATTATAGTAGATAGCACACAAAGTATTTTATCCATAGCTATGCTTTAGAAGACACATCTGAGAAAGAATAAGATAAAAAGGGTTCTGGACACAAAAAGATCATTCAAATATCATTGCAGTTCATTTCCCAAGTGAAGCTTAATATGCTCTTATAATTTGCCAAACTCATTTATCATTGGAACTTGAAGTCAATTTCTAATCATACTTCTGCCTGCACTTTAATGAATCCAAATGAAATCTGATAAAACATATTTTTTTTATCACATTAGAATCATTTTAGATAGCTTGGAATCATGTTCAAATCCTTTCACTCTTTCTCCTTGTGCTGAGCTTTCAGCTGGTCGCACATCTGCTGGGCAGTTGCACATCTGCTGGCCAACAAGCTTCCTCATGGGAGGCTGTCAACCCAAGAGAGGTGATCATATTTGCAGAGGGCAGGGCTGTGTTATCAGTTAGCGCAGGCTACACCCAAGTTCCTCTGCCTCACCAGCTAGAGGCATCTTCATCCTTTTTCTCCTCGGAGAATATGGGGAGAGGTGAAGGCGAAGGAGTATTATTCTAAACAAACAAATAACAGCAGCAGCAACAAGTACACTACAGCAGAACCAAACTTTACAGATTTTCTACTCCACGTCCTTGTTGGGAGTAAAATCACCTTCCCCAATAGAGAATAAATTGAAATGTGGGACTTATGCCAGATTCAGAATTTCACAGTTGTGTCTCTCACTGGAAAAGTATTTTTGGAGTGATGGACCATAAGTTGCCCAGGGCTGGAGTTCCAAGGCTATTTATCTCTTATCCTTTCTACCTGAGAGTAGCACATGCATCAGAGCCTCATTTTCTTCCTCTCTAGTGCTCAGAGTTGCTGTTGCTGTGATGACCAGTCATATGCTAAACTTAAACATGTTTATAATGGGAAACATCATCAGTCAATACAAATGTGCTGGTATTAACGACAATAGAGTATCTATGTAAGTCTCCTGCTAAACTAGGCTCAGCCAACACATTTTAAATTCTGATTTTGTGAAAAGCTTGATGTTATTTTATTTAATTTTATTTGATCATTTTTAAATACTGGTTGTTGGGCTTTGTTGTCTGTAAGTGTCCTAAATGAATTTCTCATTCAGTGTACCCTGTTGCTAAGGAGAACTGGATTCAAACTAACATCTTCTAACTTGGTCTAGTTGGCAGTACCCCGTTGCATTTAGTCATCATGTAGTGACTTCTCAGTTGCTGGATAAGTCTTGTGGAATGAATACAGCATAATATAAATAAGCACTTAAAAAAGCTTTGCAACTTGGGAATGTATTTCCTGAATAGGAAGCACAATCTCAAAATATTTGTTCCAGTCAGAGTATGTCTGAAACCCTGTCTGAACAGTTTTATTGCTTCCAGGGATGCAAAAAAAAAAAAAAAATAACTAAGATTATCTTTACCCTGGAGAACCTTTTAATATAGTAGGTTAAAAGGGTGATAATAAACACTATAACCTTGCTACGATGTCGATCATAAAGAATACATCTCTTGGCAAGATTTTCATAATTATGTAAAATGCATATATTCAAGGGAATTCTTAAATCACCTAAGATATTACTTATACTATCTGAGTAAGTTCTCCCTTTATGATGCAAACTTTCAGGGTTGAGAATTGTTGTTACCATTTCCACCTTCACTATATATAAAACACTATCTCGTAGATGACTTTTATAGAATATGACTCTCTAAAATATGTGTTGAATTAAATTTATTATAAAAGATTTTATTTATGAGACCATTTTAGAATCAAGAAAATAACTAAAAAAAATGAAACAATAAATCAGCTGAAATCTGGGCTAATAAAGTTTAAATTAACTTATCAAACTTCACTTAGGAAGGAAATGACTACAACACATAAAATGATTCATCTGAGATAAAATATTCAACAAATGAAAATTATGAGAGTTTAGGGAATTGACTGTGACTCTTTCCTCCTCCGGTCTTAGTCTGAAGCCATCTCAGTTTTGTATTTGGTGTAGGAGGTGCATTTATCACGAAACTGTTGAGAGGTTGAACAATGGGAAGTGGAATGGTGATGTCAGGCACTCCCCTGGGGAATGAGATTGCTTCATGAGAGTTGAAGGGAAAATGCTGGATTTTGGAAGAGAAGAGCCAAAAGAGAAAAATCCATAGCATTTCTTCTCAGGTTTCATGAGGTGAAGGGGCTTTGATAAAACTAGGGATGATCTCTCCACCCTTGAGGGGAATTCAGGTGAGAGCAGGCGAGTCTCAAGATCTTGAGTGAGTTCTGAGATGAACTTTTCCTTTATACACTCGTGACTCATGCTTCCTGAGTGGTGATAGCAGAGATATATATTGCAACATTCATTTTCATCATAGCTATCAGTGGGAAGCTCACATATGGAGTCGTTTTTGATAGATCATCACGTGCACCTCTGTAGTGCAGGAGAATTATAAGCCATATCTGGAAGACTCATTTTTTTTTTAAATGATAGATGAGATTTCTCTTCTTTTGGATGAATAAGTATCTCTTAAGAATTTTTGTAGCTGTAATTACTGAATACATGAACACCATTACATAAATGTTTGTAGGATATTTATAATGACTATTTGTATTGCTTATTTGATTAGTTTGTTTGTAGTAGTTCATGCAAATTACCATATCACCAACCTAAATTCAATTTTTAGTTTAAAAGATAGTTTAAGGATTATGTGTATATTAAAAAGTAAAATTTGACTTAAAATGTAAGTTAGTAGACCAAGATACGTAAAGAATAAAACTAGTCATTTTAATGATTTGTAAGTGTAACTTTTTGTGGTATGAATTACATGTACAAGGTTTTGTAGTCTACTAAGCAGTATCCCTTCATCCCTTCTCTCCTAAGGCCCTGCTTACTTTGAATTTACTTCCTGTTTCTATGAATTCATCTATTACAGATATTTAACGTAAGTAGAATCAGGCAGGATTCTATCAGGAAGGAATTTGTCCTTCCAAGTCTAGCTGACTTCACTCAGTATGCCATTTTCAATGATCATCCATGTTGTAGTATATGTGAGAACTACCTCTGATGTTTTTAAGCTCACTTTCTTATGATGAATAATTAATTATGTACTTTCATTTGCCTGAGAAAGCAACCATGAGGTATGGCTATTCGTAATGAAATCATTTAAAGGATTAGGAAAGTGAGGATCTGAGAGATAAGTGGTCAGATTATATTAATTGCTACGGGATTTGCAATGCCTGATTTCAGTTCCTAACACTCCAAGCCACAGCTCCTTCAGTTTCACCATCCCATCCCAACTCATTTCCTCTTAGACACCCTTGACAGTTCTTTCTTTTTGCTTTGTACATGTTCACAGCATAGATTTAATTTCCTCTTAGATATTTAGTCTACTGTCAGGGTTTGGAACTACCAAATGACTAGTGGTGATAATCACATGCTACTCATTTAGGGAAATGTTTACCTAAGAAAGAAACTGGCATACACTTTGCTCATTTGTCTTTAGAAAATCTCGCATTGAATATCTGCTTAAATACTTTGAATCATCTCAACTGGTGCCACAGTATAACTTTTAAAACATATTTTAAAGGACATTGACAGACATTTAACATAACTTACAGTCTTGTCTACTTCAAACACAGCAAAATTCTAAATCTGCAGGAAGAAATGTATTATAATTTTGTCGTAAAGAAAAATAAATGTAATACAGATTCATTTATATGACTGAGCCATTTGTTTTGAACTTTTCAGAGAAAGATAAATCTAGTTGGTTTTAGAAATCCCAGAAGACATTTCTTACTTAAAAATGACATCCAGTTAGCACCCTCTTAAAACGTCTCCACACTCCCCTGCAATTATTATAATTCAAAACTGTGCCAAACATGAAAAGTAAAAGTAAAATAAACTTAAACTATGATTTACAAAATCTATTGCTAACACTTCTCAGTGTAATTGTAAATTAAAAGGTTATGCCCAATGAACTTAAAAAACAAAACAAAACAATAAATCAAAAATTTTGAAAAAGTAAAGTAAGACAATCATGTTGCCTCATATCTCACTCTCTGTTCTCTATCATCTGGCTTATTTCACTTAGCACAATGCTTCCTGAGTTAATACCTCTATGGCTATATTCAACTGTTCAACTATTTCTAACTCTTTAAAAACAGATAGATATGAATGGTGAGTGTGAGTTTACTGAGTGGGCCCATGGTGGCATAAATAACTGCCTCACAGGAACACAAAAAAAGGGAAGAAAAAGTTACAGGTCTATATTTCCACATTTTACACATTCTGTTGTTCAGAGGGTTAAAGGGGTAACTGGGGCTCTGAGTTTCTCTGAACCACCAGTAATTAGACATATCTGCTGCCTAACAGAATTTAAGAAGAGTCTTATCTATGAAGAGAACATATGGAAATGAAGTCATAAGCTAAGATGGAAGGGAATAAAATCTTTCCAAAAAAACCTAAAATGTGACATTCACCTCCTAATTGACTTAGTGAAATGAGAATTGACTTTGAAGAGAATAATTTGGGGATACAGAGATTTGTCTTACACACTTCTCCCAGATTGCAGAGGAGAGAGTAAGGAACCAAGAATAACATAGACGTTGCAAGCAAAGTGAAAATCAAGGAAGGAACACAGCGTAGATTCGATGAAAACATGTTGTAGGCGTACATAAAATTCTCAATTAAAACAGAAACAAAAACGATTTTTTAAAAATTTCTACTCTAAAGGAAAAAAATAGAGTAGTCAAAATAGTAACAATAAGACAATCTTAACTGAGTAAAAGTTTCAGGAATGGAAATAACTCTTAATTATAGAATTTGACAAATCTTACTTTGTTTGGGATAAAAGTAAAGAAGCCGCATCAAAATCACATCATACAAAATATTTTTAAAATATCTTGATAAAGGAAAATTACTATAGTAAATGGAATAATGTACACAAAAAGGAGGAAATTTTGTCTGATTTTAGACATTTTCTCCATAACACTAACAGCTACAAAGACACGAAACAATGACAATATACCTTTGTTGTGCTTTAGAACAAAACAAACAAAATAAGGTATTTGATTTATCATACAAGAAAGTTGTTTTTCTTCAGTCATATTAGATTGTGCATTGTTATTACATTAGCAATCTAACTTAAAGTGTTATTTAATACTGAGGTTTAGGTGACTGACCAAGAACCAGATTTAAAAAAAAAAATAAAGAGAAAGTCAAAGAATTTTTAAAAAATGAATGAACATTAAATTAGATGAAATTCAGCATTCCAGGTAATTGTATTTAGTGTTATAAACACATAGTAACAATTGTTATTTTGGAAAGCTTTCTAGCATCAATAACAATTTAATGAAATTTTGATCCTAAAACTCTAGGTCATATGACAAAGACTGAGAGGTGGTGTGATGTGTAACAGACAGTAAAACTACAAGGAATTGTTCCCTAGAGATCTATCTGTTCATATCTGATTTTCACCACTAAGGCAGGAAGTGGGTGTTCAAACCTGTTTCTGCCAATCAAAAGTAATAGGAAATAAGTAATTTAAAGGAAAAAAATGCATGTATACATACAAATAGATATGAGTGTGTTTATATATATATTAGGATAAATAGAAAATTGTCACAACTTGTAGAAGGCTGCAAGGTCACACGGGAAAAAGAAACTATGGAATGTTATCATGGGTATCTGAACAGTGAGATTATTCTCTTTCCTTAAACTTCAGTGATTTCTAAATTTATTTAGGGGCATTCATTATATTTACAATCACAAAAATCAACAAACATTGCTGAATATGTCTTTGAAGGGAGATTTTCAGGCACAAAGGGGGCATATGGCATATTATTGGTGGAGAGCTTGAGTTGGGTATAGCTTGACTTGAGAGACTTGCCCCAGAGCTGACCTGTCCGGAATAGGGAAAGCTAGGAAAGCCAGAGACTGGCTCCAGCACAGCCCATAGGGCTACAGACAGTTCAGAAGTCACACTGATAGGCCAATTTTGGTTTTCATACTCAAAAATGCCTTACAAGCAAAAAGGCCAATGAAAACGCAAGATAAGATTTTTGTTTTGAAAAGGTCATTCTACTGGGTGTAGTGATGCACACCTACCATGCAGCAGGTAAGAAGTAGGGAAGGATTGTGAGTTCCAGGCTCCATACAAGCCTAAGCTATACAGTAAGGCCATGCCTCAAAAATGAATGAACACACAAAAGATTATCATCCCACTTTTATACTTCATTGAAAAATACCAAGCTCATTTGAATGAGAATGCTGAGCATCTGTCTCAACCATGTAGATATGATTAATGTAACTTTAAAATCAGACAGTAGAGTATTAAATAAATGATAACAACTCCAGAAGACAAATGGGCTTAATGAACGTGTGTGTGTGTGTGTGTGTGTGTGTGTGTGTGTATGTGTTAGATCGTGCTTGTAGTAAAGTGAGTGGGAAAACAGATGAGATCAAACATTTAAAGGATAAGTCATTTGTTGTAGAATATTATTTTAAGGTGTGTTACTTCCGTTTCTGTTGCATTTGTTTAACTCTGTGAAGCTGTATTACTGTGCCTATCTAAAACACCTAATGGTCTAATAAAGATCTAAACGGCCAATAGTGAGGCAGGAAAAAGGATAGGCAGGGCTGACAGATAGAGAGAATAAATAGAAGTAGAAATCTGGGAGAGATCTAGGAGGGAGAGAAAGAGAACATCAGGGACCAGCCACCCAGCTACATAACCAGCAATGGAGTAAGAAAGAAAGGTATACAAAAATAGAGAAAGGTAAAAGCCCAGAGGCAAAAGACAGGTGGGCTAATTTAAGAAAAGCTGGCAAGAAACAAGCCAAGCTAAGTTTGAATATTTATAATTAAGTATAAGCCTTTGTGTGTGATTTATTTGGGAGCTGAGTGGCGGACCCGCCCCCCCCCAAAGAACAAAAACAAACAACAGACATTAACTATATATAAAACATTTAGATAGTAAGTATCTTCCTTTTCTACAGAACTTTTTATTCTCCCTAATCATAGATCTCCATGCTATTAGTTCCTTCTTTGCTCCTCATTACTGAAAAATTGGGACTACCTGCCTTAGAGTTCTGTAGACTTCATGCATACAGCCTGGTCACAGAGAGGAGTTTTATTTTAGCAATGACCTGTGACATAAATAAAACAAAACAAAACAAAACAAAACAGTGGGATGGCCTAGATGAGTGGCTGAAATGGAATCATTGAGATGATTCACAGCTCTCAAGTCTTTTAAACATCTTACTTTCACTCTGGTATATTTAAGGTTGTGGGGTATTATTTTTAGATGTAGAGTATTTATGAGATCATAAGGGATCACTTTCTATATCTTACTCTTTGGGGTTTCCTTTCCTCATCTCTGGTTCCAAAATAGGAAAGTAAATTGCATGTCCATGGATAAAGAGTAGCCAAGTTCCACCAAGAGCTGTTCCTACCACTGCCAGCATGGCCATGCAGTGCCCTGGCACAATCTGTTATCTCTCCATCAACAAAACTTAGCTCCAGAGGAGCAAGATCTGGAAAGCTTTACTTTTCAATCCCCTCATATGTTTTGTTTTAGTTTAATATGTTTGTCTGGACACTTTGATACCATGGTGATAGGCATCATAGAAATAAATAGAAATAGAAAAGAACTAAAAAATAAAGTAAAAACTTGGGAGACTAAAAATGGAACTTCTAGCTGAACATTCTTTTTTCTTTCAGGACTTGGTGAAGGGGGGATTTAAAAGCAACTGTGTGTCAGACAAGTTAGTGAATAATTATTCTAAGAGTGCTATTTTGCTGACACTGGACTATTGGAGCTCATTAGTATGCTGAGAGTATTTAATTCTAAAAAATAGTGCTTTAGCTTCTGTCTGCTGCATATTCCTCACATCCCAGCTTAGCTCGACATTAAACCCATACTCTATCTGTTAGTGTGACATGGTCAAAAGAGAAGGATCAGCGTTAGAAAGACTAGAGTTTGGATTCTGTCACCATCTCTTATTGCTTATGCTATTAATCATCCATAAGGCTCACTTTTCTCATCTCTACTATGTTCATATTAATGCCTACCTCAGATATTTGTGGCAGATAAAAATACCAAACTAAAGTTTCTTCCATGATGTCCAATACACAGATGTTAAAAAAAAAATATTTGCCTCATTTCTCATTGTCCTCAAAATGTAAATCATTTGATTTGGTTTAATAAAAGGAATGTCCAAGAAGAAGAAATGAGACAGCCAGACTACTTTGGGCTTGTTGAATTTTACAAATGTTAGAACCACTGATGCTTGTTACCCTATCTTCTGCTTCTCCAAGACTAAAAACCAAGGCCAAGGCTAGTCTCTATGTGTGAAAGTTCAGGATAAAAATCTTCTCATTGCTTTCTTACCAATGTAGCCTGTATACATCTGTATGAAAACACCTAATTAGAACCAACAGAGTATGATAAGTTAACTTGAAGGAGGGCAGTATTCAAAGGATCAGAAATAAAGAGCAGTAAAAGGCTATCCAATAAAACAAAAGCAAGCAGAAATGACTGGGGAGGATCCCACAAAAATGTTCCATCTATCATTTGAGGTTGGAATTGGACATACTTTTCACCTTCATGTTAAACATGAGCTCTAGAGTGTATGTATTATTTACTTTTACGGTTATAGAAGAATCCAATAGATTGTTAATTATTTTCTCATTACTCTATTTCTAAGCAGCACTGAATGCATGCAGATTGGTAAGTAATGGATTTATTCTTCTATGTTATTAGCCTACTGATGCTCACAATGGTCATCACACCGATGGAGGCCTTGGAGGATTTCAAAGGGTTAGAAGCCCTTGGTAGTCCAGCTATCACTCTCTCCTACCTCTCTCTCTGGAACAATTTATCAAATGATGCAAGGAATATTCTTTTGTCTGATCCTATCACAAAAAATTAAATTTGAGTTAATAAACTATACATTTCTTGGAAAAGAATGACAATGTGAAATTGGAATTAGTTATTTTCTGAGTTCTTATAAATACTATGCTTATTTTTCAGGATACTAAAAACCATTTTTGAATCCAAGAGTGCACACAAGAAATTTTCATTGTTCTATCCTTCATACTAGCATCTCTTGAGCATCATATATCATTGTATATCCTAATCTTTTTTTTTGAGAAGGCAAACAAATTTTAATTCTCTGTTTTAACTTTGCACATAAACCTAAATCCTCAGATATCATGTCCTCTTATTCCTAATCAAAACAAAGTTCTCAGAGTAATTGGTGGGAACAACATTCAGCCTAATGGAATGTTGGAAAAGTTTGTTCTGTAAGCTTGGGCTGGTGCCGTTTAGCCCCAGGGTAGAAGCTGCCTATTCCAGAATGAGAAGGCATGCGGCCATACAGATTCCTGGTACTGTCCAAAACCAGACTGAATGCATAATGACAACAGTTTGCATCCTTGGATGAGTTTAAGCTGTTTTCTAAACATTTGGAAAATTCCCTGGGTTGAGTAAGAAGAACCCAATTTGAGAGAACTCCATCAATCAGTTGGTCAACCTGTAGGTGATGAGTGTCTACACCGTGATTTGTGTATAGCTCTCAGGGGTGGGGAGGCTGTCAGAGAGCAACGAAAAGTCAAGTTCCTCCTCAAAGCCACTTAGAAAACTGATGGAGAAACCAGAACAAACATCCATGAAAAATTAGAGAATAATTAAATGCTAATGGATGGCTGCTGACTTTGAGTGTGGTGGGAATTCTTAGGAGAGAATGAACGTATGCAGAAAGAGTTGGGAAGAGTTTCCCAGAAGAGATATAAGCTGTAATCTTAAGAAGAAATAGGGAGGAGGAGGCAAACCATAGGCCAAGTAAGCAATTTGCACAGCTTTTGGACTATTCTGTACGTAGGCAGGGAGACTACTGTCAGTCACGGAGGACACAGTAGAAATAAAGGTGGAATAGTCAGGTAGAACTAGACTGTTTGTATTAGATGTTGCAAAAGAGAGAAAATTACTGAAAATTTGAGTAGAGGAAAAACCTTCTATGAGCTAGACTTGAAAAATAGTCTAGCGTCTCTGGAGAGAATGAAGACAGCTTGATTTTAGTCATTTAAATGCTTCTTAAAAGATGGAGAAAATGACTAGTTCTCTAAAATTAAGGGGACTGCTTGAAGGGCTAAAGATTTATGTATTTTCGGAAATTATTGAGGCTCAGCCTCTTTAGTTTCCTTCCCAGGGGCCCAAAAGAGACACTACTAACAGCAAGAATATTCTGAGGGAAAGGAGTCTAAATACACCGAGCACTTACATTCATCTACTTTATTCTTCTGAGATTAAATTCTGTCCCCACAGCTTCAATTCCGTACGTACTTATACTTAGCTCCTCTCTGTCCCTTCTCCTCCTGTCCTCTTATAACTCTAACTCTTTTCTGTCTCCATCCTCAACTTCATCCTCCTTCTCCTCCATCGTGGTTCCTTCCTGCTGCTCTCCCAGAACTGGTCTCTCCCTTACCAGCAGCCTGACTCTTACAGCACAGTGCAAAGCTTCCCAGGTCCCTACAAGAGCTATGATAACTAGCTTCATTTGCAACCCAAAAGGGGAGTGAATAGAGGAGGTGGGGTCAGATAAGGCCTGGAATAAGTCAGAAAGGGAATTTATGTGCTCAAAATATATTCTTATAAGTGGTTAGGTGAAACATTACGAGTCTATCATAAATGTGCTCCAACTACAATCTTACAGGTGGTTAGGTGAAAGAGTCTATAAGTCACTAAAATAAAACCGCCCCTGTTTTCCTATGCTGCCATATACTGGCAGGGCTGGGTGACTCTGCTGGGAGCTAGGAAACCTGCCTTATAGCTACACTGCACCTGGTATGCAAAAAACCCTTTTGTTCTGAGTCAGTTGCTCTGGAATGCCATTTGGGCTGTGAGAGAACTGAGGTATCTGAGCTTCATTTGCACAAGAAACAAAGCTATGTACCTAAGTTTGCCAGTCTCCTAGGCCTAGGATGCTTAAGAATTCCAGGTAAAATACTCTGTTAAAAGTTGTTGGGGAAAGAGAAGCTAGGTAAAGAGGAGGACGCTAAGAGGGACACACATGGATCACCCTGGGAAAGGGAAAGGGTTAAGATCTCTTGGGTAAACTGAGAGGAGGGCATGGGAGGTGGGAACATGGGGGAGGGTTGGGGAGGGAGAGTATTGAAAGATATCTTGACAGAGTGTACCATTAAGGGGATAAGGAGAAATCTGCAGCGCAGGAAAACCCCAGGAACTCACAATATTGTCCCCAGCCTAGACTCATAGCGATGGTGGAGAGGGTGTTTGAATTAGCCTTACCCTGCACTCAGATTGGTGTCTACCCTAATTGTCAGCATAGAACCTACATCCAGTGACTGATGGAAGCAGATACAGAGACCCACAGCCAAGTACTTGGCCAAGATCCTGGAGTTCAGCTGAAGAGAGGGAGAAAGGGTTGTAAGAGCAATGGGGGTCAGAATCATGATGGGAAAAACCACAGAAATAGCTGACCCGAGCTAATGGGAGCTCATGGACTCTGGACTGACAGCTGGGGAGCCTGCATGGGACAAACTAGGCCCTCTGAATGTGAGTGAAAGTTGTGTGGCTTGATGTTTGTGGATCCCCTGGCAACGGGACCAGGACTTATCCCTGGTGCATGAACTGGCTTTTTAGGACCCCATTTCCTTTGGTGCGATGCCTTACTCAGCCTTGATGCAGGGGGGAGGGGCTAAGTCCGGGCCTAACATGGTATAACAGCCTGTGTTGACTACCCAAGGGAGGCCTTATCCTCTGTGAAGAGGGGATGGGTTGGAGGTAGGTGGGGGGGGTAGCGGGAGAAGAGGAGGGAGGGGGAACAGGGGTTGGTACGTAAAAGGAATGGAAATTTTTTAATAAAAAATTATATATTAAAAAAACTTCTTGAGGAAGTTATGAGCACACATGGAATTCATAGCAGGAAACAGCTGATCTATTAAAAGCCTAATAACACCAAATACTCCTTGAAGTTTGGCTTAATCCTCTGGAAGAATGCCTTGATTTTTCCAGGTATAGCTTTATCATATTTAGCTAAATTCTTACTACAATCTTGTAGCTCATTACAATATATTCCCACTTGCATACCAAGGGTGTGGTTTCCGTGGTGGCCAAAAGACATCACTGGCATTACTAGTGTTAGTTATTTGGTGACACTCTTACCCTTCGAGGAAATGTCACGAAACACGACAGAATCCACTAACAAGAGTTTTATTAAGATAAGAGAGAGAGAGAGACAGGTGTGCTCAGGCCTGTTGAAAGACACGTGCATAAAGAAGGAAGCCAGGAATATGGCACCAGCTTATAAAGGCTGGGTCACACATGCATACACAGATTCATGTATCTACTCCACGCATTGCGCGTAGATCACATGGTTGCATTGCGCGCTTTACGCAACCATGCAAAGCCACGGGATCCTGGTCATGCGAGACGTTTTGACCAGGAAATGGCTATTTTGACCCAGAACTGGCTAGGCGAAAGTGTCTAGGTCTGCCGGGCTTACGCAACCAGTAACCATGCCCAACCGTGGGGGCATGTTGTGAATCTACCAACTAGTACATTTTTTAATAGTATGGGTTTAGTTTTGATACCTGGCTCTGAACTTCATACATGTTTGGCCCTGAGTATATAACATAGCTTGCTTAGCAGTAGGTTCCTCCCTAGTTCTGGTATAAAGAATCATAGGATGATCCAATGGTCTTTGCCTTGTATGATTCCCATCTGCTGAGTGTCACCAGAACTTGCAAATAGGATGAAATGTTACTTTGTGATTCCATTATGTTTCCTGACAAGGGGTTTTAAAAATGTAACTATTACTTGTCAACTGACCTCGAATTAATCTAAATGGGAGAATTTATATCAATGGATCTGATCTAATCACTTGAACTATGAAATACAGGACCAAACGTTAGAGTTGGAGGAAACAAAGGGATTCAAATGTGAGCGATTCTCTTGCTGACTTGGAAGCTTGGACGCTAAAGCTTCAAGAACAAGAAGACCCTGAGATGGAATCACAACTCTGGATAACTCCTGGACTGCCATCAAAGGGGCACATAGTCGTACTCTTCTTAGAATTCTGACTACAGAATGCACACTTCTTATCTCTTTTTATTAACATCTATTAAGATACACTGTCATGGTCCTACTACACTTCATTTTCACACGTGTACATACATAACACAGTTTGATAATACTCTTGTTACTCTTTTGTACTGCTCATTCCTGCTGACCCCTTCTTCTTTCCACATTTCTTCCTTCTATTTTTTTTTTTATTTTGTGACACAAGGAGTTTAATTAGGATTGCTTACAGGAACATGGTGAGGGGTTATTTGCAAGAACGTGGGAAACTTAGTTGTGACTATACCACTGATAAAATGTCTCTCCCTCCCCCTGCATCTATTTACTATGTATAAATCCCTAAAGAGGAGTGGGGCTTAATAATTCTCTCTCCCATTCCATGATTAAATGTTGATGAAACTCGTAGCATGAATCTTAAAAGGTCTTATTAATAAAAACAAACCTGAAGCCAGGTGTTGGGGTGAATGCTGGAAGACCAGAGAAGCAGAACAAGCCACAGCCGCCTCACCTCACCAATTCCTCAGCTGATCCTGTTTCCTCAGACTGGAAACCTCTGAGTCCTCATCTGAATGGATCTTAGCTGAACTGCTGCTCAAAAGCCTAAAAGCTTAATAGGCTTTAGTTCCTGATTTTCTGCCCCGGCCAGCGAGGTCCTCAACGGGGACCTAAAGGGAAGGCTGGCAAATGATAGGGACAAGAGACACAAAGAATGAGAGCAAGACAGGACGTCTGATAAAGCTCCAAAATTTTATTTTACTCTCAAGGCATATATAGGTAGGCAAAGGGGTGTGCAAGCAGGAAGGGACTTAATTATGGGGGTTGCAAGCAGGAAGGGAATTTATGGGCTGTTCGGCCAGCAGGGAATGTTGCTCTGGGGGCTATCTATCTATTCTTGTCTAACTGCCCAATTGCTTAACTGTAGCTCGTTCACCTGATATCTGAGAAGAGGTTCCGGTATCTGTGGGAAGAGGTTCTGGTGCTATGGAGACTTAAGCAAGGCCTAGATCTAAGAAAAGAGGAGAGAAGCCCAAATATGGCAGCAGGTGTGTCAGGGGTTACTTAGGCTTATGGCTCCCATCAGTTTTCATGCCTTATTTACCTTTCTGCTTCCTGCCATCACTTCTTGGAACTAAAGGCATGAGTCACCATGCCTGGTTGTTTCCAGTGTGGCTTTGAACTCACAGAGATCCAGATGGAGCTCTGCCTCCAGAATGCTAGGATTAAAGGTGTATGTGCCACCATTTTCTGGCCTCTATGTCTATCTGGGGGCTGTTTTGTTCTCTGACCCCAGATAAGTTTATTAAGGTGCACAACATGTTGGGGAAAACAATATCATCACAGGAACTAATCATATGTCGGTTTATTCAGGTAGTCACATCTACTGTTAGTTCATAAGTTCAATGGCCATCCCATCCCCAGAAAACAGTGTTCCACAACAACCCCATCTTCTTTCAGGCTCTTACATTCTTCCCAGGCTCTCTTTCATGCTGTTCCCTTATCCTCAGGGGAGATATTATATAGAGGTCTCATTTAGTGTTCAACATTCAGCGGTCCCTTATTCTCCTCATTTTAACCGGGTATGAATTTCTGAAGTAACTTCCACCCGATGCCTATCCATTAACCCCACCGGGCTTCTATAAGAGCTTTGGGCAAGATGAACATTTTTATCCCCAGAATACTTTCTCATGGGTAGAAGTGTATGCAGGGAGATTAGGTAGCCACACTTTAAGCCTGTTTATTTTTTTCACCTGAAGCACTCTGTCATAGACTCCCTCTTTTACCCCTTTGGCAAAGAATTATTCAACCCTTAAGGTTTTCCAGGGGCTCAAAAACACTGAATATGGTTTCCCCTAGGAAGAAAAGATTCATATACATCTTGCCACACTTGATTTTGAGTAACCTCAAGTCATGTTGTTTTACTTTCCTACACTTTTTTTTTAATCTTCCCTAATCCTATCAAGTGATTTAGTATCTTAAAAACCAAATTTACATGGCCATCTAAATCATTCAGCATCACCAGGGTCTCTTCTCCTATCTCATAAGTAATGCCTTAACCCATGGGTCTCATCAAAGACACTAAAGCCTTATACCAGTCCATGGTCCCTGCTGAATTAAGTTCATTTTTTAAAAACATTCCTAGGAAAACAATTTTATTAGGTCTAGTAAACCAGTGTCAAGCACTACTTCCTTCATTCCCAGTGGTCCCAGTAATTTCAATTCTGCTATTGTCTTCTGGTCTCTAATACTTCAGTCAGATGTAGCCCACTGCCCCTAATGGTGCATCTGAGTCAATCTCCCAGGGATAGATATCTACCATATTGCCTCCAGTTGTATGGCTTTTGTCTCTAGAAAAGATGAGTGTTTATATCGCTCAATTTCTCCCCTTGTAGTCCACAGAACTTTCTCCCATCCACCCTATGTCTGATAGCCTCCTAATCCAGGCTGTGAGAGGTTCTTTCATTTCTAGCTTAAAAGCGTTTTGCAATTCAAGCTGCTCGGATGCAGAGTATTGTCTGATTAGCAGAGTTTCTTGTACTGGACCATTATTAAGGTCTGTATCTGAATGCTGAATCGTGGTTTTTTTTCTCTTCCAAAAGGAAGCTTTTCCATTCTTCCTCACTGTTGGATTCTTCCCATGGGTTTCAAGGTTTTGGATCCAAGGAAGTGACTTTTAGCACAGACCTAACTTGTACTCTTTTTTGTCTTTGCACCTGGTCACCTCTTACGAGCCAACACCTCCATCTCACTTTCCCTTTCCTTTCCTTTCCCTGCTAAACCAGAGTCATCCATATTTTTTTCCTTCTGCAATTCCTCCCTTGTGTAGAATGATTTCTTGGCAGAAAGTTCAGCCTTAATTGCATATTTTATCAGCCATAGCAATGAACATACAACTGCTGCCATAGTATCCTTACAATCCTGACTCTGTCTTGTAAGTACTAATTTCAGGGACTGAAAATAGTTTCTAGTCCATCAGTAATTTTGCAGACATTTCCATACTCACAGGGCAGACTCTATTCACCAAGGAGGGCGGTCCCCTTGTGATTTTCTCCAAGGGTACTACAGGCAGCTCAGCTTTGGTTTCAGGTCTCAACACCAGCACAAAGAGTTTTCAGTTGCTCATACAGCAAGCAGACACACTTTCCCATAGCTCAGGAAGAAAGGTAGCCATATTGGTATTGCTTCTATGTGTGATCCATTCTCAGCTGTTGCGTGTATTATCCATCTCGGTTGCCATGCAACAGCTTCTTTTCAACCTTCTTCTTGGTTCTGTTGGTTCCTGAGGCAGTGACTACTGTGTTATGTGACTTTTCCTGGGGACATGTAGACAAACATAAATTCTTCATCCTAGAGAGGGCAATAATGAAGGAATAAAGAAACTGTTCAACTCATGCCTAGCTTGGTAAGTGGATGAGTTTATTGGGGTTACCTATTCAAGCAAGGATACCTCAAAGGCAGGTAGGTATATCACCAAAAAGCTCACCCACTATGAGTGACAACTTAAGAGGCTTCATTCCTAGAGCTCCTTGTCTTACTTCTTGGTAGCTCTAGCATTGAGTTTCCTCTCCTTCAATAATCGTTTACTGCTTATGGAATCTTGGAGAGGCCTTGTGAGTCTTACAACTTTCTGAGCTTTCTGAACTGGTTTTGTGGATTTTCTAGAATCTCCTAACTTTATTGCCATCTCAAGTCTCATGAGCCTACTGCCTCCCCCAGGAAGGTAAGGTTTCAATTTGTAGGAAATTTATACAACAAACAGCTCCACTTGGTAAACTCTACCTTGATAGCCTTATTCAAAACAACCGAGTACAAGACTGACTCCGTGAAAATCTCACAACCATTGACCTAATGCATTTGGAATCAGCAGGAATCTATCCCCTAGAACTAGGTGTTAATATAAGATGCTAACACACAACATTAACAATCTTATATACCACGTGACATCTCTAGGCATAATATCCATATAGTGAGAAGAGAAGATGAAAAGTATTAACTGACATAGTGCAGGCATTGTGTATAGACATTACTTCTACATAAGGAAAGTGTCCATTTGAAGTAGTTGGTAGAGACGTCTGTCTCTAACCAGTTTTTCGTCTTGCGCTCCTCCAAGAATAAAGTGGGCAGACAGCAAAGAGTACAAATGGGAGATACTCTGTCAACTCCGGGTTTACTAGCTTTAAATGGGACAAAACAACTCAAAACGTTGCCGCACTGGATTTTTTTCTTTCATTTTTCTTTATTAAGAAATTTTCTACTCACTCCATATACTATCCACAAATCCCCTCTCCTCCCTCCTCCCACCCCCAGCCCTCTTTCCCGAGCCACCCCGCATCCCCACATCCCCCAAATCGAGGTCTCCCATGGGGAGTCAGCAGAGCCCAGCACACTGAGCCTAGGCAGGTCCAAACCCCTTCCCACTGCACCAAGGCTGTGCAAGGTGTCGCACCACAGCCACTGGGTTCCAGAAGCCTGCCCATAGACCAGGGACAGATCCCGATGCCCCTGCCTGGGTGCCCCCCCCCCAACAGTTCGAGCCAAACAACTGTCTTCCATATCCAGAGGGCCTAGTCCAGTCCCATGGGGGCTCCACAGCCACCAGTCCACCGTTCATGGGTTTCCACTAGTGTGGCCAGTCATCTCTGCATGTCTTCCCATCATAATCTCCACGTCTCTTGCCTGCAGTATCTCTCCTCTCTCTCATCAATTGGATTCCCGGAACTCAGCCTGGTGCCTGGCCGTGGATCTCTGTATCTGCCTCCATCTGTCACTGGACAAAGTCTCTATGATGACAGCTAGGTTATTTGCTAGGCTGGTCACTAGAGTAGACCGATCCAGGCACCCTCTGGACCACTGCCAGCAGACCCAGGTGGGGTCAACCTTGTGGATTCCTGAGAGCCTCCCCAGCACCCTGCCTCTTCCTATTCCCATGATGTCCTCATCTATCATGGTAACTTCCTCCCTGCCCTCCCACTCTGTCCCTGTCCAGCTTGACCCTCCCATTTCCCTATGTTCTCATCCCCCACTCCTCGCCCTCTGCCACCCCCTACCCCACACACCCAGTCTGCTCATGTAGATCTCATCCACTTCTCCTTCACAGGGTCATCCACAGCTGCACTGGATTTAAATGAAACAATTTGAACTTTGAGTAGCAAAAGGATGCTAGCAGAAAGCCCTTTGAGCTCTGAGAAGTGTTAACAGTACCAGAAGGTGTCACAGCTCAAAAGATTTGGGAAATTTTCGGGTCCTAGGCAAGAGCAGATCTTTACAGAGCGAATCTGCAGGTTGACAGTAGTAGATTCCAAAATCTGGAGCTAGGTCTCTAAAAGCTTGGGTCTCGGAAGCTGGGACCGTCTACAGGGATGGATTTCCTTGTACAAGGCCGCTGAGTATGGAGTCTTCAAGGCTGAGGAAGGAATGAATCCCACTTACTGCAGCCTCTGGAAATGTCCTGGAGTGTGGCTCCTGTGAGCTCAGTACCTGAGGTTCAGGGAGCTTCCAGGGAGTTTGTTTAGCTGTTACCACTCCCCCACCTTCAGTCTGGAAGGCAGTGTTCCTTATCTAATGAGCAACTCAGCTGGAAGCCAGATCCTCAAGTCTTCAGGCTTCTTCTTCTAAAGAGAGGAGTCCCTGGAGGCTGGGCTCTCTGCCAGAGCTCAGAGCTGGGAGCTGGGAGCTGGGAGCTGGGAGCTGGGAGCTGGGAGCTGGGAGCTGGGAGCTGGGAGCTGAGCCCTGAGGTCTTCCTTCTTTTCTTTTTCTGTGAGCTCCAGCAGCAGCTCTGGAGTTGCTACCCCAGAATGTCTGAATTTATAGAGCTGCCAGGGTGCCAGCTGGTCCCTGGTTGGTGGGTGCAGTATTGAAATAACGTGAAGAAATGGAATCCATTAGAAATGAGCTGTCAAACTTGGTTGAAGGGGCGTAGGGGAAAACCCGTAACTACCCAAAAGCTTCCAGAAGTTCACAGTCAAGTCCACCAGTTTCTGTCTCTGTAGAGCTTGGGAGACGCATGCAAAAGTTTCTGCTTATCCCTGGTTAATGCAGCCACCTTTGCAGCAGGCAGCCTGCTGCTTTTTGTTTCTTTGCATGGGGCATGGGAAGGGCTACTGCTGTCCCTAATGGCTATCAGCAACCTCCTCCCTGCGGGGCTCCTTTGCCCTTTAGGCTGGAGGCTCCTGGCTGTCAGAATGCTCTGTATGGGGAAGCACCTATCCCCAACACATTCAGCATTCAGTGACAATGAGTCCCCATTCTGGGTCAGCTACTCTGTGCATGACTGGTGCTCAGGACAGACCTCTGCTACTATTAGAGAAGAAGTAAATGAAGTCATCAATAACAATACGTGGATGCAAGTACAATAACATCAGCATAGGCTTGAGGCTCCAGGTTTAGATAGACAGAGCTCAGAGGATATGCCCCTTGGCTCAGTTTCATCTGGAGTCAGAACACCAAGTATTGCCTGGAACTTGAATTCAGCTCAAGCCTATAGAAGTGACTTTGACTACATTGGAGGGGAAGGCATTTCAGGCAGAGAGAGGAAAGCCTGGGCCAAGTTGGCATTAGTGACAATGGTAATTTAGAAAATTTTTGTACCAAATGGCTAGAGTTTCAAGGGTCAGTCATAAATGGAGACATGGAAGAGTTTGTCTTTATCTTTATTGTGTTTTAAATATATTTCAGACAAATTAAGATTTTGTATTTTCCTTTAAAAGTCTAGCAGTATAATGATAGCACATAATAGTTTAGAGAAAGGAAAAATAAAAGCAGGAATACCAGTTAGGGTGATACTGTGGTAACCCAGGGCAAAAAAAAAAAAAAATGGGTTGCAGCCAGAGCATTCTGGTGGTAATGGAAAAAGAAGAAGATAATTCAATGAATTACTTAGAATTTGAACCAAATGGAGTTAGTAATGGATTAGTTGTGGGTGTAGAAGGCATGGGGATATTAAGATGACTTTGTATTTGAGCTGATTTACTCTATAGATAATGTTGCTATTTACTGAGGCAGATAATGCAGGGAAAAAGGAAACAACCTGGCTGACTTCGGCGACTCCATGAGACAACCACATAGAGATGTCCGTGAAGAAATTTTAAAACATGTTCATTTGGAATATACCTGGAATCAGGACTTCAACACAAATTTAAGTTTATCCTGACTCACCTCCTCGCCCCCCGATTAATAAAAGTATTCAGGTTTTCTTTCTGGCAGGCACCATTCTCTGAGCCTTCATCTTTTGGAGGAAGTTGATGCTCCCGTAAGGTCTAGGAGTGAGGCTGAGGAAATCCAGACAAACGTGCACACTCCCCAAGACTGGCCCACCTCCTACTTAGCTCTTTCCTTCTGCGTTCCTCCTGCCCACTCTCTCTCCTTCTGCCTGTTCTCTTTGGTAAGTTTCTTTTGTTCTTTATTACTTCTTCCTTTTTTTACTCTTGTTTTGACAGTCTATGAAGTCCTAACTGATACAGGACTTTGTTTAGCTCTTTGAACCATCTGGTATTTTATCTTCCTTTCTAACTGACAAGTTAGCTTCCCACAATTTCATAGACTGTGTGTACCCGCACCAGTCATGAAAATGGGCCGTCAAGATGGCTCAGAGGGTGAAGGAGCTTGCACGGCAAGACGAATGCAATTCCTGGAGGCCACATAAAGTGGAAGGAGAGAAATGGCTCTTCAGAGTTGTTTTCTGGCCTCTACAGACATGCAATGGCACACATGTTCCCCAGCATGCAAACATATACAATAACAAAACATGTTTTAACAATTAAAAAAAGAAAACATGAAACTCCTAGTTTAAAGTGAAGGGCAATTTATTTCTTGCAGCAATAACAGTAGTCAGAGTCCCATCACAGGTTGACTATCAAGATAGTTTTATAGCATTTATTAACTCAGTGGATTGCATTACATGAGTGGAAATATAAATTTAGGGAAACTGAATCTTTTATTATGGATGACAAACATGCCTTTGCTCAGGAAGCAGGGGAGGGACATTTTATTTTTCAAGCCTACAGGTACATGTGACCTTTGTAGTCAGAAGAAAAAAAAAATCTCTGCCCCAAAGCTATTGTTCAGTTAAATGCTAGTTTCAGACAAGAAGTTACTAGGTAATGCACAAGCTATGAAGGAATATGGGACAATCATGGAGAGAGTTCTAATAAGAGGCCTCAGCAGAGACATTGGGGAGAGCATGCAGAGTATATACAGCATTTGGGAAGTAAATCATGATCTTTGAAGTGTTTTAAGGATATATAGAGAAGAATCTATTGGGAAAACTGAAAAGAGGCAGCCAACACGGAAGGAGGAAAACCAGAAACCAGAGGAATGTTCTATGAGGCAGGATGGTCAGCAATGTCACAATACTACTGAGGCCAACTAGGGTGCCTCGGCAATAAAAAGAGAGAAGGGGAGGGAGGGAACGAGGGAGAGAGGGAGGAGGGGAGAGAGGAAGGAAGGCGTTGACCTCTTGAAGCAGGGTCCACAATGTTATGAGTTGAGAAAGGAGGAAGCAGAGGTAGTGAGAATACATATTTTGTTCCAACAGGGAGGCTGGTGGAGAGGACGGTACAATAGTGGGAAGGGTGACAAAATGAAGTTTAGGTTCTTTCCGGGGTTTCCTGGTTCTTTGGGAAAGAACACAGTTGCTCTACTCACATAAGGCTCTCAGTGTCTTGTGTATGGATGAATGACAAGGTACTCAATCAAGATGAGCATATGGTCCTGATTCTCCAGCATTCGGGTGCAGAATAGTAATATGAGGAAGAGGGAAGAAGCCATTCTTCATCGTTTGGATAGGGTACAGATGGTAGAATTCTGTGATCTGTGGCATCAAACTGACTTGTATTCCATGCAGATTCCATAATTTACTTCTAGCTGTGGTATCTTTAGCCTGCACCGAAATTTTTTTCAGCTTTCAATGGAGCTAGTGATAAATATATTCAGGGGGTTGTTAAGAGCATGCAAAGTTCCTAGCAGAGGGCTTGCTCCACTAACAATAATCACTTTAAAAAGACGAGGCCCCATTTAAATCACGTTGAGGGCAAGAACTAAGGTCTCAGCAGAATCACTTATATAGTTCATGTGGCGGCAGCTGGAGTAGTTGAGGACTCGAGATGAAACTCCGGTACTGCCTTCCTCCCTAAGGGGTGTAAGAGAGAAGGGAAGCTCTTACCAGTGGCCTCCTCCATATTGTTACTACCCCAGTCATCCTTGCAAGCCAGTTTTTGCTGTGAATGATTTTAGCTTTCATGTTCACAATAAAATTATCACTTAATGTCTTAAACTCATTAGAAAAACTGTATTTTTACTCACCTTAGATAAGTCACTTTTCATTCAGAAATGACAGTTGCGGCTATATTACCAAAATACAAGAGTTGTGGGAGGTATTGCGGGTATTACATATTCGCAGAACCCCTTTGTAGATCTTACAGAAGCAGGCATGTGGTTTGGAAGCCAAATGGCAAGTTAGAGTTCCATGTGAGGCCTTCTTTCCGTTTTTGTTATTTAACATACAAAAGGAATTATATTAGATTGAAGTTAAATGCATTGTTTTGGGCGGCACTTATGCTATCCCATTGAAAGGAGGACTGTGAATCCTTTAGAAAGCTGATCTGCACCCACAGCTTATGTCATGAATGCAACTTCCAATATGGTCCTTGCCCAGCAACTAATTAAACTCAGAGGAAAATAGGAGGCTTTAAGTATTTTTCATTTACAAGCTTCCAGATATAATTGCACTACCAAAGTCTGATTCAGCAGCCTGCATTTTGAAACCTCTTAATCTCATTGTTGTAATTAATTTTGTAAATCAAAAGGTCTGTGCTGGGTTAGATGCATTCTCTGTTTGTTTTGCTTAACATAACAGTGGCCCTGTTGTCTTTGTGATTAAATCATTTTTGGTGTGATTTCTCCCTGAGATGAATTATTAATTTACTTATGTCAGTAACTTCGTCCAAATATAATTTAGACTTTAAAAGTTCAATGTTTAACACTGTTGTCAGCTATAATTTAACATCCCTTATTTCTGCCTTGTACAATTTTAGCATGATGGAATTAAAATTCGAGTGGTCTTACGTTGTACTGAGTTATTTGTGGGTGTTCTCTTACTCATCCATCTGAATGCGACATTCCTTCTGGCGATTATTTCATTAGAGAGAAAGGATGATTTAGATTTCGGCAGTCTTGGCATCTTCCAAGCCTGACTGTTGCCTGAGAATATATGTAGTTTTGAGCTGGTTTCATAGGCTTGGAGCTATGAGAAAAAGAACAGAGTTTAATTTTTACCTGAGGGAAATACTATGGGCAGCCCCAAGAACACCAACAGATGTGGAGATGCGGTAGGAGGTCAGAGAGATGAACACCTAATCCAACAATTTCATCATCACCTTCATTTTCTAGGTTAGGGAAGTGACGTGCAGAAAGAGGGAGCTGCCTCCTCATGAAGTAAGAGTCACTGGTGCCTCTGGGCTCCAAATCCAGCACAAAACATCTCTATACTAAAGATCTGTTTGAAATGTCCAAGGTTATATTTGAACTACAACACAGTATCTGAGAATGAGTTGGGGTGTAACTATCATACGTCACTGAGAATTATTTTTGTCAGTTTTTTAGCTCTATCATTGAGTGTTTAGAAACACTCACTTTTTCTGTTCTTTATTTTGAATGTTTACTGTCACTTAGAATTAGCCCATGGTGTATAAAGACGCAATCAACAAAGTGTTTAATAAACCAATAGTCAGTGCAATTAAATCAGGATGACGTCTTTATTGGGTTTTTAAAAATCCCATTAATGTGATTGAAGTTTTAAATAATCTTCTAAAAACTTAGTTCATTTCCTAATTACCAAGACTGTTTTTGACAAAAATGAAATGCCCTCAAGGCTCGTCAGAACCTATACTGCAAAGATCTTTTAGGAATGATCAAAATGGTGAGGTAACCTGTCCCAGATTCCCAGATGACTCTTTCCCAATGACTGAGGTTGATATCATCCTCCTTAGAAACCTAAAACTCTAACATGACCACATTTAAATTACTCACGATGCCTGCGCTATTTGAGAGTAACTTTTCTTTAAATATAGCAAATAAGTGGCAGAAAGTTAAATGCCAGGAGATATTTAAACGACAACACTAATATAACTATGCATTATTCAGCACCAAGACAAGCTGGTATGCGCATCAGACAGGTCGCTGCCCCTAGGTGACAGCCCTCTCACTCACGCAGAGCCAGTTCTTCATAATGAAGTCAGCTTTGCAGAAGTAATTTGCATCCTGGGTTGGGAGAAGGAGAACAGGCTTTGCTCTCTGCCTAAGCACACTGTGCTGGCTTGATCCCTTGCCCTGTGCCGTGGGGTGATTAACCACGCTGCCCCCACATATGCATATTCAAAGTTGGCTTTTTTTCTGGGAATCCCCCTTACGACGGAGATAACAAAGATATATCCCATTTGGTTCCAAAAGTCTGACCCCTCCACTGTGGCAGTGAGAACAGATCAGGGGGTTGTATCTATTAGTTCATCTCTCACACCTGAACTGCCCTCCCTCCGCTGAGAGTAGGGACCTTCATCAAGATGGAGAGCCGCTCCTGCGGTTAAGTGTGCTGGCACTGCTAAACAGAGGCGAGGACCCGAGAGCCGAGAGCTGTAATGTTCGTAGTTTGCTGCTCACCCTGTTTCGATCTGTTTCCAAACAGAGCCCACCATGTTCACTGGCTCCTTCCAGCTGTGACTGACGGAGTACCATGTGGGTGATTGTCACTCTTGTGAGTCCCCTTTTCATTGTGACACTAGCTAGAATGATTAAGACCATTACTGCCAATATCCTTTTGAATTTTGAAGTTACATGAACTTAAGGCACAGAATTCTTTTTTTTTCTGTCAGGTACTTAGACAGATGAGATTTAAATGAATAAATCGCAGACTATAGCACTTTGCTCTCATCTCATGTCATCTGTAAAATTGAGTATCATAACACATGAAAGTAGCATCCCCAAACAACAGTAGTGTCCCCAGAGGAAGCTGCTATGTTATGACCAGCCTGGTATCTTTGGAAGTTGATCTGTCTCTTCCCTCCTACTGGAGTAATTATGTGAATTGCGTATCCCCCAGATACAGCATGAGAGGTGAATCACTTCACCCTTTCCTTCTCTCCCACAGAGATGATGAAACATTTGCTAATGGCCAACATTATGAAGTCCAGAAAATTTGGGGAACTTTCTGGGCTGAGGGTGTATGTGATATTACTTCCTCTTAATTTTAATATTGATTGGAAAGATAAGAACAATACATCAACAAGAGCTTTATGTATATACACTGATTTCCATTGGCCAAGAAATTAGCATCTTGTCTTCATTGTCATACCATGACCTTGAGAAATAAATATATGCATGCATTTATCAGGAAGTATTTACCACTGAGCTACAAAGTAATAAGGTGTAGGGGTATAAATGCCATGTCTATGGTACTTATATAATATAATTTGAAAAAAAGTTGCACATCATACAGAAAGGAAAAATAATCTGTAGCCTTGGGGAAGGTATGTTAAGAAAAGGGAAGACAGACTTTTTAGTGTTCAGAATTTGGGTACATGGTCTTTCCTCGCTGAAATGTAACAAGATTCAACAGACGTGAAGAACAAACAGGATTACGTTATGATGGAGTTTCTTCCTTTTATGGTAGTAGTTTTAATCAGTTCAAATCAGAAAAGAAAGATTATAATACAAATTCATAACCAAATCTAAAATGATAAACTTGCTGTAATAAAACTGCATCTTTTAGCAGACTCCAAGCTTGCCTTAGAAACATAGACCATTTCAGCAGAGTATTTTTATTTGGATTGTTAAAAAAATGAAAATCTTAAGTAAGACATTTTGCATGAAGATATCTTAGTTCATTTTTTTCTGCCATAACAAAACACCTGAAACTAATCTGTGATAATACAACATTATTGATTTATGTCCCTGAAGTCTGGGAAGTTCAGGGTCCAGGGGCTGACCTCTTACAAGAGTCTTCTTGTGCCATTTCATGGAAGAAGATGGAAGGGAAACATATACAAGAAGAGATCAACCTTACTTCTATAAAGGTACCAACAGCACCAGTGAGGATAGAACATTCCTGGTTTAACCACCCCTGAAAGCCCCTGCTGTCGTAATATTGTTACAAAGGAAATCAAATTTCAGCATGAGTCATATAGGAGACAGATACTCCAACCAGAGCAAAGAGAAAAGGCAGAATGATAAGTCCATTACAGAAGTGTTTCTCTGGGGCACATTTTGTATATTTAGAACAACTACAAGTAACATATCATGCATTACAGTGTACCTATCTATTATAGATTAGTAAGTAAAATCTGATGATCTTAAAACTGCCTCATTGTGAAAGAACTATAATCCAAATAAGTCTAAGATTTGTTCCCTTGGTAGTGACAGCCAAGGTGTGTGTGTGTGTGTGTGTGTGTGTGTGTGTGTGTGTCTGTGTTTAGTTTTAGCCTGAAAAAGAAAGAAGAGTTGAAAAAGCAGGTGTTTGTAAGTCTGTCATAGTACATTTAAATACTAGTTTCGGTGCCACTGTTGTTGTGCATGTATGCAAGATTATTAATCTCTTCAATTTTTTACTTGTAAAAATGTCTACTTTGAGTGCTCATTACAATCATTATTGACTTACAGTTGAGGAAGGCATTTTATCCATTAGATTAAAATTTCAGAGTGCCCTATAATAATTTAGCATTATTAATTTATCTAAACTATTTTCACACAGTAATTGGCTGAGCTACTCTGGGACTAATGATGTGCACCAAATCATTGGTGATTGCTTCTGCCAGGCAAAAATTCAAAAACAAAATGATGGGCAAACATAGACAGGAAGACTTTTGGCAAGGCCAGTTGAGGGAGAGCCCTTTCTCAGGAGCTTCAACTCACTCTCAAAACAGAGCATCAGAAAGCCATTGTGATTCTCTACCCAAGAGAGAACAGGTATCCATAGAAAGAGGATTCAAGATTTCGAATGGTATTCTCATGAAGGGCCAGGCTACAGGGGATGTGTCCAATCTCATCCTGTTCTCTCCCATATGGTCTCTAGTTCTCCTCAAGGAAGCTATATCTCCATTATTGGATTTGCTCTACTTTGTTTATGTTAACTGGTAAGCTTTTTACAGCCATCAATGGACTCTCACTCTGCCAGCATTGTGTTTGTTCAAGTAAGTAGATCCTAAAGCCACCCTCAGCTTGGATTCTATGCCACTAGTCTCCCATTGTCCCTTGGTTTTCTCGTAGTGATAATGGTCAGAATTTGGCCTTTTAGCCACAGAGTTGAAATGAAGTAATGGAAGGGGCATTAGGTTCAGAACCAGAAGAAAATTGTGCCAGAATCTGACCGAGGGCAAAATCCTGAACTTTATTTCTTCACTCCTAATATGGAAATATTATGAGCCTCCCAGGATTCCCCTGAGAACTGAATGGGTTAAAGTTTGTGTAAGTGTTTGGAGCAGAGCAAACAGCCTTGGACATTTCATTGATTCCTCATCTTTAATGACTTTCCAAAATATAGTCAGACTTTTTCCAGGCACATGATTCTGTTGATGTTCCAAGGCCTTTTGATATTTGGTGTTATTTCCCTTTAAAAGCATCGTCATTAAAACAACCCATATTAAACAGTACTAAAACACAAGTAAAAAAATTTAGTAAGTCCACACAGAGGTAGTTTTGCTGAAATTCTCTCCTGTATCCTTCTAACACTAATTGTTTTTTATCTCAAGCATGATGTCTTTTTTTTTTTTTAGAGCACATTTCTAAGGCCATAAGGGTTTCACACAGAAACTAACCAATTAATTTTTATCATAACCTTTCACATAAACTAGGAGCTGGTACATTTCCCTGTAGTTTGAAGTGGGAAACACTGAGCTGTCAAGATTTGTAGTGGTAGATTATTCCTGTATGAAAAATGCTTATTTAAAAGTAGAACTACTCAGCTAGAATTTATATATTCGTAAGATCTTTGAAATAGATGCTTTATATAATCCTATCTTTATCTAAAATTATATTGCATTTAGGCAGCCTCTGAATTTTTTTCTTATTAAAAAGTTTTTAAGCTGAATGAGGAAATCATAATTGTGTTTTATAGATACACGCCAGTTTTATTTTTAAATAAATTAAATGAATAAGCAATATTGCTCTAAAAAGCCATTTATTGCCATCAACAATACTTATTATGAATGATTTGGAAAGTTCCAGAAGATCATATTTGGTTTCAAAAGACAAATTTTTATTTGCTTGTATTGACAAAATCTGGATGAAGATGTAGGAATAGTTGCTAAAGTAACATTCCAAAACTATTTTGAGCAATGTCATCATGAGTGGAACAACACTGCCAATCTGGACTATACCAAAGTGGACAGCACTCATAGGATTGTGTGACTCATGGTGTTCCTACTATTTAAAAATTTAACCACTATGTGGTTGCAGTTCCCATACCACTGATTTCCAATTTGACTTAAAAAAAAATCAACTAATCATATAATTGATCACTTTAGGTAACTAAGCTCCACAGTCTCTATAGCAATCTATCATGTATCTTAAGAGAGTGGCTGGAGGTAGACATGATGTCTGGCTTGGGAGAGGGTCTCTAGTACCTTCCCCATCACATTTCACTAAACCAGTCCCACCGTTATCTGTTTTGCTTATTGGACCTCAATAAAAAAATTAATTATGATATTGAAGTTTCTTGGCTTAAAATATGTTGAAATCAATACATTTTACTCTAGCCCTTTAGAGAATTCCAGGTCATTAGATCCCTGTACAAAAGCCTTCACGGGGATACTTTAAGTTAGCTGTTTATCCTTTTTGTAGGACAAATAAAAATCATTTCATACTTAAAAATAAATAAAAAAAGTTGAAATGTTACAGACAAATCTTATTTTCACCTAACACATTAACAGCTTAGGGATCGTCTCCTGCCTGCCTTCCGGGAAGCTAGTACCGACCCTTGCCAGATTGAGAAGCAAGTGGCAAACAGATCCCGAGCAAATGCCAGGGCACAACGCAAGAGCTCATTCACAGGAGAGTCATGTTGATGTGATACACCTAGTCTCTTGGCTTCTCAGTCAGTCTTTTCTTTGTTTTCTAGGTCATCTCTGTCAAAGAATAGAGGAACATCATCTTCCAGCTATGGCTCATTAACAACAAACACTGCGATTTCCAGGGCCACCAAATGCTGTTCCCACCTGATTCTGGTCTTCATCCAGTCCAAATACAAGAAAACCTAGCAAACAAGGCTGCTTTATTAACATAGTGGCAAGAGTGTGTTGGTGTCTACAAGAGAAAGACATGGTGTGTCCTCTCTGTGTTGGCCTTATTGTCCCAAAAACAGAGTTGCCTGGTTGTTAACGGAATATGTTGGACACAGTGAGCAGGAATATAATCTCTTTTCTCTTGTTCTTCCAAGATGAACCTCCTTCCTGACTATTACTAATCCTACTATGAGAGGCATGGAGGTCAGAGGTACCAATAAAGAATATATACATACTCCTGTGTAGACGATAGTGTCTTAGACACTATTGCAGCTTAGTAGAAAGAGTGAAATGTTTGGAAGGAGAAAGACCTAGGTTAAGATCCAAACACCTTACCTTGCAGAATTAGTGTGAGGACTGAATGTCTCAGCGGAATAAACAGCTGCTGGCATTATTATTTTGTTAGTCTAGAACAGCCCAAGAAGACCCAAGAAGATTATGTAATAATTTTGACATTAATGGAATACCCAAATATATTGTATATATGTGCTTTTAAACTAAGGTTTTCTCTCATGTGAGATTACCAGCTCCAAATCCTCAGACGCGATTAACCTGGAATTAAGGCAGAAACCAGAAAAGTAAAAAGGGATGGTGGGAGGGTGAGCCCCCAGTTGGTTATCTGATTGCAATTGGTCAGCTCTGAAATCATATACATATAAATAAGACTAAATGAACTAAATCGCATTTATATACTTATACATTTATATATGTAACCATAACAAAGAAAAAGCATCCTTGAATTTGAGAGGGAGCAAGGGTGGAAAGTCATGGGAGGGACTGAAGGCAGGAAATGAAAGGGGAGAAGCCATATAATTCTATTACAATTTCAAAATTAAAATGAAGAAATAATAAAATAACCTAGGGTTTTAAACGTCACATTGACAAAGCCTATGATCCTAAACAACTGCTTCAGTGAGTAGGAACATTTAAGTTGTCTTTGTTTGGTACTGTTTGGATGTCTATTTTCCTACACCTGTGATTTTTTTTTTTTTTTTTTTTTTTTTTACAGAAAGCACTTTTAGATAAAGGAGGAAAGTATAATGCAAGTTACAAAGAGAAAATGCTAGAACAATTGCCAACTATAAAATCTCATACTTTACAGTCTTCCTTTTGCCTAAACCAACAGACTACTGAAGAAAATTGCGTGTGAAAACTAATTTGAGATCCTCTCTCACACTTATTTGACAATTTCGAATGTTTCTTCTAAGATGGCAGATGATCAATGTCAATAGGTCTCAATGCATCGTGTCAGATTATGAAATTTATTTAATACAAAAGTACATCTGCTCACAAGCAACTTGTATTTCAAATTGTTCTCAGTGTCAGTCTGGTTTTAGAAAATATATTACAGAACGGATTTCGAATATCTTGTGCTCTTCCGACTTTCTGAATGTAAGATGCAGTACAGGGACAGGAAAATACTTCAGTATCTAGAATTGATTGTTTCTTTCCTACTCTGTGATGCCTTGGTTTCAAGGCTCATTTTATAAGTTCAATTTGGACACTATGTTAACCCTCAGGCCACAAAGTATTGGCAAGCAGTTGATTTCGTTTTTCCCATTGGCATAGTTGCCTTTCAAGAAACACTCCCTCCCTTTCTTTTGTTTGAATTGGCTACAGTATTTCTTGCTTAAGGGATTTACCAGAATATGGTCATACCTGGGACTGAGTTAAAATCAGGATAGAGAGCTGGGAATGGGAAGGTTATAAACTGACCGCTGGATGGATAAAAATCATTCTTCCAGTTCTTCAGAAAAACACATGCACACTATGAGCCCCAACTTTCAGAGGTGGAAAAATGAACAGAACATATGGTAAAGTGAAAAATTAATATTAATAAATGGAAAACCTATTTCCCCAACAGACATTTCATTTTAATATTATCCTCTACTGGAATGATTTATTTGACTCTCTATTCTTCCTGAAATGGGCAACAGGCTAAAAATTATAAAGAACACTCAGAGAAAAAGCAAGAAGAGAAAGAGACAAAGGAAAAAAGATCAAGAAAAATAGGCTTTGCTTATCTAAAAAGAATGTAGATTTAAATTCTTGCCCAAAGAACAGTTACACAGTTCGCTAAAAAGAATATTACTTCCCTGTGCTCTGAGTGTCAGGTTAAAAATATATTTTTAAAATGTTTAGAAATAGAAAGCATTATTATTACTTATTCATGCCTGTATTGGCATATCTGTCCCATTTAAACTACCTCTGGAAGATGAATGAAACAGACTCCAGCCATGAAAAAAATCAGAGATGTTGTGTAAGAATCAAAGAGCTTTCTGAGAAATGGACGACTTTGAAATTCAGCAACAAATATGAACATTAGACCAATGCGTGCGCTTCTTTTTTATCCCCCCCTGAATCTAGATCACAGAACAGTATGAAGTGAAGGAGAATGATCAACGGTCTAGTGGTTGCTGAGGTCTTAATTTCAACCTTCCTGGAAGCTGTCAAGTGTTACTCTCCCTCCACTACTTTCTCTGGATCTCATCTCACCATATCACTATATATACAAAAAAAAAAAAAAAATTTCAAATATGGCAAAAAGTTGTCCGTTCACAGCATTTTCCCTTGTTGGGTTTTCTGTTTTATAATCTATTGGCTAGTTACTGAACCTGATTGATTAATACGGCAATAAAAGTGCATCAGGAAACAGGCTTTGGCCGTTGTTTATCAAAGATCGTTGTTTCATAAACAGTGTCCATGAGCTTACTCTACTCCTGATTAATTTATTCCCCCAAGCTTGTTTACTTGTGCCTACTGTGCTAGGTCGGCAGCACTTAAAATATGGACCAGACTCCAGGAGTTCCTAGGTCCCAATCAGAAGACTTGTGAGGTCAGTTTTATTTCCATAATAATGTTGGCAGTGATGCTTCCTATTCATTCTCATTTCCCCACAAGTATGTCATGAAGTTTTCCGGTGTCTAGGAAGCCTCAATGGAATTATGTTTCTGAGGGTTTCTGGTATGTGTGTTTGTGTATACTTGTGATTAAAATTTTCTCCATTTTAATTTTGAATACAAGAAACAGAGATTGTCTGATATAACCTACATAAATAAAGATGCTCTCCTTGGGACCGTCAATAATTTTAAACACATTCAGGAATCAAACACTCTGGGGACCCTTGTACTAGGCAACATATTAGTTAAAATTGAACAGTTTGAGTATGATGTTGGTGTTGCCTAGGTGCCTTTTCTGTTTTCCAGGTTGGGAGCTGAAGCTAGGATAGCCCGGAGTCTGCCATTTCACTAGTTCACCAATGTTTGACTGCTGCATGAGTAGAATTAAAATCTGTTTAAACCCTGTGGATCTGTATAGTCCTAAGTGTCACATGAATGACACTCATTTCTCAGCAACTATGTGCATAAACTTTTATATTTGCATTTATGAGACTATGCTACTTGTTAGTGGTGATAACAGCCAATCAGAGGTTACAGATTAAGGTTCTCACCCACTTAGCATCTGTTGTGTCATGGAAAGTAAGAGTATGAATCAAGAGCACATACAAAACAGGGTTTAGTAGTTAAATTTAAAATCTAGCGATATCAAAAGAAATAAAAAATAGAATTCTTAAAAGTGGAGTTCCAGGGGCTGGGAGAGACGACTCAGTGGTAAAGAGCACTGGCTGCTCTTCCAGAGAACCAGAATTCAGCTCCCAAAGCCCGTAGGGCAGCTCACAACCATCTTCAACTACAGTTCCAGTGGATTAGATGCCCTCTCTGGCCTCTGTGACCATGTATGTGGTGCACAGAGATACACAAATGCAAAATAGCCATGTATGTAAAATAAATAAGTTATTTTAAAAGAAGAATTACATTTTTATGTTAGTATGTGTTTACTTGCTTTTTAATAATGGAACTTAAATCTCTCTTTTTTGGGTTCTGTCATATTTTGTCTTTAGTAACTGTTTATGAGGGACCTAGTATCTATTTGAGGCATTTTGAAAACTGGCATGAAGAAAGTATAATTCCTGTCCTCAGAAACCTCACAATTTACAACCTAGAATGGTGGCTAGGAAGTAGAGATGAATGTCTCCTGACCTGCTTCCCTGGAGAAGCCTGCACCATAAATTGCTAAGGTGTGGGAGGGAACCCAATGGTATTCCAGATACAGAGAACACCCTATATGGACACACATGGCTGAAGTACTTGGTCTTCACAAGGAACAGCATGAGACTATATGATTAGGCTACCTGGATTGTGGTTAGTGATAGGTAAGAAATTAAGAATGAGATTTGATTGTAAGGGTATTTACATGCTGTTTTGAGTAATTTGAATCACATTTACTTTTTTTTTTTTTTTACAAGAATTATATACTCAAAGATCTATGTGGGACAGGCAAGTAATATGATATTGGTGAAATTATTAAGGCAACTCCACGTAGTTAAAAGGGAGGTTTATTTTGTGGGATAACTTACAAGTGAAGGGATAGGTCACAGGGTCTGGGAAAGGTGTAGTACAGTCCGGCGGTGTTCTCTGAAGAACTCTGCTCGGTCTACCTCCAGCGTCCAGGGTCCAGGAACCAAGACAGCTCCCCCATCCGGATCTTGGGTCTTCAGGGGTCCTCTCTCGGCTCTGCCTTGTAGGCATGACAGTTACCGAAGCCTCAAAGGGGGTGGTATTTCCAGGTCAAAGCTAGAACGGCTACCCACTACAATGTGATTATTGGATTTTCTGTAAGAACCACCATCTGTTTATTTTCTAAGTTTGAAATATGCAATTTTCTTAGTTCTTATTACAAGACAGAAATGCATAAAAGCTCCTGGTTTTTCAATTGTGAAAATCGAATTTGTTAACAACTGAAATTAACATCATCAGGAGGCTAAACTGAGACCGGCCCTTGCTGTAGGAAATAAGTTGGTTTGTAGGCAGGGATAACATGACGGGTTTTCACTTTATGAAAGCAAATCTGGAGGCTGTGTGGAGGACAGGTGGAAAGAACATCTTTTCAATCAGAATGCTAGCCACAGGGATGGTAGAACCTGATTAGACTGTCAGTGAGAACCAGCACTTGGAAAGTTATTCACCTCTATATCAAACAGTTAGCAAGAGCCTAAACATTTTATTCTCGGAAGTTTTTCTGGTGACACACACACTGGGATTTTTGTCAGGAGTGAACACAACTGCAATAAAACCCCTGCACCTAAGGTTCAGGAATCATTTTGGAATAGGGAGTGGCAAGACTGTAAAAGCCAGAGGGCCAAAGAGTTTGCTGTGAGATTGTCTCTTATGAAAGTCAGATGTTATACCCAGAAAGTCTCAGCGACTTAACTGCCTAGACATAGATCAACAAGGACAATAATAGACATGGTAAACATGGGCAAAATACATGAAGCCTCAACCCTACACCAAGAACTATAGGCAATTATAGAATGCTAAGAGTGGGAGAAATATTATTCCTTGGAACATACAAATTGGTTACCCAGTATAAAATGGTCAGCCTTGAAAACATATGTACAAGTAACATTATAAAGACTGGTAGGTTGCATATATATATATATATATATATATATACATACATACATATATATATATATATATAAGTATTAGTGAAAAAAAGGGCCATGAATTTGAAAGACAACAAGAAGAGGTATATAGAAAGGCTTGAACAAGGGAGAGGAAAAGGGAAATGATGTAATTATGTCACAATCTCAAAAAATAAGAATTTTTTTAAAGAATGAACAAAGACCGGTTTTCTTATTTGTAGGAAAAAGCATCCCAGTAAAGATGCCCACATGGCAGAAAGCCATCTCTGTTAAGGATAGCATCACCATTGATCCCACTGTTCAGGGATCCTCAGAAGTAGGGGGCAGAGGAGGATGAAGACGTTACTTAATCAGGCTTGTTAGACTATTTGTTTTCCAGATTTAAACCCGGATATTGGCAGGTGACACTATCTGTACCACATACCTGATGGCTATCTTCCCACAGAACGAAGTGTTTAAAACAAAACAAAAGTACTTTTGAGCTCTGTGCAAAGTTAATGCAAATGGGGCTTTGGCAAGGATTTCCTCAGAAAGCTGCCCAAATTCCCCTCACATTTCTTCCTGCCTTACTGGTTTGGGTAAATAAAATATTTATGATTTGGTAATAAAATCTCCCAAATACTAAGCCCTTTCATATGTCCACAAGGTGTGGGAAACTTCAGAAGGGTTGAAAATAGTGAAACTTGGTTGAAGTTCTTTAGTGAAACTGGACCACTCTAGAGTTCCCTCCTGATGACTCCAGGAGTTAAGGACATATGTGGTCTTTTGTTTGATTTTCACTTTTGGGAAAACCATCAGGCTGTGTCCACACAAGGGAACTCTATCTATTGAAAATCATTTGATAGTTTGTTTTCAGATTCATAATGGGTGGATTCTGTAGACTACATTCATGGTCAGTTTGATTAACCATATTGGTTTATTAGATTGGGGAGAAGAACTAAATTTTGTTTGACTAATCTTTGCCATTGGTGTTAACAACTGACCTAGCTACAACTCTAGCCAAACACAAGGAACATCACATTACCTGTGGGACAACTTATGCCTCTCTGGACCCTGGCCTGCTTGAACGGTTCAGGCTGTCGGATCCATATTTCCATGCTTTGATTTGCTACTGTGTAAAATGTGAAATTTAGAATAGCCATCATATGCAATTTCTAAGAATTTGCTGAGAAAGTACACATGAAATGGCTTTAGCAGAGTGTCTAGAATACAGAAAATGTTGACTATTATTGCTATTGCCATTGTTGGTGTTGATGACGATGTTTTTACTCTACACAGTAATGTTCAAAAGCAGATGCTAGCTAATGTAGACATGGAGTCTGATTGAACCAATGTGCCTAGCCAGCTGCTATTAAAGGATTAACACAAACATTCGTTGGTTATCCTCAAAATGTATGCTGCCATATTTCTCTTATGTAACCAAAAATTAAGACAAACACATTTGCTAATATTCTGTTAATTTAAGAAAAAACTAGCTACAATGTAAAGAAATGATGAATGTAAAAGAAGTCTTGATTTTTTTGTTTTTATTTCTTTTCCTTTTTGTTTTCAATCTGGAAGCTAGTTACAGGATGACTTTACTTATTTGTACCAATTCATGTCTGGAGACAGATCTGAATGGTTGGTTCAAGGACTCTAGATGCCATTGGAGAGATAAATGATACCCCTGACTCCAGAAAAATCAATAACCTCATGTGTTCAAGCACTTAACTTTAGGAACTCTTTGTTTATTCTGAACTTCCATAGGAACAAGTTGACATATGGATGCTTAATTAAGTATTTAAAGCAAATATAAATTGCAGGACTCTTCCATGTGCAATATCCATAAACTCACTAACTTGTTCTGCAAGGTTCTTCCACTAAATATTCAATAAAGGTCATTTAGAATGTATTTTCAATTTTTAACACTTCAACCTCAGCTCTTGAAATGATTTGGGGGAAGTATAATGGAATGTATTATGCAACTCTGTGGTGACATAAGTGGACGTTTTACATATTTGTATAACTCTATTATATATTTGTATAACTGTAGAGTTAAATGGAATTACTGTGTGTGAAATTTCTGAAATATTTATGTAATTTCTGGTTTTATTACTCCCCCTCTATTTCTCCATTGCTCTCTCTCTTTCTGCCTGTCTTGTTTTTTAAAAAACAGGCATTTGAAAAATAAAATCCCTGAATTTTTGGCATTGAGAGCATGCTGCATTGTATGTCTCCAGGACATACAATATCTCTAAAACAGAGATAGACATAAGGATAACAACCAACACTTAAACTTCTCTTACAATATATTAAAACTTCTTAATTTTTATTAAGACAAATTATACAATATGTTTTGATCATATTCTTTCACCTCCTCCAACTCCTCCCAGATCCTCCCCACATCCCTACCCACCCAACGATGTGTGCTTTCTCTTTCTTAAAATCCAAAACCAAAAAACTAAACCAAACTAAAACAAAAAAACCAATAAGATAAAGTAATCGGAACTTTTGAATTCTTTTTAATAATAAATGTGGCAACTAAAGAAATAGGCTATATAGTCTACTTAGGGGGATATAAACAATCATTTTAGTTTTATTGAGTTGGTGATCCTTTTGTTCATACACAAGAGCCCTTTCCCTCAGTCCTGCCTCATCCTTCAGTTTGACCTCACAGCATTCCAGTCCATTAGTTGACTTTATTGTGCACTTAACATGTTTCCATGTGCTATGGAAATTAAATGTGTAACTCACAGACTACATGACAATTACTGATCATCTACTAAGAGGTAAGCACAGCTAGATACTCCTTTAAGTTTCTTGTAATTCTTTCTGTGTGCAACTTATAACCAATAGGAGTGAATCACATGATTGGAAAAGATAGTTGTCAGCCACAGAGATCTGTTTCTAACAAAGGCTGTCAGATTATGAAGCATTCACCACATAGTATGGCTTGAAACATTGTCCTTTTGATGACAAAGATAATGAAACCATCAGAAGTACAATCAAATCAAGAGCACTCAGAGTGCTGGTGAGGACCACACATGCTCATTAAAGAGAATTTTCAATCATGTCCTTATATTTAAACTCCAGTTATGTCTCAAATTCTCTTAAAGTTTATAGTTTTAATACATAATTTTAATAACTTCTTTTAAATTAAAAATTTCATTAGGGACTATTTGACACCATTAAAAAAGTACAACCAGAAAAAAAAAAACACATCTGCTTATTATCTTACTATTTAATGGCACTTTCATTGTTCTATTTCTCCGGTTTTATTCCCAATCCCAAAATGTATGACATGTACGAAACAACATGGAACAGTTTACCCACCAGAAGCTTTTTGGGGAAAAGACAGTCAAAACAGCAGAACTATTATGTGTGAGGTCAACAAGAAGTCCTAAAGCCAAAGGCTGTTCATTTGGTGACCATAGCAACATGAAAGACAGGAAAGAATCCTGTAAATCTGGCCAGAAGCTCATATAGCAAGGTGAGAAGAGGAAAATGGGTGGAATAGAGAGATGGAATGGGAATGGGAAGGGGAAGGGGGCTATGGGGAAAATAATAGATTTAGCTCCTGCATGCCCCTGGAGTCCTGTGTAAGGAAGAATTATTTAAAAGGAAATATTAGTAAACTGTCTAAAAGCAAGTATTAGTAAGCTTAGTTATGGCTGTATCTAGCTTCTACTTCTTAGGGTTCTCCAGAGAAACAAAACCAACAAGGTGCACACCTATGAACATAGCATACACATCTCTCTCTCTCTCTCTCTCTCTCTCTCTCTCTCTCTCTCTCTCTCTCTCTCTGTGTGTGTGTGTGTGTGTGTGTGTGTGTGTGTGTGTGTGTGTGTATAAGTAAGTGGGGAGGAAGAGAAATTGATTTTAAGGAACTGGCTCACGTGGTTTCAGCTGAAAACTGCAGAGCAGGCTGACAGGCAGAGACCTGAGGGAGAAGTTATCGGGGACCGAGGGGGTCCAGCCCCTCAATAGTCCCCTCCCAGGGTCCGGGAAGAATCTACAACCAACTGATAATTTAATCTTTGATGAAAAGAAATGAATCTATGTACACGAAACTCCTTAGTCCATACACTTTATTATTCTGAGTCAGTTCTCTCTCTACACAGCTTCTAGTCTGCTCTCATGCCTGGCTCCTTTCTTGCCTGATTTCTCTCTACATTTATCTGCTATCCCCTCAAAGTTCTATCTTAATTCTCTCATCTTAGTTCTGCCCAATCTAGGTTCTTATCCATCTAGTTCTTTCCCATCTTAGCTCCTCTCCCATCTCCTTCTGTCTCATCTTGTTCTTCCCCATTTGGCTCTTCCTCATCTTCCATCTTGTTATTCTGGTAGTCTCTTTTAGCCCTTTAATCTAGTTCTTTCCATCTAATTTGTTCCTCTCCAGTTCTTACCCATCTAGCTCTTCTGTTCTCTTTTTTCCTCTCTCTCTCTCCTCCTCTCGGTCTCCTTATTCTCTCTGTTCTCCTCAAGTCTCTCAGGAATCCAGTTATAAACCCAAGCAATAGCAATCCTCTGGTTGAGCAAGGTCACAAGGCTTGAATTCTTATGTGGCCATAAAGGTAGGTAAGAATTTTCCTCAGGCAGGGATCATCAGGCTTTCTTTTACAACCCAAAATGGGAGTGGTAAAAGAGGAGGTCAACTGAGTGCTAATGACCGGTTAATATATCAAAAAGGGGATCTATGTGCTCAGTCTACATTCCTAGAAGTGGTTAGGTAAGAAGTTAGGGGTCTATTAGTAAGGTTGTATAAGAAAGGAGAGTCTCACCCTAAATTGCACAAGAAATAAAGCTATCCACCTGACCTAGGAGACAGGTGTTGTTTCGTTTGGCCTCAGAAGCTTGATAGGCATTTTAGATAAACACACTGTTAGGAGTTCTTGGAAGCACACACGCAAATCATTTTAGGAACCAGCTTTTGAATATATATAAAAGCTAAAATATCACCAAGATTTCTTAAGCCATGGCTTGACCTTTGGAGAAGTCCTTGACTTTTGCAAGTAGTAGCTTTTGTGCTAGTAGCTGAATTCCATTATGTTTTTTTTTCTGTGGCTTGTAGCAAGAGTGATGCCGAAGTCTGTAGTTTGAATGTAGCATGGAGACAGTATTTATTTATTTATTTATTTATTTATTTATTTATTTATTTATTTATTTATTTATTTATTTATATTTAATTTTGCTGAGCATCTCAGTCTTTCTCCCTTAATGCCTTCTTCTGATTAGAGAATACCCACCTGAATTTTGGAAGAACACTGTTTCAATATTAAGCCACTAAAATAGATGTTAACCTCATCTTTAAATAAAATGTCTGTAGAGTTCATTTTAGACTAACAGTTGACCAATATACCTAAATTTTGTGTCCTCGCCAAATTAACACCTAAAATAGGTCCTTACATTTTTCAAAAATCTTCAAATTAATGGGTCTGACACTTGGTCCTCTGTATACATGCTGTGGTTGTTTAACTTGGGTGTGGTGTTTGGGGGACTTCTAACAGTGGGAGTGGGGGTATCTCTGAATGCTTCCTGCTCCTAGGACCCTCTTCCTCCTGTTGGGTTGCCTCATCCCGCCTTGATACGAGGGTTTGTGCCTAGTCTTATTGCATCTTGTTAAAATGTGTTCACTTGATATCACTGGGAAGCCTACTTCTTTCTGAAGAGTAATGGAGGAGCAGTGAATTTGGGGGAGAAGGAAGGTGGAGGCTAGGAGGAATGGGGGAAGGAGAGGCTGTGGTTAGGACGTATTATGTGAGAGAAGAATCTAAAAAAAAATCTTTCAGGCATTATTCTAGGAAACACAATGTGGAAGAGAAGATAGCTTTTTATTTTAGGTATTTACCTCTGGTAAACAGGCTTACCCATCAGTCAGGCACAATTCAGTTTGTGGAAAGAACATTAAAGGAAACAGATAAGGTCATGTAAAAGTTTACAAGCATGTCTTTAGGTCCTCTGACTCTAGTCACCTACATGATGCTGGCCCACAAAATACATGTTTGCATTCCAACTCAGAAACGAACTGATAGTTAACTCAAGTGAACGTTAGCAAATTCTGATTTATCTTCATGTGTGCATGTTTGTACATATCAGCATGCATGAAGGTGTGATGAACACATTCTGCTCATGACCACTTATAAAACTCACTCCTACATGTAATTCAGCAAGCTTAGTGCTTTAGATGAGCGACAGAAGAGAGTCTCTCTAAGGAAGTGACCTGTGAGTGAGATCTAAGCCTGAGGACCCAGTCGGACCAGGATGTCTAGGATGGCTGGAGCTTATTAACTGAGAAAAAAATAAATGAGGTGAGGTGGTGACTTGACTGGAGCCATATCCTCATAATGTAATCTAACTATAAGCACAATGAGAAATAATGAATGGCTGTCAAAGCATTTCATTTTTGTGAGGGCATTATTTAATTTTTAAAAATTATTAATAGTACTTCAATGACCAGTGCATTTTCAAAATGAAGGAAGACTTTGGACAAAAATCTATACTGTGAACCCAAGACTACATGAGAGAAGAAATTAGAGCATGATGGAAATGGAAACCTGGTAGATTTCTTGGAAATTTACTACAGGGATCACGTGAGCAATCCTATCATGGGAACGAGACCGAGGAGTCTACCTGAGCAAACATCAAAAGTACAGTGGTCTCCACAAGCAGCATCTGGAAGAGGAAAAATAAGGTATCTGAAGATGTCTAGTTGATGCATTTTTCTTCCTTATCATATTGCTAATACTGAACAACATAATAATGATGGACTTCAAAGATAATTCTCCCTTCAAAACCAAAACTCTAAGTTTCAAAAGACCTATCATAAACAGTCATCTAAGAGTGGTTAGGCACAATCCAAACTAGTGAGAGGTATCTGGAGGGACAGACATTTGGGGCCATCTCACTTGTCAAGTGGATGACTCTCTCCTCAATGCAGGTAACACTGGCATTGATGATGAAAGTTTACTTTTAAACTGGAAAAGGAGTCTTTATTTTATGTAGGAAATTTAACCCTTTTCTATGTGGGAAGCCTCTCTCCCCTTTTTCTCTTGGGAAGTCAGTATACTTGAACAGTCTCTCCATATCAATAGAGAGATACAAAGTCCAGTGTAAAATCCTAATCATGTTGACATGGCTATTCAGAAAGAAGCATTTCTGCTTACATGGTCATGAAGTTAGTGTTTATTATAAATGACAGGATGTGTATGTCTGTGCGTATACAGACATTACGTTGGGAAATGGGGAGAAATTTGAGTATTCAGCAAATACCACAGAAAGGGATTTGCTTTGTTTGAACAGTCAAATGTTGAAAACTGACTTTGAAAATGGAAAGCTCAAGGCTCTCAAAGGTCATTTCTTCTTCCAGGATCACTGTCTTAATCTAACAGTAAATTATTAAAAGAACTCCTTATTGACCTCCCTGCATTGCAATTATTTCCAAATCCATCCTTAGCATTCCTGTCAAGGCCATCTTCTAAGAAAACAATGTATCTAGACCATGTCTTAGGATAAGTCCAAATATCTCAGGAGAACAGGAGGAGGAATATGATGAAGAAAGAGGAAGACAAGGAAGCAGACCAATGTCTACTGACTACTAAACACGAGAAAGGCTCAGTCTTGATGATACATATGCACTATGGAGCCTGTCAAATCAACTGAGCTCTATATCCCCTACCATTCTCAAGCGTTTTTAAACAGTATCTAGTTATAGGACAAAATTGTACTCCATTGACAATTACACATTTCTAGAACTAGACCCAGAACTCTAGAAGTGAAAGGAAACTATTTTGGTCATTTTAAAATTCACACTCAGTCTTGCATGTGGTAAGATCTTGACAAACAAAAGAAGTTTCTACTTTTCTACTCCATTCATGTCTTGCAGAGTAGCTACCCTAGAAACAGAATGAGTAGAAGTTAACCACTTAACTACTGAGCTCTGTGTGCTCATGTCTGTTTTTATATGCCAGTTTTGTGAATTTAAGCATGTTTCTTTAAATCATCTATAGCATACACCTTTTTAAAATTTTATTTTCTGCAACTTGAGAAATGAGAAATAATCATGAGAGATTTGAGGAATTTTTGCCCATGTGAAACGTGAAATAGGATTGTGTGTGAAGCATTCCATGTGCTGTCCAACCCATATTAACTTGTTCAGTAAATAGGGAATAGTTCTGTGGTAGTCCATAAATGTTTCAAGTCTCAAGGGCCTACCAACTCTGACCCACAAGCATCCAAAACTTTTTATGAGTAATATTGTAAGATTGTTTCATGGTGTGGCTTATACCTACAATCCTAGCACTCAGGAAGTAGAGGTCTAGTGATCATTGCAAGCTTGAAGCCAGCCATCAGTCAATGCCTAAACATCCTGTTAAAATATGTATGTATGTATGTATGTATGTATGTATGTATGTATGTATGTATCTATCTATCTATCTATCTATCTATCCATCTATATTTATATCTGTCATCTATTATCTGTTATCATCTATATATCTAATCTATCTAATCTGTCAGGATAGCTACAATTATTGTCCATGAATGCAATCAATGTCTGAAAGAAATTAGTTCAGGCTTTAGAAAACTCAGAGGGCTATAAAAGTGAATCATCTTCTTAACATAATCTACAAAATGGGTGGGAACCAGCCCCTAGGAGTCATGGCTATATGCTGGAAAAGCTGGAACATTTTTTTCCCAACTGATAGATTTTTTCCTAAATTTATAAGCGAGGTTGCCTCTGAGATCACATTATTTTAATGGTTGTCATTATTATTATCCATTTAAATTCAGAGGAATTTAGTTTGAAGAGAAACTATAACCTTTCTTTATTTTAATTCACATTTTGTACAGGAAAACCGTGACTTGCAGGTTCAAAGGAGAAAGCCTTTAAAAGGGCTTGTAAAAGGCCTCATAGGCTTCTTGGACATCAAATAGCTCAGCAAAACAGCATTATGATGATTTAAATGTAAATGAATTAGAAACATATGGATCACATTCCCTGGGAAATACACATGGGTTTGGAAATTAAGGGAGAACTGCCTGACAATGCACAGCACTTGGCTTAGCACAAAAATGTTAGAATAATGGATTCAATTTTTTGCCAAATCCCAAAGGCCACAGGTTTGTCCTATGGACATTTTCACCAAGCCCATGGGTTTTGAGGTGGCTTGGCTTTGAGAATTGTGTTAACCTGTCAAAGCCAGCTCCTGCCACCCCTGCTCCTGTGCCTTTCCCCAGATGGTGTGTTGGATGTGTGGTCACCAAGTTCTAAGTTCCAAGCCAACTGGCAGAAGTAGGTATGGGAAGAGATGCTGGGATTTCACCCTCAATCTTCCTTTTTCTTTTTTCTTTCCTTCATCTTTCCCCCTTGATTCTCTATTTCTTATTTTTTCTCTCCTCATCCCTAAGAATCTTGTTTATTTTCTTAAGAAGAAGAATTATCACTAGCATGCTGATCATCAGGGAAGCCCATGAGCGTTGGCAGAATGAATTATCCATTGTCCAATAATTTTTCTTCTTTAAACTTAGCCAGCACAGACAGAAACTGTGAAAGCTTTACCCTAAACTGCTTAGCTTTTACCACGGCATAAGAGGAAGTCCCAGCTCTTGGAATGCTGTGTTCTAAGTGTCTCGGGGCCTCTGGAAAGTAACATCTCCTAAACCAGCTTATTTAAAAAAGCAATTTATTGTTATTAACTTTGATTCTGAGTGTAATCAATTAATTCCTTTCCAACAAGTTGGCACATAGACTATCAGAGACCTGAGGCTAATTCATTGCTGTCCAGCATCGATAGTGGCAGGTGTCACAGTAACGAGATCTGGCTTTTGTGTGTGTTATACAGAATATACTGCCTCTTGATAAGCAGCTACAGAACGGATAGTTAAATCCATCCGCATGGATTTGCTTCCCATATGGAACTAATTGCCTCTGGAATAGTTAAAGCCAAAAGATCTCTACAATTTCAAAAGCTTCTCTTATCTTTCTCAGCGTATGGCTGTTGACAGGAGTGAAACACATCTATCCTCATTTATTATATCGGTCTCATCAAGTGCAGACGTGTTGATGGGGACTGTTACAGAACCAGATGGTCCAAGTTGGTCTTTTATGTTTCAGGCATTCCCTCTCCCTGATTTTACAAGTCCAGACAAAGGCTGGCCCGCGCTTGGGCTGATCTTCTAGAACCTGTCCTGTTATAGCCTAGTCCAACCTCCTGCTGGTCCTGAACAGGCCAAACAACAGGTTTCTGTGTCCGTTTACTCCTGTATCATAAGAACACATGCTTTTTAAATAGTCTGTTATAGTGCTGTTAGTGGCTCACAGAGAGAAGCCTGTCTGTCTTTAGGGCTATGGTTAGTCCAAGTTTTCTCCTCAGATTGCTACAATAGTACTACCTTCCCTCTTTCCCCAGCTGCCTAAACCTAAAATCTTGACTAGCCATCCCCTTTCTCTCCTCCCAGCATTTTTATCTGAGCTAATAAAGAACATACCATAGAGTTACCTGTCTTCTCGTCATCACCGCCATTCTCGTGATAGTGATTGTCATATTATTTAATATTTCTGCCACACGTGCTTATGCTGGAAGCAAGTTCTTTAGGCATGTGAACTTAACGAATCCTCCCCACCACCTTAGCCAGCATCATTATCATCACAAGGCACAGAGAATGAAAATGAAGCCCAGGTAGGTTTTTCCTGGAAGACTCTTCAAGTCAAGAGCAAGTGTGCGACATTTAGAAAACCAAACATGAACGAATTATTCAGTGCGAGAAGATCTCCCCTACTCTCGCCTGCTTTTCATCATATATTTCCTCTTTCCTTTTCACAGAAGAGGTGGGCAAATATAGGGAAGGAGCTCTACCTACAAAAGTTTGAAATCTTGGAAATGGGAAATGCTGACAAGGGAGAGGAGAATCTCTGTGACAGACCTTGCATTATATGGGAAATGGCTTGTACTTCCCGTGACAGTTCCTACATCTTTGAGTTGAGATTCTCGAGTGCCTTTATTATAAAAATCACTGGGAAGGTTGATACACATCTGTTAGAACACTCTTTGCCTCTATGTCTAATACTTACTGCAACCAAATCACTTATAGGTTTTTCCATGAAGCCTCCAATTCTGCATTTTTCATCTTGGTTGGTATCACCAGGAAATTTCAGTATATAGTACCGGTCAAAGTGAAAATTCTGTGAATTGGCCTTTCATTTGTCTCATCTCCAAAATAATCAATTTTAAAAATTCTTCTGATTCTACCTCCAGAATATCATGTTCATGGCTACTAACTTGACTGAGTTCATTGAGATGATGGTTATCAACAGCTTTCCTTATGAACAACTCATAAAATATTTTTATGAATAATTCCCAATTTCTAGAAAATAAATCTCAACCCTTTCATGTGTGCAGTATTTCTGTTTGCTTTTCCTAAATATACTGTGTACATAGTTCCTTGCCTCTGGGACAATGACCATCATTTGTACTTTATCTGATAGATCTTTCTGAGAGAAGATTGCATGGTCTAAACCCTGGGTTCTTAATCTCTTCAGCTCTCTAACCTGAGATAATTGAACATCGCTCAGAGCAAAGCTTTTGTGAGAAAACAGTGAATGAATGCATCTAGACCGCTTAGCCTGGTGTTTGGCTTCTCAATGTGACCTTGGATAATTCAGTTAACATCTCTTTTCGTTACTTCTACTTTTATAAGAAATGAACAGTACCTATTAGCACTGAGATGTGAGAATTGAACCACCCAGCACATGTGAAGTGGCTCAGGATGGCACTTATTATCCCTATCTTCCTTTTCTTATTGTTTTCTATAACTCACTTAGAAAATTTCATGTTGCTAATTTGTGAGTGAAGAGGATTTGGAGAATTTATTGCAGTATATTTCATATATATATCCTGAAATTAACATTGCATTAGAGCAGCACTTTTTAAGGCAGGGACCAAAATGTCATGGCCATTTGAAATCATCTCATGGCCTCTGCCTCCCTATGGAGCAAGCTACTGCTACCTTTGTCTTTCTAGTCTTAGGCCTGTATTTCTAGGAGAGGCTGTGACAGTGTGATACAAGAATTACCTGGGTACGTGCCTGTGTTCGCCTTGGGGTTATAAGGCAGGAGTTTCTGCTATGCTCTTTTTTTAAGAAGAAAAATCCATTTGAACCTCCTTATCCTTTCCTCTACCTCCAGCGGCCTCCTCTGAGCCTGGCCACCAGACAGCAGGCTGGAGAAGTTGACTGAATGCATTCTGAATTGGGTAATGAGCCTTTGTCCCACCTTTGTGGCTGCCTTTACAAACACCGAAGGTTTAATTTGGGACTGTGGCTGAGTTGGATGAGCTTCAGAGACCAGCGTGTTGTCACAGCAGCAGGGACCCCACAAACTTGGCTCCTAGAACATTTTGACAAGAAAAATGTCGGCATTTCATGATACCTGAGTGTTTACTCCCTGCATTTCTCAAACACAGTTGGGCTTCCATGTGGTCTTACACTTGCTTATTGATACCCAGTGTTTTTCTTGTTGGGCCAAATGTGGCAACATATTATTTATTTGACACTGCAGTAATCTATTCAATTGGATGGAAAAGAACATATTAGTCAAATGAAATTGATGTCTGGTAGCCATGCACACTCACCCAAATAATCTTCCCTTGGATTCTGTTCACAGCTGCTTCTCCAGCTGCTTGACACCCAGCCACATTTACACACAGGGATTTATTTTCCCTGGCCCTGCTGGGATGCTAAAACCAACTTTCCGATCCAGCCTCCGCCTCAGCCTTTAACTGTTGGACAATAGCAATACTGTGTGATGGTTCCCCAGGACAGACTAAGAGGGATGACTGTTTTAATAGCACTTTATGACTCCTCAAGATGGACTGGAAACATCACCACAAGGAGCAGAAGGTATTCGCCAAGGAGTGGGGACGCCTGTGTAGTCAGAATCAAAACCACGGGCAGAAACAGGGCTGAGGTCCTCCAGTGGAAATTCCAGGAACTGGGGAGGAAGCTTGAGGACATGGCCATAGGGGCTTTCAGAAATGTGCTAATTGTGCAATATTCACAACTGGTGAGGGAGACATGATAAAATCGCCAGAAAACTGAATGACTAAAACATGGGCTCCTGGCTTGAACTCTGACTCTCAAGAACTGTAGAAAAGAAGGAAAGCAATATTTAGTAGCTACACTTTCCTTATTGTCTTGATTCTCTCTCTCCCTCCCTCTCTGTCTCTCTGTCTCTGCCTCTGTCTCTCTCTTTCTGCCTCTCTGTCTGTCTGTCTCTGTCTGTCTCTCTCTTCCTCCTTTGACTCTTGCTTTTGGAACAGGGAAGCATAATAAGGAGTAGAGCTTTCTTGTGGGAGCCAATAGTGCATTACAGAATCTGTGTTTAGAATCAAAATATGAAAGATTGGCATATGCAACTAGAAATTCATTGATTAGATTTAGCTTTTAAATTAGATGATCAGAAAGGTCAGCTGTAGTTTTTTATCTTGAGTCTGAAGTATGAGCAGCATCTGAAATCCATTTCTAAAATAGCTAAGGAATGAAGCAAGATCCTGGTAGAAAGTTCTCACTTTTTAGGAGCCAAAACAAAACAAAAAGCCCAAAACAATGGTCTACAGTGAATCACAAATGAGAGACCTTTTCAATCTGTGTTGAGCAGCAATATTAATACAAAGGATTTCTCACCTAGTCTGGTCAAGTCTGAGGGGATGTCTCAACTAATGTGTGAGGAGTTCTGTCGTGCCAGAGCAGACTGCCAAAAGTTGTGTATTCATGAAAACCCAAAGGGCCTCCTGGAAGAGACACTCCAAACTTCCCACTAGTTCTCAGAACTAAGACTTCAATGAGGACAAAGGTTGCCTTAAGCCTTGGAGCTTGTAACCTTATATCAGAAGGAATTCATTTGGGGAAATTTTTTATATATGCCAATGAAATTACATATATCAAATGCCACATACTTAAAACAATCAATTGGTTATTTCTTCTAGAGTTATGTTAAAAAGTTTTCTGAGGCTCTATGCAGAGCCTGTGGGGAAATAATACTGTAGCAACCACAGTACAATCCCTGCCATCTAATGTGATAACGGCGTTTCCTATTGTCCCAGCTGTGGAAAGAGAAGCACTTGTAGATGTATTGTTACATTTTACCCCTCACATGGGATCTTCTCTGTCTGGAAAACTACAATTTTTGTAAGAGCACATATAAGTAAATGTCGCCACGAATAAAAATAATTATAGAAAATTGTCATTCAAATTGGAAGGAGACTTTCTTCGTGTCACAAAACAGTGAGAAGAAAAGCAAGGATGGAGTCAAGACTCCTGTTGCTCTTCAGCCCTCTGCCATCTCTTGTCTCATTGTCTTCATTTTGGAGCATGTTAGCACAAAGCCTCCCTAGCCATATGCCTCTCGCCTGAGTCAGAACGCAATTTAGAAAATAGGTCTCTCAATGGATTCTTGAAGTATTTTACGTGGAAAGAAAAGTTAGAATTTGTTAAAGAGGCATTATGGAAACAAATTTAAATACAGTTTTTTATGTGCCTTCCTCTATTCTAGATGTGGAATATAAAGATAATTTTCTTTGACTTACATTGCAGTACTAAAATCAAAAGAAGAGATTAAACCTGCATATGAATAATATCAATTTATATAAAATAATGTAATACTAAAAAAGGTTATTATATAGTAGTGGATTGTATATAGGATAACTTATTAATATATAAATTATGAATTAGTATACATTCTCATGTATAGTATATATGTGGTTATGCATATTTGAATAGTATAGAAGTGTATAAAACTTAAAGAAAAACAAAAAGCATGGATGTAGTGGGTAGCAGTTCCACCTTTGACCTGGAAGTACTACCCACATTGAGGCCTGCAGTAACTGTCATGCCTAGGAGACGGGCCAAGACAGGAGCCCGTAAGACCCAAGATCCGGATGTGTCAGCTCTCTTGGTTCCTGGATCCTAGATGCTGGAGGTAGACTGAGCAGAGTTCTCCAGAGAACACCGCTGGACTTCTCTACACCTTTCCCGGACCCTGTAACCTATCCCTTTACTTGTAAGTTACCTCACAAAATAAACCTCCCTTTTAACTGTGTGGAGTTGCCTTAATACTTCCACCAATACATGGAAAGAAAGATTAGCTTAGATTTGTAGGACTCTTGTCTGGAGCAAACATACCGATCATGATTTCAGCAAAGGGAGACCCTGAGAGCCACCAACAAGCAAAATAAGAAGGGAACAATTCTACATGTAAGTAAGAGAGTCAGCAGCTAGAGGTAAGCATAAGGACAGATGTAGAGATAAAGGACTTAAGAAGGTGGCGCAGAGGCAATCATTGACATTTGAACCTCACATTGATAAAACCCACCAGGAAGCCCTCTCATTCTGTTTAAGATTTCCTGGGTCCCCATACTGCTTACATCTAAAATCATTACAGCATTATCTTTTGCTCCAAACATACAGCTATGTGGTCTTATATAGTGATTTCCATTATATGTGGCTTCTTAGATTTAGATTTGTTGAATGTCTGGTCATCACTCACATTATCAGATGAAGGCTTCAGTAGACACTTATGGTTAATAGGGGCATATTGTACAGCATTGACAGTATTCTATCACTGTAGAACTTTACATTGGAAAGTCCTGATCTAGGTCATAGGGAGAAAAGGTTCTGGTTTATAGAACTAGCTTTCTAAGGACAAAAAGGAATAGTTTGCACTAAATGTGTAGCCATGTTTACCTTCTTCCTGTTGGTTTTTCTAACATTTCTTACTCAAGTTCCAATGCTGAACATATGCAATAAACCGTAATATGTAGACCTGCCTCTGCTGCTGTTTGGTGAGCTAGCTGGTTATATATATTGCAGGTTTTTGTGGCTTTTGTTAGTGTTTTTCTTGGAAGCGGGTGCTTTTGGTTTCTTCCCAGTCAGAAATCATTAAATCTGATTGGATTCTTGGCCTGGTTAATGAGTCTAGCTATTATCTATTTATTCATTATCTATCTATCTATCTATCTATCTATCTATCTATCTATCTATCTATCTATTCATTATCTATCTATCATCTATCTATCTATCTATCTATCTATCTATCTATCTATCTATCTATCTATCTCTCGATCTATCTATTTCCAGTCTTCAAGATGCTCTTCTTGACAGGATTTCCATTTGTGTTTTAGCCAATGAGGACATTGAAATACTAAAAAACCAGTAAGGACTCATAATCAGGAAGGGAAAAAGAGCCAATAACACAGCTATTCAGCCACAAGCTGTATTGTTATTACTGTGCATTTCCTACTTGGGAGAAGAGGGATGCACAGAAATATTTATAGTAGAAATGGTCGGTGAGAAGAAAGCAGGGCAGGGCCCAAGGAGATGGTTCAGCAGGTAAAGGTGCTTGCCCCTAAGCCCAATGACCTGAGTTCTACCCTCTGAACCCCCATAATTGAAGGGGAGAACTGATTCCTGTGGATAGTCCTCTGACCTCCACACACGTATTGTGGTATGCATGCTCACACACATACAAGTACACATACAGATGAATACGTTTTTTTCTTTTCTTTTTCTTTTTTTTTGGGGGGGGGTGAGTAAGGGGTAGTGCAGTGAGTGTCTTCCTGGTGGCATTCCCACCTGAGTGTGGGCACAAGACAAACACTCTGCTTAATTGTTTTAAAAGTAATTTCCCAGCTGTGTGCGACTGCTTCTAGATATCTTATCATTTTCGTCACTTGGCTATTAAGTCAGGGAGTAACCCTCAGAAGAGTTCTATGAATTCATAAATCCTTTACTGGCCTCAAATTTTTCAATTCAGTTCACAACAACTCACCATCAGTATTAGTGACTTGAGAGACCAGTGTACCGCCCAGTATGTCTAAACATGAGATAGGAAGCTTCTTTTCATTGTTTTATAGAACACAATCAGATTTGCAGCTCAGTAGAGGTTTCCTAGCCTTTAATCTCTCTTTCCAGCAAGGCCCACCAATTTTCCTGTGACAGTGGCTCAAAGTTCTTTTGACACAAGCAGTTCCTGGTCAAAGAAGCATGGGTTAGATAGACCGCAAGATGCACTTTGTTCTCATCTCCTCATCCACTGCATTTCTAGGTAAGTGCCAGCTCTTGAGTGTAAACCTTGGCAATGTCTCAGAGAAGTCTCTTTTCTTCTTGATACACAAAATTCTGAACATACTGTGTGGCTTTGCTGTGATTCTTCAATTTCAGTTACAGTTAACGAGAAAGAGTAGAGAGAAGTGGAGAAAAATCTGTGTTCAAATTCATATTGAACACAAGACTCTCTAAATTGCTGCACCAAATGTGAAGAGTTCATCTTGACTCCTTGAGTTGCCATATTTTTCTCTCTTGAAAGTGGCTAAAAGCATGCTATATTGTAATACTCTGTAGACCCAAAATCATTGTTTTGAGACTATACATTCTGACTTTTGAACTTACTTGTTTACTCTGCTTGGTTTTAATTAAAAAAAAAAATACACAAAAGACAAAAAACAAAACTCTCTTCCAAAGGCAATACTCTGCTGGAAAATCTGCTGGAAACTCCATCCTTTTCTTTGTCTTCTCAAAACTGCACAAGCACACAAGGGGTTGTTTCATTTTTGAAGAACATACCCTCCCTCATCCTGATTCCTCTTCCCTGTGGGATTTCTTGCCATCTTTGGAGAACTCATGGAGTTAGGAGTGACACTATTCTACTCCAGGACATCAGGAGACCCTTGTGTTTCTAGAAACGGCATCAAAGAAGCAAAACCAGGATCATAAGAATGTTTCAGTCCACCTGTTCTAGACCAGTTTAAAGTTAGGAGTTTGTTTAAAAGAACTTTGCCATCCCACGGGGCTTTCATCACTTGAATGTACTCATCGTCTGCCAGCTGCCATCAAAGATCAAACTTCATACACTAAAAAGTAATCACTGTTGCGGTAGATATAACTTTTAATTTGTCCCATTGGTCACCATCTTTCATACATTTTAACAGAACACAAAGGAAATCTTTAAACAAAGCTTCATGGGTCATCTGATTGATTAAGAAGTTGTGAAGCGCTATTTAAGAATATTTTCCATTATTGTAACATCTTCATCGATTGTCAATCAAGTCAAGCATAAAATTCTTAAACATTAGGATATAATCTGTATGTTTTCAAGAAAGGTGAAATACATTTTTTTTTCTTGATGTGTATATGTCAAACTCGGATCCATCTTCCCAGAAAGTGTAGTTCTTAATAGCAACAATACTTCACAGTACAATAATATCCACAAACACTTCGAATATTTTCTCCTTTGTGCCTTAAATTAAATCTGAAAGTAATTATTTGATCCAAATCACTTGGTTTTAGATACTAATGCTCCTGTTAAGTTAGTCTCTATTTTTAAAAAATTCCACAATTACCATGCACTGCATACATCCCCAGTATTTGGGACCTTTTTCAAAAACCTCTGTTTTTATTTATGCACATTTGTTCATAATATTGTAATTAGAAGCATACACACTGGATCTTTTCTTTGAAAACGTTTTCCTTGTTTATTCAATCTTCCAACATGGGGAAAACTTTTTGCTACCTCTTTTACTTTAAACTGGGCAATCTGTATGACTCCATTTTCAGTGTGACCTCTTGATTATAACGCAAAAACGTTTGAGGATTTTTTTTTTTGATTCATCATAGAAGCATAAGCACCTCTACAGTTGCCACTAAAAAAGTTTACTTTTTAATTTGAAATAATTTACTTCTCTAGTTTTTGTAGTCCCCAGGAAAATTAGCATAAGGAAATCTAAAGGTCTGAGGGTCATGTCTATACATGCTTTTCGATGTCACCTCTAACTTTACAGGCATAAAATTGAATCATCATTTTTCTTCACAATTTTGCTCTCACCCTAACTCACTGTTTCTCCTGCTCAGGCCAAGATTCTCAAGCTCTATGCTTAAACTGGGACAAGTGACTTTGATTTAGCAGCTTTTCTGACTTCTCAAGTCTGAGCATTCCCTTTATTTGTTCTGCTGCCTACTGCACACAGCAAATTCATGCCTTGTCAATGTTCTTTGGAAAATCCAGTTTTATAGTCCATATGGGTTAGAAGGCTGTGAGGGTAAAAAAAACATTTTGTAAAAAGGACTACAAAAAGGAATCAACAAATATTAAGTAGTGATTGCTAACTGGGAATAATTTTCTCTATACTGGTCATAGGCTAGTCTTAGTGAGCAATTTACACTCCATCCAAACTGCAAAATTAAAAGGCAATGCCTTCTTTCCCCCGTTTTACCTCCAGTGTCCTTGCCTATTAGATCTTTATATCATATCTCAGGTTTAGTTCCCAGCAACACACACACACACACACACACACGCACACGCACACGCACACGCACGCACACGCACACATATTCATATGCACATGGGTGTGGGGAAGGAGAAAAAAGAGAGAACAGGGGCAAATAAACAAACCAAAAATACATGATTTCTATCTCCCTTTCCATTTACACAATAGTTATTCCTGGAAGATTTTTTCATAGATTCTGAGAATAAGCTCTTGTGTTAGAGAAAATGCCCGTAAGCTATTTTTGCCGCATTATGATGGTGTCAACACTGTCATTTAATTTTTTTTTTGTGAATACCTCTTGAGAAAGGAAGCTCAGTATTTTGGATGTAGCCGATCTGTCAGACATTAGTGATATAGCTCAACAGCACTTTTGACAATAAGCCTCAACCATCACCCTCTCTTGCTCACTGCTCCCGTTCTTCCTCGTTGTGAATGATGAGGTGTTCCACGTTTTACTACAGAACGTAAGACAATCTTCCTTGGTGTTTTCCTTTGTGACTGTTTTAATTACTTGAAGGAGCTCCTTGGAGGCTTCCTAATCTTCTCCTCCCATCCCATCAAAAATCTCTCTAGTTCTTGGAGCCAAGCATCCTTGGGTTTGGATTCCAGATGTCTCAACATCCTGGCTTTTTTCCTTTGGATACTCTCCTCCATCCTGAGAATACAATAAGACAGATGTGGTCTAAGGAGGGCAAACACATGGAGTCCTTCACTTCTCATCCTTGAGCAATGTTCTACTCTTCATTAGAGCCTGAGTGTGCATTAGCTTTTAACACAGTAGCATTATGCTTATGGCTTCTGCTAAACTTGTGGTCTAGAGCCTCAGGCTTCTTATTTTCCCCCAGGAAGTACAATACAGTCATAGATCTTTCATCCTGTCCTTATGTAATTAATTTTTGCTTAAAACTATGTGTAAGGCTTTTGTGCCTTTTATCGTATTGGTCCCCAGAAGTGCACGATGGGACAGCAGAGGAAAAAAGAAAAAACCCACAAGATTCTTGGCTGCTCTGGAAGCTGAGGATCTGGAACAGCTCTAGTGAATTACAGTAAGAGTTCCACTCAATAACACAAGCCCTATGGATATTAAAAACATAAAAACAAGAAGAATGCAGAGAAATCCTACAAAATCCCTGGCTGATGAGAGCTGCAATTTGCCTTTAGATAAACTAAAATGGGACACCCTAAATGCACAGGAGCTGAGTCTCTGGCCAGGACCCTATTTTTCACTCTCTAGGAATCTTTCTGCCTCCATTACAGTGAAGCAAGGACTCAGGGGAGGACATCCTTTAAAAACGCAGAGTGTCCTACGCATCCCCTTCTCTGGGCTAATTACCACTTTGCAGCAGCTTTTGCAGAAGCATAAAAATGACCTCCAAGTGCTCAGGAACCTGAAGAACTTCTGGCTACTTGGACTCTCAGAACAATAAACTTCTCCCACTGGAGGTGAGGAGTATCTCTCCTCCAAAGGACCAGATCATGATATAAGCAGCCTCTTCCCCAACAAGCATGTGCATCATTATAGCCATTGTTACTTAGTTTCCCCCCATCACTTTCCTGCCTTCTAGGTCTGATTTGCTTTGTGGATGCTCATGTTTCTGGATTATGTCACTACGGCTGCCATAGCAAATGCCACAGGCTGGGTGGCTGAAACAGCAACAATGTATGGGCCCAAGATCAAGGTGCAGTCAGGGCCTGCATCTTCTGAAGCTGTCTGTGGGCTGTGAGTAGCCAACTTCTGTTATCTTCACATTGTTCATCTGTTTGTGTCTTCCCACTAATTTTCCCTTCTTAGAAGTACCTCGCTCATGAAGGAGAGTAGGTCTCACCCTAATGATCTTACTCTTTCTTAATTATCACTTTGAAAATCCCTGGTTAATTAGTATTCCAGTCACTGTGACAGAATATCTGAAAGACACAAGAAAGGACTTCTTTTGTCTCGTGGCTTCAGTGGACACAGGAGAGAGAGAGAGTGGGGAAAGCAGGATGGAGGAGGAACAATGTGTGCCTGTAGCAGCAGAAGTTTAAGGCAGCTGGCTCTGTCATTCAGAAAGTGTGAGATTGGTCCAGAACTGGAGCCAGGTTATAACTTAAAAGGCCCACTCATCAGCCACCCACTCTCGCCAGCTCGGCCCCATCCCCTAAAGGTCACACAATTTCCCTCCAACTGGGAACCAAATGTTCAAACTCGTGAGTCTATTAAGGACATTTCATATCCAGCCTAGAGCAGACACTATCTCCAAATATAGTCACACTGTCAAATGTTGGATGTTTGAATGTTGCAGGAATATAATTCAGCACATAATAGAACCTTCACTTAGACAGATTCTCGTCTCTGGACTTAGACATCTTCTGCCGGTGTAAGCTGCTAATTTCACTGTTCACTCATTTCTGCATTTTCTCTGGAGCTCATCTTTGGTTGGTGAGAAGAGTCTAGCATGGACATGGAAGCAAGGCAGAAAAGACCATGTCACAATTGTGAGTGATAAAAGCTGCCTAGCGTGGAAAGCTCAAGTATGTCCAGACACTGCCTCTCTGATCTCATGTCAGACAGAGGGGAGAGGTAGATCTGGGTGGGGCACAGGGGTGGAGAAATTAATGTTTGACTTCCTCTCTGAGTGAGATGCCGACTCCAGCAATCCCAGGAAACAAGACAGAGGCTAGTGTGCTTACTTGGAAAGAGAAATTGGGGATTGGGTTATAGAAGGCTAGAAACTATGCTAGGAAATAGGATTTTGTTCTCGTCAGGTCCAAAAGAAATTGGGGACAGAGCTAGCTGTGGTGCTTATTTGCATACCAAGGTCTTGCTGGCCTCCAGGCTCTCCTCAGCTTCTCAAGCACCCTTTGCCCATGCTGGCATCCTGACTCCTCTCAGCTCTTCTCACCCAACCCCCCCCACTCCACACTTCTCCAGCTCAAGTGCTTCCCTTCTCCTAGCTTCTCATTCTTATATAACCCTGCCATTTTGGCCACGTGCCCTCTTTGCTCCCTCTTGGCTTTCCAGATTCCGATTTTTGGTTCTCTTGGTCTCTCTCTCTCTCTCTCTCTCTCTCTCTCTCTCTCTCTCTCTCTCTCTCTCTCTCTCTCTCTCTCCCCTCCCCCTCTCCTTTCTCTTCTTCGATTGCTTTCTTCCTCTCTCTTTCCTTTCATGGCCTGATTCACTCTACTGGCCGTTATAGTCTACTGGCCATGTTGAGTCTACTATTTTCTTTGTTTCTTTCTGTTTCTGCTTTATTTTTTTGTTTTGTTTTGTGTTTGTTTGTTTGTTTGTTTGTCTTCGAGACATAGTTTTCCTGTGTATTGCTGGCTGTCCTGGAACTCACTCTGTAGACCAGGGTAACCTCAACCTCAGAGATCCATCCTACCTCTGCCTCCCAAACGCTGGGATCAAAGGTATGCACCACCACTGCCCTGCTAGTCTACTACTTTCTCCCCCTGCTCTGAACTCTTCCACATGCCTCTGGCTATACTTTCCCTCGTATCTACAATAAAAAGGACCTCCTCAGCCATACCTTGCAGTGGTCATGCCCTCACTTTGTACATTTGGTGCTGAAATCCCCCACTTTATACAGTTTTATTAAACCATAAAAAGTGGTCAAAGGGTCCAATGCAAGTTGAATGTCAGTGTCTTTAGTCTGTCTAGGGAACATGGGCATACCAAGCTCACCTGTGTATTTTTCTGAATGTTCTTTTCTACCTAAATCAGACACCAATGATTCTTATTTTTATGATTTTTTCTAGGCTCCTTGGTTTCCAAAAACTTAAACATTACAATACTCTTATTTTGTTTCATTACATATATATGACTTTCTCCTCATCTTTTTGAACAGTATATATACTTTTCACTTATTTTAATAAATGGTATAAGCTCTTTTGAAGTAGGGCAAATGGGGCACACATTACATACACTGACCAAACAATTTAACAAATCTGGGTGATGGTGGCGGATGCCTTTAATCCCAGCACTCGGGAGGCAGAGGCAGGCGGATCTCTGTGAGTTTGAGGCTAGCCTGGGCTACAGAGTGAGTTCCAGGAAAGGCACAAAGCTACACAGAGAAACCCTGTCTTGAAAAACCAAAAAAAACAAAAACAAAAAAACAACAAAAAACAAATTCTTTTAGTATTTCCTTGAAAGGTTTCTCCCAAATGACCCTGCAATTGTTCCTATTTTTTTAATAATTTATTTTTTTTAGATTATAATACAATTGTATCACTTACTCATTCCCTCTTCTTCCTACAAATGCTCCCATACATTCCTCCTTACTCTGTTTCAAATTTATGTTGAAATTAATTTTTTCATTAATTGTTGTTACATGCATATATATATACGTGTGTGTGTATACATACATATATACATATTGATTCTTAAATATAAACTGCTCAATCTGTATATTGTTACTTGTACATATGTTTTCAGAGCTGACCATTTGGCATTGGGAAATGAATTGGTGTGCTCTTCCCTAGGGAAGACCATTTCTCCTGCTCTCAGCATTCCTTGGTTGCCTATAGTTCTTTGTGTAGGGTTGAGGGTTGCTGGTCTATGGAATATTCCTTTACACTGTGCGAATATTTGTCACTGTGATTGGGTTCATAAAGATGCTGAATGGCCAATAGCTGGACAGGTAGAGTTTAGACAGGACTTGCAGGCAAAAAGAGAGCACAAAGAAGAAGAGGAGGAGTCTCAGGAGTCACAGCAGATGCAGAGAAAAGCAAGCTGAATGCGCCGTGTTGAAAGAAGGTACTGCCATATGGAAGAGGGTCGATAAGAAATATGGGTTAATTTGAAATGTAAGAGTTAGCTAGTAACCAGCCTGAGCTGGAACAGTTTACTTTTACAGTCTTTCTGGCCACTCTTGAGATTTAGAATCAGTAGTTGTTTTTTAGAAGTATCCATTGGGACTGGGCTCCACAATTCTGCATCTTGATTGGTTCTGGTTTTCTATAATGGTCTCTGTCTGTTGTGAAGAGAAGTTTCTTTGATGAGAAGTGAAGACTACACTTTTTAAATCTCATCCTGGCCAAACTCTCCAAGTCTCTCTGGTCTCATTCTTTTTCATTTTCTTGATGATTCTAACCATGTCAGGCTAACGTTTTCTGAGATAATACCTCTCCAGCATTGTTAAAGTAGACAACTCTAATTAATTTGGCCATATCTTTTTTTGTTCTCCATTCATTGTTTGGAACTCAGGAGAAAAATTATAAAATACAATGATAATAACCTATATGTGCTCATCTCTTGCCCTCCCTAACATCTCACATCTCTATATTAATTTCACATTTACTTTTGAACTATCTGTAGCCTTTCCCCGATTCTACCCAGAGGGTTTTGGCATTAGGGCACTGTGGTGATATATTGTGTACCCCAATATATTGTGTACCCTAATAAACTTATCTGGGGATCAGAGGACAGATCCAACCATTAGATTAAACATAGAGGCCAGACAGTGATGGAACACACCCTTAATCCTATCACTCAGGAGACAGACATCTGTCAGGATCTCTGTGAGTTCAAGGCCACACTGGGAACAGAGCCAGGCATGATGGCATATACCTTTAATCCAAACACTTGAGATCTCATGTCTTTGCTTGGGAAGGACACATGCCTTTAATCCCAGGAAGTAATATGGCAGGACACAGAAAGTTATATAAGACATGAGGAGACAAGAACTAATCAGCAGTTCAACTGAGACCCTCAGGGGTGAGGACTCAGAGGCTTTCAGTCTGAGGATTCGTAGAAACAGGATTGGCTGAGGAGTTGGTGAGGTGAGGTTGGCTGTGGCTTATTCTGTTTCTCTGATCTTTCAGCTTTCACCCCAATGTCTGTCTCCAGGTTTTTTATTAATAAGATCGTTTAGTAATTTGTGTTACAGGGCATAGCTACTCTGTGTCACATGGCCTCGGGTTAACAGATTCAGTAGCATAGCAACCACTTATTATTTCATTACTATTTATTTTGTTCTTTTTGAGGTAGGATTTCACTGCATAGCCCAGGCTGGCCTTGAACTCCTGAAGTCCTCCTACCTTTGCCTCCTGAGCACTAAGAGTACCGGAAAATGATATCATGACTAATTTGTGATCATTGACTCTTTCACATCTACTTTGCTTCTTGTGGAGCCATTACAATTGATGCAATCACTTGAGAGCGCCACACTCCTGAGTTCCTGGCTGTAGCACATACATGTGATTGTTAATTCAAAGTAAACTAAAAAGTTTCCAATTTAATGTCCACCGTATATGGGATGACTTGCTCGTTCAGTGCAGAGGGTCATCATGTCGTCACTGGCCCAGTAAAGACTTCTGGTTTTCTTGGCTGGAAAAGCCAAAGGAATTACCGTAGGGCTGCAAAGCTTCGCCTTGCTGGGGCGGGTAGCAGTCAAGGTGGATTAGTATTCACCTTCATTTGCCTTGCTTTGTTTTGCTAGCCACTTGATGTCTCTGCCATGCCGTAAACCTAGAAAACCACCATTTGCTGACATCGTTCACTAATTCAATTCATGGGGAGAAATTAAGCAGGTTCCAGAGGGTAGGCCATTTCTAACCGTAAGATAGAGCGTCCGGCTCTGTTTGATTTCAAGATCATCCCTTCACATTTCTAATCTGCCAATTTCCCCCTGAATTTTGTTACATATCTTGTTCTCACTCAGATTTGATTAAGAAAAACAAATAAGGTAACGATGACCATTATTTTTTCACATGGAGTGGCCTGTCTACTAGCTGAGGTGGTTTGTTTGAGGCTACAGAAGAAAGCAGAAACAAAACGTGGGAGCCAGTGATGAATTAAAAAAGGCAGTAAAGTTTGATTGTTTGAAGGGCATATTTGCCTGCTTTAAAAATAATCCAGTTCTAAGATCATGATTTTGTTGGCCTAAACAACTGATCTTTGGTTGCAGCCAGTATGTAGTGGACCTAGCAAGAAATATTCTTACTCTATGGCAGTTTTTTTAAATTGTTGTTCTTAGGACATTATTACTGTTTCTGTTTTATTGAAACTGCTTATCCTGGGTTCAACAAGTAGGGTTGAACAATAAAGTGCAAGACACTCATTTGAATTCAAACTTCAGGTAAACCACAAATATATTTTAGCATAAATATGTACCAAGAATTTCATGGGCAATACACATACTGAAAGATCATTTACTTCTTGTCTATCGCCTTAACCACTCGGCCACGACTACAGCTGTGAAAGATCATTTACTTCTTATCTGAAATTCAGGTTTAACTTAGTATTCCTTAGTTTTATTAGTTAAATATGGTGACCATATATACTGGGAGATTCTTCATTTTAGGTAATTTTGTTCTTTTTCAATAAATTCAGTTCAACAAGCATACATACTTAGTTGTTCAATTCACTTTGGTATAAATAAGTAGACAAGAAACCATATTTTAGCTTATATGTTTCAATTTGTGTGTTTTGATGGTAAATGATTTATAATTAAAGCTCCTTCTAGAGAATATTAGAATTATCCACTATTTCCTGTGATTTCCATAGGACTGTGAAGTTAAAATGGCCATACTTCAGTCATTCTTGTATTACAGAATGTTGGACATAGGATGAATAGAATGAGGAACTTCAAATAAACACAAAGCACAGTGTTAGGCTAGCATGGCAACAAGTGTACAAAGTGTGTGTGTGTGTGTGAGTGTATGTGCAAATGTACATCTCGGGGAGGTGGAAAGAGAGAATACTAACTACCACAAACAGCTTTTCATCAGCATTTTGCTCAGGCCACAATGTTAACATGCTAGCTTTTCTGTCCTTTTGATAAAGGAGCCTTATAATGGTGGGTATTCAAAACTAGTATCAGTCTATGTCTGAGAATACTTCAGAGAATATTTGTCAACTAGATATTATATCTTGTCTTCAGAGACAACTCTGAAAAGAATTTGTTTGTGAAAATTCTTCACATTTTTCATATTCTTTATACCTCTGATTCTTCATTTCTGAAAGTCAGCTAGTAATGTTGTGGTCTAGGTGGTGGTGACAACAGTTCCTTGTAAGAATCTTGTCATTCTCCCTCCAAAGAAACAACATCTCATTGAACCTATGCCAGCCTCAAGTAACAATATATGACTTACGTGACAGACATTTGTGATTTTTCAAGAAAATGCCATAGACTTCTATCAATCTCTCTTGGCACTGCTGCTTTTAAAAATGGGACACTGTGCTGTAAGTAAACCTCATCAGCCTGTGGAAATGTCCAAAGAGAAGTGTACTTGCTTCCCAGGCCCACTACCCAATCTGAACTCCAAGCACCATCTCAGACTTTTGTTCATGAGAGGGGCCATTCTGCTGTTGACCTTCCAGCCTCTGACTCGGGGCTCCCTAGCTGAAGTCATGGGACTCAGAGATGAGCCAATTTCACACACTGTCAAAACTGCACATTCATGAGCAAAGCAAGCAATTGTTGTTGGTTTAAAGCACCAACATTTCTTAGTGTGATTCAGTCTTGGGTGTGATGGGACCTTTCTTGGCCCAGCGTTGCTGCCCTGGTGACTTAGGGTGCTGGAAGCTCAACAGCCCCCAAAAGTCAACTGAAGACAATGACTGAAGAGCAGCGTGTCTCACGAGAGTGAAGATTAAAGATGTGGACATGTGTGGGAGTGAACACAGCTGAAACACATTTTATTTAAAGACATTAGGTCAAAGTGTAAACAGTCCTGAGAGTGAGAGATGGTCTCAAGAAAGGAAAGAGCTTTCCTTTGTGTAGTGGTTTTCATAGGACTATGGTAGAAACTGTAGAATAGCTGATGTGGTTTCTAAGGGGCTGGTTACTTCTCTGGGCTGTCATAGACAGAACCAATGGAGGATCTACGGAATCTATGCATGTCCCCCTCGCCCTGCCAGGAAGATGACCATTTTCTGTTCATGTGCTGCCTACCCAGTTATAGACAGCTGTAACCTCCCTTTGTCCACCTCTGACTCTGGCTCTTTTAGTTATGACCATGACTCTGTGCTAGCTGCTACTCATTGGCTAGTGTACCTACCTTTGATCTTGTAGGTATTTCAATTACTGTTAATTATTCTCGTTCTCACAGATACCAAGAATTAGCATAGCTACTTTAGTTAACTCCCTGTCTACAGGGGCCTCCTTATTGGAATGGGTAGAAGCTTTCTTAAAAGCTGTCATTGCTTAGGCTGTTGTAATCACTGCACTAGAAACAAAAACATCAGGCATAGGTTTCTTGAGGAAGGGAGGATTTAGGGGGAGCCTGCTGTTGCTAACTCCGAACCCCATTCTTCCTCTTTCTGGTCAGTTTGGTTATCTAATATTTAACTTTATGTCTTGTTAATCTCCCGCTCCCCAGTTTTAGACTTTGCTATATTAACCCCTAATTTTTTTTTTTTTTATCTTGGCATCGCTTATCACTGCAACATACAGTGTTGCAGTGTTCAGTACAGACCCTTTTTCATTAACTGACTACCTTTCATTAACTGCTCCTGTATCACTATTACAGTAGGGTGAATAATGATTGGGTTTTGAAACTGTAGTGTTACTGGGACAAAAGCCTAAAACATATGTCAGTAGAGCAAACGGGGCAAAAGCTTAGTCTTCCAAGTCTGTGGAGGCAAGACTAGGGACTTGGGTGTGGAGTTCAGGATCCAAAGTGGCCTTACGGAGACTGCCAATAAAAGATCAAAAAAATCTAGGGAAAGCTGGAGAAATGGAGGCCTTTGTTAGGCAATGGTACAAAGGTTGGTAATCTTAGAGCCTGTGGCAACCTAGAAAATAGGAAGTGATCCCAGCGATGTAGTGAGCTCTTGGCAGAAAACAGAAAGTCCCAACTGGTTCCATCTTGTTACCTGTGACAAAATGTAAGACAAGAGAAATGAGCTTATGAATGCTTACTAATAAAAAAATACTCAGGGCTTAGTACGTTTGAAAACAGTAGTTTCCCATCCAATGCCTCTCAAGATGGCAAGATTGTAACTAAAAGGGGTGTTTTACATTCAAGACATTCGAGGGAATGTCACGCCATCTCATAAGAACTCACCAAGCTTGTAGACTGTACCTTATAGATGTTTTGTAGTTAAATAAAAAAGAAGCTCCTTGTGGATCTTGGCTGTGCTTGACAAATCTTCCCGATTCACTTTGCTAGGAATTATACCAAGGACCTTGCACATGCTAAGCTTACACCTTCCAATTGAGCTACAACTCTAGCACAAGACTCTTTAGGGTGTTGTCCCACAACTGTGACATCCTGAGGCAGACAAGAAGCTCACTAAACTTGACTTACGAATTTGTGGCTGTGACTTACCTAAATGAAATGGCTTTGTAAGTGATATAAAAGGAACACAACATTTGTAAAAAATTTATATAGGTTTGCTCTGAAAATAATCTTAACAGTATAAAATGAAGCAAAGACTTTGTCCCTATTGTTTCTATGTGTATAAAACAAGTGTTGAACTACACAGCTCCAAACATAGGCTACTTAGAAAAAAAATTAAACTTTTATTTTTATGTTTATATGTATGGGTATTTTGCCTGCATGTCTGCCTGTTCACCACAAGCATGTATTGCCCATGGAGGCCAGAAGAGGGTGTTGGATCTCCTGGACTATAGTTGCAGATGGTTGTGAGCTGCCTTGTAGGTGCTGGGAATCAAACCCAGGTCCACCAGGAGAGCAACTAATGTTCTTCACTGCTGAGTTTTCTCTGCAGCCAGCAGGCTACTTTTTGTGAGAAATAAAATAACACTCAAAAGAATTGAGATTCTAGAGTGCCTGAGTAGTAAGATAACCCACGCTAAGACTAAGGCTGAGCTCCAGTCTAGGAATAGACAACATTGATTGGCTGGATCTTAGCATTATAATGGACCCACATCTGGGGTTTGCCTCTCTTTTGGATGAGTTTGTCAGCTAGCATAATGCTGCTGCTCTCCCACGTATCTCTGTTGGATATAACAAGTGAAGACACTCTCTTCAGTTGACAAGTGTTTGGACTGAGAGCAATACTACTGAATAAGTTGGACTTGAGACTGTGACCATGGAGTGTCATTCACATTTGTATCTGACTTAGTTCATGAGATGCTGATAAGCAAAAAGAAACTTTGGGGAATTCCTTGGAGAAGAGGTAAGTGTGGGGAAGCTGTGAATGACGGATAAATAGAGGATTATTAGCATATAGTACTTCCCACAGATAGTCACAGTATCTCTTGCCTTGTGGTTTTTCAGAACCACATCATCAAATCCTGGTGAGTCTATTGCTTGTCCCTTGAACTTGGGCAGATGTTTCTGATTCACATGCCAGTAGAAATACGAAAAACTATCGTGGAAATACATTTTTGATGACAGGTCATAAACAATGCTATGCTTGGGGATGTTCACTTCAGATACAACTGTAACAATGTGCAAAAAGGTACATGATGCATGGAAGAAAGTAGGCCTTATAGCCTCCAGGCATCTGCCTCCAGCTCATGCTGCATGAAATAAAAACAACCTGATTTTACCGAGTTCGTGTTTAGGAGAAGTAATTAGTAAATAAAAAAAAATCACTAATTTTGGGGGACAGTTTACTATGAAGCAGAAGAAAACTATAAATAAGATAAAAAAAAATATAGGTTCAGGGTAAGGCCAGTGAACATGCATTCCTGGTGAGAGGCTCTGCTGATCAGAATCTACCATAGCCTGGCAGCTTTCTCGAAGCTCAGCAACATGGAGGACTCCCTGCCCCCAGCAAAGGCTCTCTACCTAGCCTTATCTAGAGGATGTCTCTAGGCTCAGGATGCCTGACTTATCTCAAGGGTGACCCTTGACACAGTTACCTGCAAAAACTCTTCCCCAGATGACCCACATGGTAATGAGGCATGTGCTCTAGCCATTTTGATAGGACCCTACTGCCACATACGAAGCCTTGTAATAGTGAATTAGTGCAAATTAGAGTTAGTTCAGTCCTATATATTCCTTATACTCTGGAATAAAGCTGAGCTGATTCACCGAAGTCTGTGTCCCAGAGGGCTGTCTCCGTCGTATCCATTACCATCCTAACCCTATTCCCAGATTCTGCTCCCTCCACCATCATGGACCAATGCAGCCAATGATCCCCAGGAAGAAGAGCTACCCATTCCTATAGGTCCCTGGTTCTGAGGCCTAGGAATGACTCCTGAGACACCCAGCTGGAGCACAGTATTACACTGAACTGTATTATCTATGGGGACGAACCCTGTTTCACTCTCTCCCACTTTCTTCCTTATCTCAGTGCGTGCTCATTTTTGAGACCTTCTGCGACTATTTTGGAGAAAACAAACAACTCCTTTTGGGCACAGCTTCTTCCTCCTTCTGCTCCCCTCTGCAGAGGAGATGTGTGTTCCTCTGGAGTGTTCTTTATTTCCCTCCTCTCCCCTCTTCTGCTTTATATTCCAAGAACAACACTGCTCAGTGACGTCATTTTCAAGGATGCTGCAGTCTGAGTATCTCTGTGGTCTTCGTATTTTAAGTTGTGATTGGAAGGGAATATAGAATCATTTTGATGTGTTATGTTGCATAGCAAAATAAAATACACCCGTATCTCCATCATTCTGAAACGGATGCAAATAAATACAATGTTTTGATTCTTGACAGTTTTGGTTTGAGTGTAGTTTTTAGAAAGTACATTTTACTTGAGTAGTATCATTTGAAAACCAGCAGCTCATCATGTACAGTTAATCCTACTGAATTAAAATAATCAGTTGACTAGAACAATATAATTGCCCAATGTGTGTTTGCTACTTAAGGATTTAAATTCTATATTATAAGTTATAGTTAAAGTAATGATTTTACTTTCTTTTTCCAGAATATTTTTGGTTAATTCACACACCCCACTTCTCCTGGCTTCTTTCTTTCTTTCTTTCTTTCTTTCTTTCTTTCTTTCTTTCTTTCTTTCTTTCTTTCTCTCTCTCTCTCTCTCTCTCTCTCTCTCTCTCCCTTTCTCTCTCTCCCTTTCTCTCTCTCTCTCTTTCTCTTTCTTTCTGGGTTTCACTTTGTAGCCCAAGGGTTTGTCCTGGGGTTAAAAGAAAATCTCCTTCTTCAGTCTCCTAAATCATAGAATGACAGTCATGTACTGCCATGCCTGAATTGAAATGCTGTCATAAATATAAAAAACTACATTGTCTAATTCAGTTGCCACTAGCCATATATGGCTATTACTTAAAATAAAAATTTAGTTCTCTGGTCCTACTAACATTACCCTTGTTAGTCAGACAGATGGTGCTGTGCTAAACAGCTCAGGTGTAAGATCCCATCATATAAAATTCTTCCACACAGTACACACAAAGTCTTCTTAAGTTACAGGGGAAAAAAAGAGGCGGGTGGGAATGATGGCTTTGAATGAAAACATTCTTTTGTCTACCTGACACATCCAAGAATTTCCATCTGAAAACGTCAGTATCTTCAATATGCATCCCCTGTGGCCAAACACATTTTTAGCTTGATAGTGGCCGTGTGGGAGAGGGAAATGATTTAGTCCACATTGCGGGATGAATTGGTATTAAATCATTTGCATGTTGTTCAGGTGAAGCTATGCTCCTGGGACCAGGGATCACCTCCTACTGCATTCTAGCCCACCTCTCTTCCGTTCTGGTTAGTGTCAAGAGGAGGCATGTTGAGAAGCTGAGTCCCTGCAGGTGTGCTTTGTCACCTGGGACCCTGTCAGACCCTCTCTGATCAACGCAGCAGAGCTTGCGTGCATGAGGTGTGTGCTTCCACTTGGGAAGTGTGCGCAAGAAGGCTGAATGGCTAGTGCTGTGAATTCTGGCTCCAAATGTGCTGTCCTTCAGATCCTGATTTAATTATTTATTGATCAAATAAACAGAAGAGATTATTTATTGGGTCCCAATAGGGAGCTATTATTCCAGCCAAAGGATGATAAATATGTTTATGTTTCTGTGGTTAACCTTTTGCATGGTAGAAAAAAAAAGTCTACTTAAACTTGCCAGTAGAAATGAAACGTTTCTAATAATTACTTGCTTATAAAATATGCACATGAAAACAGACTTCATTGTTTTAGAATAATAAAATGTTCTTTTAAATTTAATAAGGAGAATAATAGAAAAACAGGAGGAGAGAGAGACTCAGTACATAAGCGATAGGAACATATTGATTTAGGCATCAGATAATTATATTATTTTCTTAATTTTATTAACCACATTAATTAATGATATTTAAGTGTCGAGTACTTAAAATTTCCCTTTCTAGTTGTTTGCAAAAATGAGCTCAGAATATTTTCCCTAAGGCATAACAGCTATTTTCTTCATCTTTTAAAGTGTATGAAACAGCCTGGCTTCCAAAATTTTGTCTCACACTATGGAGTTTGCTCCAGAACTCTTGGTCTTGCGGTACTTTCCTAATGCCTGGTCTTAACCTAAGGCATCCTTAGGCGTCCCTGTAATGGGCCTTGATTGGAATCCAGGGAACCGGCTCTCCCGTGGGCTGTGTCCAGGGAGGTTTAATTCTCCTTACCACTCATTTGCAAGTTTGCATTCTTTGCAGCAATGAGATAGGCAGGTGGCTAAGGTTTATGAGAAGCACAAACAATACAGTTTCAATTTATTCAAAGTCAGTTGGATTTTCTAATTACGGGTGCAGGCAGTTATGTTACACAGCAACAAGGTAATATCGGGGCAGAATTGCCTCCTCACTTTAGAAGGACATGTCTACCTTTTGTTTCAAGATCACAGCAGTAATGATCATTTTTTGGATGCTGAATATATACTAGGTACAGAGTTAGTTGCTATTTATATAATATGATAATTGCACTTACCACTTCCAGTGAATGGTTCTGTTGGTTAAAGATTATTATCAACATTTTACAGAGAATATTGAAATTTATTTAACATTTGACCTAGGTAGTAAAGGATAGTCTCCAATAATTAAAATTTGTGAGACCCTACAAACTACTTTCATATTGTTGTACCAGACGTCAGTGTAACTAAGCATGGTAGAATTTAGTAGTGGCTCATCATGGAAGCTTGACATGCTGTATAGAATAGAAGCTAAACAGATTTAAGGAAAGTACTTGTTGTTTAATTCTCAAGAAATATAATTTTTCTATAAATACAGTGAATGCTTGATATGCTCCAAGCATCTGTGAACGAAACTGTTAGATTTGGGGCTATGCTAAAAGATTTTAAGTTGTCATTTATAATTTTTTTGTACTTGTATGTAGCACACAGGCTGGTCTATGTAATTGTACAAGTCAGAGAATGTATTTGTACACATGCATGTTTCTTTGTCTTATAATATTAGGATGGGCTCTAGACACTCTTCTGTAAGACAGTGTATTACATTAAAAGACAATCCTGTTTAATGAGTAGAGACCTCTTAATTTAGGGATGGATGGTGCTGAATAAAAGCTATGTCATTGGTAGGCATGTGTAGTAGATACTTCAACCATTCTTATTGCCTTGAGATGACTAAATATTTTGCCATCGTATCTTTTTGTTTGTTTGTTTTTAGACAAGGTCATGTTCTACCGCCCGGGATGGTCATGGATTCATAGTGATCTTCCTGCCTCAGCCTCTTGAGTCCTGGGATTATAGGTATGCACTACCACTTCTGGATCAATCTTCTAATGTTCTTGACGCTATAGAATATGAACTATTCTAAGAAATGTTGCTTCCAAATAATGCCCAGATTCTTAATCTCCTTTTGGTTAAACTTTATCTACCAGAGTCTTTTGAAACTAAGATTGGTTATCTTCATCATTATTTAACATTCATTATTATTGATTTAACAAATAATATTTATTTAGCATATACTATCTCACTAACAATTCATTATTGAATGCATTCATTTGAGAATAATTTAACAACCGAAATGCTTTATATAAATGATATCCTATTTCTGCTTTAATGAATTTCTGCAAATGCAGCATTTGAAAACAGCACATTTATCATTTTACAGTTTTGGATATCGTAAGTCCAAAATAGATAGCACTGGGCTAAAACCAAGATATGTTATCATCTCTATTTCTTGAGGCCACAGGATACATTTCCCTGCTTTTACCATTTCTAACTAATACTTTCCATTCCTTGGCCTACAGCCTACTCAATGTGAGTAATGGTTGTTAAGCCTTCCTCACTCACATATACCCCTGTAACACTGATTCTTCTGTCATTTGTGCTCAATTAAGGACAAGGTGACTAGACTGGCTTGCTAGGATTGTCTAGAACAATCTCTCTTGTGTAGCTGCTATTTGGCAAATGGAAGTTCACTCTTTAAGTTTAACCTTTCCCATGCAATGTAACACATTTTTAGAGTCTGCAGATTGGAATATGAGCATCTTTGGAGGGCCATTATTCTGCTACCTCAGGTAATAGCAGACTTACAGGGGTTCTAAATAACACAGGCACATATAGATCCTCCCTCTTCACTATGACCTTGAACAAGTTACTTCACCTTCTTGACTGGATAACAAAACTATTTTAATTATCATTGCTGCCTAGGGCAATTCTAAGGATGTATAGGCATCAGAAAACTGATGAATTTTCATCCTATGACGAAGAATTCTCCTTAGTGTGTAAATCCTATTAAATGTGAAAAGAAAAACAAACCTCTCAAGCATTCTTAGATAAACTCAATTTGTTTCAAGGGAAAGGGTGAAACGCCTCCATTTACTTTCTTCACTCTAGTATATTGCTAACTCTGTCTAAAAAGATGATCATTGATTAAATGCCTATTATCTGCCTTTTGCATCAGCTTACTGTGAAGAACCTATACCATGGTACAATCCTTAAAGAAGCAAGATTAACATATTTGTAACAATTAGGGAAGAATTGATGGATAAATTGTGCTGACCACGACTACAATTAAGGTTCCAGAAAGAAATAGGTCTGTACAGAACGAATTGATTGCTTAAAGCTTCAATGCAGCACGAACAGAATGAAATGATTATTTGAAATAAAAAGAATAAAAGTAGTGAAAAATGACAGCAAGAAGGCGTGACTGAATAAGGTATATAGTGGCGGGTAGAGGAGAGGACAAAAGTGTCCCTTAGAGTTATCAGCACTGATGTGCATACAATACCATGTCATGAAGGAACCTGAAAAGCAGACACAAAGTTTAGAAGAAAAGGGGGAAATTCTGAAGATTATAGAGAGGAGGTAGTGAAAAAGAAAGGATGAATTGAAAAGTGATGAACTCATAGACACTGGAGATACCTAGGAGGGTTGAGCCATATTGCCTTCCACTTTATACCAATAATTGTCATTAACTAATGCATGAATCTGAGATAGACCATTCGTTCTCTCTCTTATTCTGCAATTCTGCTTATACTAAAATGTGAGGTATAAATGCGTGAATCTTTCAAAAAATAAAACAAACAAACAATCACAAACTTCTAAGGAAGGAAACTTTGATCCATTAATAGATTAAATGCAGTCCTGAGAGAGATTAACGTTTCATAAAAGCCATGAGAGAGCATTAGAAAGGGTCAAAAGATGTAATTAAGCACAGCAAAGCACACTTCTGCCTGATGTCTGCCTTTCTTGCACTTTGCACACTATTCAAACACTAAGGGAAAACAAAGCGTTTGTAGGTCCACTACCAAATTAGGAATCTCACATAACAAAATTAAACATACAAAAAAAAAAGACTAGTCAAGGCCACTGTAGAGGAGAGAGAGAGAGAGAGAGAGAGAGAGAGAGAGAGAGAGAGAGAGAGAGAGAGAGAGAGAAACCAGCTTTTGGGGACCCTTTTCCTCCTACTGGGTTGCCTTACCTAGCTTTGATACAAGGGTCTGTGCTGGTCTCACTGTATCTTATGCAGTGTTTGGTGGACATCCCTGGGAGGCCTGCTCTTTTCTGAAGGGAACCCAGCGAAGGCTATCCAGAAGAGGGAAGGTGGGGTGGGGCTGGGAGGAGTCCAGGGAGGGGAAACTGGTTGGGATGTACTGAAAACAAACAATAAGTGATAATAAATAATAAAAGTAAGTGCAGAAACCAAGGGCGACATGGCTTTTAGTGACTATGATGAAGGGGATGTTGTAGACCAATTTTGTCTATTGATTAACATCATACCCTCCAAATGTAAGCTTTTTCATATTTCTATCCCATGGGGTAATTCTACAACTAGGAACACAGTACCCACCTCAGCCTCCTGCAGAACCTAGGAGAAAACTGAGCAACACTACTTACCTTGATGATTGCATTTGAAAGGGGTAGCCTCAGGGACCTAAGGGAAAGGTGGCCTTGGGTGGTAAAGCTAATAAGAGGCATTTAAAAATATTTCCATATCAAAGGGACAGAGGAAGCATTTACAAGTACAAGATTTCTTAAGGAAAATCCTCAAAGAACTCTGGGAGGTTAGTCTCTGTCTCCAGTGCTGGCTAGGGGAGCATGCCTTAGTGCTTTCCTTGTGGCATGAGGAAGAGACATGAGTACCAAGAACTTCATGTACATTCCCACTAAGGCCACTGGAGAACAGAGAAAGAGTTCTCAGAATGGAAAGTGTAGTGGAATCGTGCGCATGCACACATACACACATACACACACACACACACACACACACACACACACACACAAACACATAGAGAGAGAGAGAGAGAGAGAGAGAGAGAGAGAGAGAGAGAGAGAGAGAGAGAGAGAGGGAGGGAGGGAGGGAGAGAGAGGAGAGAGAGGATGTTATAAAATAATTAAAATGTAACTGGGAGAGAGAGAAGTTAGAAACAAAAGTGTGACATTCGAGTGATCGAATCTTACTTAGAAGTTAACAGATCTACTCAAAATAATCAGTAAACCATTCACAGGCAGCACAGAAAGAGAAATCTCATAGCATTGATGCACTCCACGAGCAAACTTCAGTACTGTATTGAATCCCAAGGAAGTAAAATCCAACCTTGGATGTGGAAGTGAAGACAATGGAAATGTTTACTGTAGCCCTTAACCTTGTCAGAAAGAAGACCACAATGCATGTCGAATGGGAGCAGACCTTTAAAGTTACTCCTATTGCTCGGTCTTCCTCAGGATGCCATCCTCTTTCTCCCAAAGACTTGCAAGCTGCTTTCTCTTCAGTCCTGCACCCTGTTTTCCCTTCTGTGTTCTTGATCCTTCCTACATTAAAAAAAAAAAAGGAAAAAAAGGAAAAAGAAAAAAGAAAAGAAAGAAGAAAAAACTTTTCTTTTGAAGTGTTCTCTGCTTCTAATTCAGACATTTCTGCCTCTCTCACACCCCTGCTTCTTCTCCTTTTTTTTCTCTTTTGTTCTTAAGATCAGACAAAGGTGTTTCTCGTTCAGGAATCAGCGATGTTTTTGAAGTGAACATCTGTCCCTTGTCAGTTGCTGTCCCATGAACCTGAGTGACTGTCACACACACATTATGTATTTGTTGAGAGGAGTCAAACTGAAGTAAAACTTGCTCACCAGAACTCTTCAGTACCTGCTTAACACAGTATCTGATGTGACGGGGGTGTTAGCATTCATTCATGTGGTTTGGGGGCATGTCTTCTCTATGTTTCCCAGGCTAGCTTGGAAGTCACAATTTACCTGCCTCCTGCTTCCTCTATGCTGGAATTACATACTGGGCCTGGCTCGACTTTTCCTTTTCTAATTGAGCTGATGAGAACAAAATTACTCGAGGTGTAAAGGAATCAGTGGTTCTTGGCAGGTACAGACTGGTCCATAGGTGAGCTTGCCAGCTCTAAAGCCTTGATAACCTGTTGCCGAAAGATTTCCCAATTAGTGCGGGAGGTTGGTAGGACGACTTGAGTGTCTTGAATAACACTCTGGCTATTTAATTTCCTCACTTGGATGGAATATTCAAAATCTACAGGAGGGGAGGGAGAAGGGGGAGGGTGAAGGAAAGAAAAGGTTTAAAAAAATGGCAATTCAAAGATGGCTACCACCGCTATCATTCCCGGATTTCCTCATCTCAGGCACCAGACCAAGCTACTAGATTCCAGACTGTCTGGGTAAATACCAGATATGGGGCAACGTGCACTAATGGGGCCCTTTCACCCTTATTCGTGTATCATAAAAATGCTATTATAAGAATAATACCAGCTTATTTCAAACAAGTATCGAGTGGTTTAGCTAACGAAGTTTATATGGCAATCTAATTACAGTGTTTCTTTTCAATAAAACTCTATTAACATGTTTTTCAAGAGACCAGATACTAAAACCCTTTCATCAGGTTAAAAGAAAAATCTCCGTAATGGGGAGTGCAAAAACAAGAGAAAAGAAAAGCCAGAAAGAACGTAAAATATAAAAGGGTCGCAAACATTTTGTTTTCCAGAGAACCTAAGGTAGTTTTATGGTATATACATATAGAAGATCAGCCTCAGAGGATGGCATGCAGTATAAATCTGGGATGAGTAAAAGCCAGCAGGAAGATGTTCTTTCCAGAAACATGAAAATAATCCTGGAGCAGAAGCCTTGAAAAATCAATGTGGAGAGCTCTCTAGGGGCAGGAAAACAAAAGCCAGCGACCGGGAGCCATTGTTTCATTCTTCCAACAGTTGGATGTTTTGTTCTGTGTTCCTATATCAAGAGCTTGAGGTCTGTGAGCTCTAATGATACATTTACACGAGAATCAAAGACAGCCAAACTGCAACCGTGTTCTCTAGTTGCTAATCACAGGAGCTAATTTAATACCCCGGAGACAAGATCAAGATTATAAATGCTTACAGCCCAGGGCTAGAGCCCTTAGGACTAGTTAATGCAGTTTCAATTTTGTTCACATTTAGGCTCAGGAAATTGTGTCTTATCCATTTGGAAATATCACCTTGGAAACATTAAATAAAAGGCAGGAAACCACGCAGCAGCTGGAGAAAAAACTAATTTGTGCCACAGGTCTACATAAGGTGACACCTAATCTAGTTGACAAACTTGGTCCCCTGGAAAGGGCTCTGATGACCTGCAAACTTATCTTAGAGGCCCTGCAGGCTTCTAAGGGGACTCAGTTTCCAACCTGTGATGTGACTGCAGTGATTCCACTTTTGCATAAATTCATCACAGAACTATAATAATTTCCTGCTAGGACTCCACAGTAAGAACCGGGTTCTGTTTTCAAGTCTGAACTATAGATCTTCTTCATACACATCAAGAATTTAAAGGAGCTGACAGCATTAGCCTCCATCCAAGACGTTTGATCTGTTTCTCTGTCTCTCATTGGCTTAAAAGCATGGGTATCTGAAGTTCCTCTCTCTCTCTCTCTCTCTCTCTCTCTCTCTCTCTCTCTCTCTCTCTCTCTCGTTTAATGTAGATCTTCCAAAAGATGTATATATAGCATATGCATATAGAAGATCAACTTCAGAGCACTGTATTAGTTAAACATCTGTGGTAAAGAAAGACTGACCAGCAAGATGTTTTCTAGAACCCTGGAAACAGCCCAGGAACAGAAGAACTGAAAGATCAATGTGGAGAGCTCTACAGTGGTAGGAGACAAAGAACATGACCCAGAGCTTTTGCAGAACACTTTCATTCTTTATATGATAGCTTGAAACTATTAGATCTGGGTTCAGTTTAAAGGGCAGAAGAGCACAAAGTCAGATTAAGGAATATTTATATTTTGCCTTTTTTTTTTAACCGATAGAAAATTTGATGCTTTTAAACTTCACCAGACAAACCAATATGCATCTAAAGAAAAGTCTACTTTCTTGATCATTTTTATGGAAAATAAAAAAGTTTTTTTTTTTTTAAATCTATCACTTAAAGGAACCTCCAAATTGTTCACTATTCCCAACAGCATTCAGTCTAACTTGTAAGAGTCATTTACAATGCTTTGTTATTTCTTTATGACGGGACCAAGGCTGATCCTCTTGAAGACCTGTCCAACTGTTCCACATGGCCTCAATGTGGGCAAAGCTGGTTTAGAGTTTCCTTTTTTAACTGTTGAGTCTATATCTTGCTTTCTTAGGAGATACTTTACCTGTAGCAAGATTTTGACGCCAGTGTGTCATAATCCTCTGACTTTTATAATGTCTTATTGGCGGTAGGATTGAGTCATATGAAGCCCCTCTAGGAATGTTCCGGTGAAGCCCACTACCGTCAGAAGGCGTTATGAACACCTGGCATGGCACTCAGTTTTTACAAGACTGTCCCACCTTGTTGTGCTACTGTCATGCCTATATCTGTGAAGAATATCAGAGTCTGCCCCATGAAGATGGTCTTGAAGTTTTCATTTCTATAGCAATGCCACTCCCCCTGTAATTTCTGCTAACTCGGACATGTCCTTCAGAACTTAACACCACAAGCAAGGTGTTTGATGAAGAATAAAACCAGAAAAGCATGTCAACATGACTGATGAATGTTTTCAGTAGTGACAATTAACACTAGCGTTAGCTGTTTTCCTCTACTGAGCTGTTCTTGAATTCTCCTTTATATTGAGCTTAACACAAAAGCCATATTTGTTGACAATAGGGGAAAAGTCAACAAAGGAGATGCCAAGGAGAGCAGCAATTCCCTATGACTGTGTGTGTGTGTGTGTGTGTGTGTGTGTGTGTGTGTGTGTGTGTGTAGAAAGCTGAAGAAGACTAAGACTACTATTTGGAGACAAGAGGAGAACTTGAAAGAGGCAGATGAGGGAGGATTAGGGAAGGCAGGGTGGAGGAAAGAGATACATATGTATATATTGTATATAGATTTAGGTACAATGATATATATGTATAAAAGCCATTGTTTATTCTCTACAGTAAAACAAATGCTGCTAGTAATACATATTTAGATACACTGAAGTAAACTTGAAGAGTTTCATAGCCCGTGGTAAGAGTGGAAGCCTCGTTCCTTCCAGAGTACAGAGAAGAGTGACTTCTAAATGTAGATGACTTGGAAACACACAGGGGGCAGGCAGACACTTGGCTCACATGCTACCCCAAGTAGCATCTGGTCCAGTGCCTCTCATTTAGCTATCATTACCAATATTTGGTACGGGGGAAGGGACTGTGGAAATGTTAGCTTTTTACTCATGCATGTTAGTAAGCAGTGATTGAAAGAGTGCTGTGTCTCAGTGCTGAGGCTACCTTCTTAGAGACATCTACTCTCTTTGTACTGACTTCTCATTAAAGTCTTCCCACTTCCACCCACACCGAGTTCCCAGCTCTACCCTGACAAGGCCCCATCTTATAGGGACATCTGTTTCCAAATCTTTCTTCTTAGTTATCCAAAGCTAGGGCAAACTGAAAAGTGTTCCATGTAATTTTCTTATGAATGAAAGAAATAGCTTAAAGCAATGCACTTTGATGGTAGTGATTGTTATTTTTAATTCTATTAACAAGTATGAGCAAGAGGACAGAGAAACTGACAAGTTTGGACACAGCTGTTAGGAGGTGAATCAGTCCAAAAACTTTTGGAAGAAACTACATATAACCAACGTGCTTCCATTTTGTTGACTTTTTCTAGCTTGCTAAGTATCATGTCTATGTGTTCTTATCTCACAAGCATGTTCTTAGCATGCTATATTTAATAGTGAAACCATAAGTGGCCTACGTATTAAGATGAGATATTGATTCAACGTATCTTGAACTACTTCTATACTGGAACATTTACTTCTGAATGATTTTAAATGAACAGAACTTCTGAAATGTCTTTGCCTACAGAGAATATTAATTTCTTTATTGCTCATTCATGGGGTTAATGTTTTGTTTATTTCACCATTGAGTTACTCATTTACTTAGGCAATTTGTGTTTAAGAATGTTTATCCGAGATGCACCTATGATAGCGAGTTAAGCATATTACAGTTTGCCTGCAAGATCTGGAGGAAGGAGAAAACACAGTGAAAGTATAGAGCTTGCAGCTAGGCAAAGTAAACATTGGAACGGGAAGAAGGACTGAGCTTGCAGCTAGGTAAAGCAGACATTGGAACGGGAAGAAGGACTGAGCTTGCAGCTAGGTAAAGCAGACATTGGAATGGGAAGAAGGGCTGAGTTTGCAGCTAGGTAAAGCAGACATTGGAATGGGAAGCAGGGCTGAGCTTGTTTCAAGTTAGGTTTTTCTGCCACATTCATATTCAGCAGACACGACACCATTAGGCCAGATTTACATAACACAACGTGAAGCGCAAAGTAAGTAAGCACTAATTAATCTATCCTATAAACTGAAGAAGAGGAAGTGGTTTACCAGAGGCCTTACAGCACTGCTCAGTCTTTGTGAGCAATATGCTAATCTATACATTTTTGCTCTGGTTTGTGTAGTTTATCTGATAAGAACTAGAGTTACCAATTAAGGAATTCAATCTTTGTTTCCTATATTTGACTGTTAGAAATTTTGTTAAGATGTCTATCAGATGACTTACATCAGCACGAGAAGACTGATACCACATAAGGTCTAGGGCTAGAGGGAGTTTGAGCAATTAATGGTGAGCTTACAGCACTTCTAAGCATTTCACTGTGATATAGCACATATTAACGTGTGAAATGCTTTAGGCTGTAATAAATATATTAATTAGTTAATTAAAAGAAAAAAGACCATTAAAAGAATAGATTGTGGAAATACGGTGATGTGAAACTGAAGTATAATATGGACCAGAATATGGTGGAATTATTAAAGTTCTGATATTTTTAAAAAGTATATGGATTAAATCTGATCCAGTAATTAAAAAAACAAAAATAAAAACAAAAAGAGGAGACTTGGCTGAAGTTACAAGTGGAATGCTTAGTAGTTCCTTTTAGAAACTTGGACATTACAATCCACATCATTTAGAAAAAACAAAACAAAAAAACAAAACAAAACAAAAAAATCTCTAGTTTTTTACTCTGAATAACTTTTGCCAAAGATATTAAGAATTCAAACATTTTTACTGTCACTAATCATTGACAGTGGCTTAGATTTCAGCATTTGTTTGTAAATTTTGGTTGTGAAGTACGAAGTACAAGATGAAACAGAAGGGGGGTGCTGTGGTAGTACCAAGTACCCATCACTGAGTGAATAAGATGTATCATCAGAAACCAGAAAGTAAATCTGAAGATAAGTAAGAGTGCACACACACACACATACACACACACACACATTTAGGAACACACACACAAATCACATGCACGTGAGTGTTAACACACATACACACATGCAGGCATGCACACACATAGCTCCATGCACTTGATTTTGAGGGTACAATATATATCTTTACTGTCAAGTTTGGATTCAACTTCAGTTTATTTGCTTAAGCAAATATGGTAAAAGACCCAAGCATATAATGTCTTGGCAACACTTAGAAGGGAATATGTGGGTCAAACCCTCATAAACATGTTTCATCTGATTTTACACCCATAAAACACTGGTTTAGAAACCACTCAGGGCAAGCAGGGATCCACTAAACCACCCAGATAAGTTTTGGGCAGTTGCTGACGAAGGAACCTGTGAGCCCCGCTTGATGCTTGCTTTCTGGATGTGTTTCAGTGAGCAAAGAGAAAGGGCGGGGGGGGGGGGGGGCTCTTCGCCTTATCTATTTCTGTCTCGTTAGAGCCCACGCCGTTTCATTCTGCTTTTGCTTTCTTTTTCGTCTCTATCACTCTTGGACTTTTACGAAAGGAAGATCTCTCCCTCCGGTGAGGTTTTACTTAGAATCACAGCTTGTAACTCTTAAGATCAACTACGATAAGCGATAAGGTGGCCAGAGAAAGAACTCGAAGTCACGGACACTTTGCTCCTCAAAGGGGACCTTTTTTCTTTTTTTACTGTGTAGAACCCTGGAATGGAGAGAAACAATGGCCCACGAAGGACAAAGGTGTCGATACTGCGATGGGAGAGGCCCGCGTGAGAACTCGGCTCTCGATAATAACTATCCAAGGATCTAAATTACAGGGAAGGCAAGGCCCGTGTTAATTCTCAAAGAATACCTTAAGAACTGACAAACACCCACTTAACATAAGATGTTCACATATGTGACAGCATCCAAGTGATTGGGGAAAAAAAATGCTCTTCCCTTTAACTTCAAAGAATAACAAATTAACATCTGCCCAAACGGATCCACATCGGACTTATCTCTCAGCCCTGCGCCGCCTCTGACTTTTCACATCAAGGATTCCTCCCTGCATGCTACCTCAAATCCGTACAAACAGAAGGGGGCCGCTTTCTGTTCCCACGCTTGGAAAAGGGGAAACATTTGTTGTGTTTCTGTTTACCCGCTCTCCCTTAATTTTGTTACACTGGATTTCTTGGAGGAGGGGCTGGGTACCCATATTAAGTCAGGGAAATCTATTAAATAAAGTGCGGCATCTGGCTGCTCTAAGATCAAAACCAAATCTTCTTTTGGTCTCACGTGAAGAGCTGTGCAGTTTGAGACTTGCTGTTCTTAATTCAATTACAGTCTTTTTCATTTATTTGTTCTTAAATCGAAGGCAGAGCACAACATAAGACAAGCAAGAGGAAAAAAATAACAAAGAGATCGTCCTCTGTGAGCTCCAAGAACATGCTCCCAGGCTTTAGATCAAGACCTGCTACTCCACACAGCCGAAGTCAATTTAAGCATCCTGGGTAGTGGGGTCCTTTGTTACTGGGGACTGCCTCTCCAGCTGGCAGATCGGATGCCCACAAATTTGTTCTTTTTCCTTTACATGTTTCAAAGCCCCCAGAGCTCCTGCTTGGTCCTAGGGCAAAATGTAGACCCTTGTTTACTTCCACTCTTAGATTTTTTTCAGTCCCACCAAAATGCCTAAGAATCCCTTATTTGTTGTTAATCACCCGACTTCATTTGTGCGCCCTTGAAAGTTTGCTCATACTGTATGCAGAACTATATGCTTACGATGTACGTGTTGAGTAGTTCTCACTTTATTATTTAAGATGATGTTTCAAAAAATCCTCATTACGCATGCCAAGCACTTTGTATATTTTCTGGTTTTTTTTTTTGTTTTTTTGTTTTGTTTGTTTCTTTTGCTGAGACCAGCACCTATTTGAAAGTGTTTGGACTCAGGCACAACAGATTTTATTAGAAAAGAATGATTCGACTATGCTCTGGGTGCAGTTTCCAATTCGTTGGTTGCCTGTTCCATGAGTAAACGTTACAGCATCCTACAGTGTTAAAGTAGCATTTATTAAATAAACTGTATTTGCTTTTATGTTATTTATCTGTATTTCTGAGTAAAATAAGACACTTAGAAAAGGAGACGCCAGAAGTCAATTGAATAAAAACTTGTAGGTTTAATGCAATTCTAATGGTTCTGCTTACACATCATACTTTTGATTTCCTTATTCATCATATATTTGTGCATATCTACCAGGAAAACAGGGCACTCCTCCAGCCCCTTTTAGACTCTAGTACCCTACACACCATGAATTCTATAAGCTGATCCTCCTTCCAACACCAGAGTTCTAACTAGATGGTGTTTTTATAATGGGGCCATTGATACGAGGCTCATTTTCAATGTCATCTTCTCCAGAGAGCCCCAAAGTAGGATTTGACTCCCACTTCCAATTTGTCCAAGATTGTCTGTATTGGTTGTTTATGACTGTCCTTTCCCCTCGAGAAATATTTCCACATACCTAAATAGACATACATGAACACCTCCCTAACTCAGGGCATGCTAAAACGGGGGCCATGTGGGTTCAAAAAAAGTGTTTCCCGAGATGTAGCTTTACCTTTTGGTGACTCCACAAAGTAGAATCATAGATGGGGTAGGCAGATTTACGAATTAGGTTAAAATGGAACAAATGGCATGGAATGTAAATCCAAGCTAATAGCTTCCAAGTATTTTAAGAAGATTTTGATTCAAGTAAGCAAAATATCCTCTGAAATATTGTTTACCTTCCCCGGAAACTTGCTCACGTAACTCATTTTCTCTACAAGCTCTTAGGTCAAGGACAACACCCAGGAAAACAAAAGTGCCACAGGTGTGTGAAGATCCTGTATAAATAAGCCTTTGGACAGTGACATTCCACCGCATTTTATATGCCATGAAATTTGGTAGAAGCGTGTTTCTGAGCTAAAAATAATCCAGTGGGCAATCTAGCCATCTGTCTAGTTAGTAAGTCATTTTGTACACCTCTTATGGACCAGAGTCTGTTAGAGTGACTGTTACAGCAAAGAGCTACACGAGGTTGTATGGAACATTGGCTATCAAACAGACTAAAGGAGGTATACATGATGATATTAAAGTATAATTGGGGGAAGGTGATAATTGTTCTAGGTCAGTGGTTCTCAACCTTTGGGTTGCGACTCCTTTCAGGTCAAATGACCTTTCCACAGGGATCCCATATCAGACATCCTGCATATCAGATATTTACATTACAATTCATAGCAATAGCAAAATTACAGTTATGAAGTAGCAATGAAAATAATGTTATGGTTGGGGTCACCACAGTATGAGGGACTGTATTAAAAGGTCACACAGCATTAGGAAGGCTGACAACCACTGTTTTGGGAGAATAACTTTTTCTGACCCGATAGCATGGTTTTTAAGTATATTTCTTTGTAAGATTATCTTTTATTTTTATCAAATGTTTGCGTGGTGTGCATTCATGTGGATCTACTTTTGTTCGTGTGTGTGTGTGTGTGTGTGTGTGTGTGTGTGTATGTGTGTGTGTTTGCTTGTGTACCTGCATGGGTACATGTGCAAGTGAAAGTCCAAGGTTGCTGCTGAGAATCTTCCTTGATCATTACCATGTTATACTTTGAAGCAGAATCTCTCACCTGAACCCAGAACTCACAGGCATTGCTAGTCACTCTACCTTCCAAGTGCTAGAATTTCATTGCCCCTGTTACATGTACTTTGCATTTTTGTGGGTAGTGGATATCTGAACCCTGATTCTCATGCTTACACGGCAAGCTCTTTACCCATGAGCCACATCCCTACCCATGAAAAGTATCGTATGAGGTTATCAGAACATGAAAAATGTTCATGGTAAAATACCATTGCATCCAACAAACTCTCCATAGATGTCTGCAACCACCAAGTACACTAACTTGTAAGTTTTGAGAGAGCAAGAACAATTGCACTAAATGAGAATAGGTGAGATTGACTGACGAGCTTGGGCTTACGTGTCAGAAACTGGTCAGTTGTGTTTTGTTTAATTATTAAATCATATGTTTAAAGAATAGGGTTTTGTAACTTCCCTGTCAGGCAGATGCTGCATCTCATTATAGGTCTGTTTGTTTGTTTGTTTTTGCCAGATCTATATGCCCTGGGCACATTTCCCTCATAGTCCCTGTGCCTTGCCAATTTCCAAAGTATGTGGAGTGCCCCTGCTTTTTGGAAAGTCCACTGTTTTCGGCATCTCTGGCCTGATTCTTGTACCAATGGGTTTCTCTTACCACACACAAGCATGCTGCTTGAGGATCCTCCAGGTTTTAGTGGTCTGTGTGTAGAGAGACATTATTGCTCTTAATGTAATAATGGAGTAACGTTTTTATACTAATCAGGGACTTGCTGGCTTTAATTACTACACAATAGTCCATGGGAAGAGGAAAAAAAAAACATTCTTTCAAATTTAAAACTAAGATGCTAGCAAGAGTGTGATACGTGCCCTATTCTTAGCTGTTCTTCTCCTAATAACGTGGGTTTGTTCTGCATACCTTGATGATATCTGTGTTTTAAACCAGCACTCAGAGCAAGACTAGCTGAAATACATAATAATTGTGACATGGATTCTCTGTTTTCTACCTTACAGGATGGAAAAGTCTTCAGTGTTGTTTTTCTTACAGAAACAACCTCTTAAAAAACTTATTTGTGGAATATAGTCTATGCTTTCAACTGTGTCTCTGACTCCTAAGACAAGGTCACTGTGTTAGGCTGACTCACCAGGTTTAGTAGTAGCCATTAGGACAGGGATTAGCTAGTTTACTCAAAACAAAGGAAGTATAGGAAAGCCTCATTAATAAATATAAGCAAGACAGTTGTGTAGCTTGATCTGTTTGAGGGGCCCCTGGCAGTGGGATCAGGATCTGTTCCTGGTGCATGAGCTGGCTTTTTGGAGCCCATTACCTATGGTGGGATGCCTTGCAGAGCCTTGATGCAGGGGGAGGGGCTTGGTTCTGCCTCAACTGAATGTACTAGGCTCTGCTGACTCCCCACGGGAGGGCTTTCCTTCTTGTAGGAGGGAATGGGGGTGGGTTTGGGGAGGGGAGGCTGGAGGCACCGGAGGATGGAAGAGGGGGATCTGTGATTGGTATGTGAAATGAATAAAAAATTTTCTTAAAAAAAATAATGCAGCCCTTAGTCCTCACTGGTGTCTCCTGCCTTTCTTCCAACTTTTCCAAGTGAAAAGCAATTTCCCTATGGAAGCTTTCTAAGAGAAAATGTGCAAAGTTTGAGACGTGGGTCTGGTGGTTTCTTTCTTTCTTATGTAGCTACTATTCTGATGCTACAGAGCTTAGCTGGTGTTTGCAATTTAATTAACTCCAGTTAATGGTTAGTGGTTGCTACTTGATAGACTGAAGTTAACCAATTAAAAAATGTGTGTGTGTGTGTGTGTGTGTGTGTGTGTGCCTATATAGGCATATCTAGAGGCCAGAAGTTGGTAACAGGCTGTTTTCCTCTATATAACTTTTGACCTTTCTTTTGAGAAAGGCTTTCACTGAACCTGGAGTTGCTGTTGAGATTCTTGGACACTTGTGCCTCCACCAGGTGCCAGCTTATGGGCTTGTGCTACCACACTCAGCTTTTCACTGGGGTATTTATTAGAGCTCACACTCAGCTCTTCACTGGGGTATTAGAGATCACACTCAGCTCTTCACTGGGGTATTAGAGATCACACTCAGGTCTTCACTAGGGTGTTAGAGATCACACTCAGCTCTTCATTGGGGTATTAGAGATCATACTCAGCTCTTCACTGATGTATTAGAGCTCACAGTCAAATTTACCCTGGGGTATCAGAGTCACACTCAGATCTTCACTGGGGTATTAGATATCACACTCAGCTTTCCACTGAGGTATTAGACACTGGGGTATTAGAGGTCACATTCAGCTTTGCACTGGAGTATCAGAGATCACACTCAGCTTTCCACTAGGTATTAGACATCACACTCAGCTTTGGACTGGGGTATTACAGAGCTGGACTGAAATGAAGTCCTAAATGTTTTCACAGCAACCTCTTCATTCCCCGAGTCACCTTTCTTCCCACCTTCCTTTTCTAAAAAAATAGAAGTCGAAGTTGCTGTAGGACTTTCTTGTTATTTGCTCCCTAAATTTACTAACATGCTATCTTAGGGATCTAAACTGTGTTGACCTGGATAATGTCATGTGTACCCCAGACCCGCCATGATTCATGTTTCCTACAGCTCACAAGAGTGTAAAGAAAGAAGAAAGTGACAGTGTTTCCTAGGTATCCATTTACCTATTTTTGGTGAACAACTACACTCTGCATTGGACTGGATGGGTGGAAGCATATATCTCAACACCTTGTTGCTTACTTTGTCCTTTGTAAAATCAGAAATTCAATATTTAAGATGGGGGATCCCAAGTTTCTACTATTTTCTTTGAATTGTGCTGAAGTATAAAGTATGATAGAACACTTTTAAAGTTTTGTAATTGACAAGACAAAACATAAATCTCGAAAAGAGCCAGCATTTTGAGAACTAAGAAATATGCAAATCTATGAATAATAGCCATGGCTTGAATTGAATGCTTCTTTTGAATTGAATCCTGAGGTCCTACTGCCAGTACTCTGTTTTGGTTGGTTGTGGGACCTAGTTCAGATTCCACACAAATCACTTGGGTATTAGGTTTCTTGACAGGACATGTGTGCGCCTTTTGTTGGCCATCACCAGTTAAGTGGGCATGGGTGACCATGCAGAAACGCACTTTGCCCTTTCCCAATGTGACTTACTCCTCCTGAAATGGCTTATGGGTCTTATTTGAAAAAGAATAAGAAAAAGATGTTTTAGTTAAGGGAAGCAGGCATATGTGTTGCCTTAACAAGAGATTATAAAATTCTGATAGAAGCATACTTGGTGAATTTTTCAATTTACAATTCAAAAGGGATCCTTATTTCTGAATTTCTATGTAGAAAATTAGGCTGTGAGAACAAGTGAAAGTGACTTTGGATACTCCTTCCAGACAATGAAACCCCTCTCTTCTCTCTATTAGCTTTTCACGGTTGGGCCAGATCCAGTTGTCTTCCTGGCTTTGATACACACTGTCTCTCCTTTTGTTATACAGGAGGACTAAGACCCAGATTACTATCATTGGATGGCTTGTGCCTTGGCAACTTATGGCAGGATATGGCAGATAACAGAGAGAGTAGGGAGTGCAATCTACATAGTACAGCAACTGCCTGAGGGAAGCCATGCAATCTAAGTCTGTTCAGGAAAAAGACACATTATCCAAAAATAAATAATAACATTGCTATTGCCTTCAGAACTACAGAGGACTCGTAACTTGCGGTACAGCGGGCCCTGGTTTCCTGTCTCACAGCACTAACTATCCAGATGAATGACAGTTTTTTTGTCTTTTCATTTTCATCATCAGCTTTGGCATCATCCACATATAAATTGTCTTAACACATGCTACAGAAGAGCAATTATGGAACCATTTAGTGAAAGATAATTTCTTGTTAGGCTTTCTCCACAAACACTGACAAGCACACCTTCCAAGCAGAGGATGCGTTTGGGTCTCAGCACACTAAAGAAACAGATTCTTGGCTAGAGAGTCTCACCTGCGAGATTTTGTTAACATGACTTCATAAGCATATTTTGCCAAACGGAGAAACAGACACAACCTAGGTCTCCTAATTACATCTGTGTATACAAAACACGGGCTCTTCCGCTAATCTGCAGCTGTTGATTATTTCACACTTGACAGGATGCTGAGCAAGTCAATCTGAATTCTAAACTGAAGTGTTCACTCACTTTTCTCTCTCTGGGCTATCTTCCTTTCTGAATGACGTCCATAATACTGAAGCTTTCAGGACTTTTCTAAATTTAGATTAAGTGTATAATTCACTGTACAGTACTCCAATTTACCTCTCCATCTTTATGTTATTTTAGTTGTACATGCATATTAAGTTATGCATTGAAATGCAAAATACATTTAAACTCTTCAAAAAACTGTGGTAGGGTTGCTATCCAACTCAATAGTCTCAAAAATCAATCTCAATATTTATGATGGGTTTGATTGATTTTAGTTTAAATAAAAGATTCTATTTGAAAGTGATCAAAAAAGCAACCTTCATGGAATGAAATTATTCCTTATGGAGAACTCAAGTGTAATTATTGCAAATGGAACGTCTTTTTAAAGTTACTTTCATAGAATTTTATTCAGAGATGCTTACAAGAATACAGGTCATCATCTCTAAATGTTTTAGCTATCTCCTTGAATATTCTATATCAGAATGCCTTCCCAGAAAAATAATTATTGGTATCATTCGTATTGCTGACCAAGGGAAGATTTGAAGGAACTCCCATTCAGTGTATACCAAAGGAGTCTAACTAAACATATACCTTTTAGCTCCCAATTAGATAATATCAAATTAAATTTATTATAATTTGATTTTAAAGATCATGCATAGTCTACTATGCAGTATATAAGAGGTTTATTAAAGAATCTATTCATTCAACTGAAACTATGAAATGAATTAATTACTTTCATGGATCCTGGGGTAACAGGCATCCAGATAATGTGACCCAATTCAAAATTTTCTCTGGCATTTTGTGATCCATAACCAAATCATCTGATAATTATGATAGTTATCTTTCTCTTCCAACATTGGTGGCAGGAGGAAAGGACAGGGTGGACAAAGGTCACTGTACATGAACACCTTTATGTTAGTGGTGGAAAAATGTCTCCTTCTTCTGTTAACCAAAATTCAGGTGATCTCTATGGTGCCTGCATGTAGGTGGTGGTATATGATTTTTTTTTTTGTTTAGTTCAGCCTAGTCCCTTCCAGTTTCTCCCTCACAGGGACGGTGCTTTAATCTCTTTTCTTGAGTCTATGATAAAGTACCCTGACACAAGCAGTGTGAGCGAGGAAGGGATTGTTTGGGTTCACAATTCCAAGTTAGAGTCCATGATAGTGAGGAAATCACAATATCAGGAGCTTGCGAACTTCGTCATACTACACCCCCAGTTACTCATATATGTGTACAGTGTGTGCTGTTTGCTCTTGGGACCTGTGTAATCTAAGCAAGCACTCTACCACTGAGCTACATCTGCAGCCCCTGCACTGAAATTCATTTATAAAATGAAAGGCTTACCTTCTGCCTAATTTGAGGAGAATGAGAAGTATAAAAACCAATATCCACAGCAGAATACTTTCTTAACTTGAGGGTGACCAAAAGTTTACTTGAGATGACAGGAAGGTAAATTCTAAAAAAAAAAAAGAATGTTAAAAATTGATCAGTTGGATGTTAGTCTATGTAAACTTGGCTTGCTTTTATTCTCCAAACGTAAGTTTTTCTTTCATTTCTTAATTTATGGAAATTTACATAATCAGACATTCACTCAGATTTTTTATACTGTCCAGAAACTGCAGCTATTTATAAAAGCTAAGAAAAAAGAATATAAATAAGCCCATTTTTTCACTTCTGCTTTCTACACTCTACTCTCCAAACCTGGTTTTTTTTTTAGTTTCCAATTTTTATAATTCTTATCTGTAGAGATATCAGTCTAATAGTAACTACTAAAGTATTTCTTTTAGCCTTATGATACTTATGGGGTCTTTGACTTGATTTATATCATATTAACAAATGATGATCCATTTTATTTATCACATGTGTTTTCACTTTGTCCTCTCTATTTTATAGAAGATTAAGCTCAGATTTGAAACACGCAGTGATTTTTCTCAAATAGAATGACTACACATTTAAGAATATCATAGTGCTACAACACCTGTATTCCCAGTATTTGGAAGGGGGAGGCAGGAAGCCTGGGAGTTTAAGCCTAGTCCTATTTTACAGCTAACTTGAGGCTATGCTGGGCTACAAGAGATCTCATCTGCAAATAAATAAGTAAATGGTAAAGTAAAACTATGAGCAAGCTCTTCAGTGCTAGAGACTTGGTTCTGCCAGCCCTCCTTTCCTTATAAGCCATCTTCTTTACTGTTTAGCAATCTGATTCTAATATTCTTCAGGTGTCACTTGAAATATCATCTAATCTAAGCCATGTCTAGATTCACACTTCTTTAACGGTACTTTGTTCTCTTGTATTTGTATTTCTGATAGCAAGAACATGGGTAGGACTTGAGCAGGAGTAGCCAGAAAAGGCATTTCAGAAGCTAGACATTTGAACCAACTCAAATGATTACAGGGAACAATTTTGTGAAGATCTTTTGGAAGCTTTTCTAGCTCAAAGGAAGAATATAATGACTCCTCATAGACACATACCTAAAATTAATTCCCAAGAGACAGAAAGTCTCTGTTCCTGTGCACTTAGGTATCAAAAAGAATGAGATTGAATGAACTTCAAGAAATAGGTAGACTTCGCATCATTCAGTATCTTACAAGCAATGGTAGGAATCCATATGCTGAAGAGAATGAAAGCAGAAAGTACCTCCATCTTTACTGCTAATTAGCACTAAAGGGACAGTAGACACTGGACATAGGCACCATTGCATTTTGTTGATAGCACTTGGAACTCTGAGTCAAACATTTCCATGACAACAATAAAGACATTAAGAACTGCTTTCAGATTTATACTTCATGGGATACCTTTAGGGTATACTCTCTCTTGTTTCTCATTCTGAGAGATGAATATTTATATCAGGAACAGCATATAACTTAAAAAAGCAATCAAGGGTCCAGAAAAGCATTTATACGAAATTTAATTATTTATTCAAAAGACATTAAGTATCAACTATATGACACAGGAAAAATTATAACCCAAATAATCAAATTCCTGCTCTCATGGACCTCATATCTTAGAGCTCCATGAGACAAACATAATGAAATACTGAGGTACATGCTCAGGGCAAGAATAAAGCCAGAGTGATAGAGATGTGGCCTGTTTGGACAATGGTTTCTTTGATGAGATGATGTCTGAACGGGCATTTGAATGAAGTAAGTTTGGAGGGGAGGAAGGAATGATAAAAATACCCAGAACCTGAAACCGACTCTTTAAAAATCTAAACCACATACATTTGGCAAAAATTACCTGCTGGTTACCGAGGCCAAAAATCTCACTAAGAGTTATGTAAAGGTTTGAAATTATAGTTATAGCTTCAGAGGGTAAAAATATAATGTCACTGTCCTTCAACTTTAATTGGAGATAATTTAAATCACTCCTGGTTTCCTTTGGTCTCTTCAAGGTTAATGTGGTCTTTGGAAAGAAGTAGCTTTCAGAGATGTCGACTTCATCTAATTTCTTTCTTTCCAGACAGCACAGAGCTCTGGCAAGGTACCCTCTCCCGTCCTGTTCTCCATGGTCCCTTCTGACTTCTCCTTTATGATCTGGTTGGTCTTGCTCACCACCACTCAGGGTAACTGACTTCTCTGCGCATGAGCAAAGTAACAGGCCTTCTTTCTATGAGCCGATCTTCAATGCGTGTTGGTAACTTCCATTTTCCCTCAGTCAGGACTTTTCAATTCTGCATCCTTCAGCAAGAGAGTACTTGGCATCGCATGTCATGGGGAGCCCTCAGCCAACATTCTCACCTCATAGCTCATCTCTGCAGGGCATGTAGGATCTTTGAGGTCTTCTCTGTACCGTATCCAATGAGGCAGGTTATGGCTGAGCGTATTTTCCTCACCGCCTCCCCCCCCCCCCCCCCCCCCCGGCTTTCTATCAGTGCTATCATTTTCATTCTGCCTAGTGAGACAATGAGAGATTGTGCTAATCTCACATCAGGCCACTAAAACATTCTGTTTTGTTTTTAAATGCATGAAAAGGTGGCGTAAGCATTTGTTACTCTTGAGGTTAGAACATGAGAGAACAGTTTTGTTTTGAATTTCAATAATGATTGGACTTGGTTGATGAGTAGTCAAAGCTCACAGGGCTTCCGCCACAGAATAAGCAATAAAGAAGGGTGCCATAGACCTGTTTAGCAGGATTTGCTCTCAGAGTGTCATTTGAGAGGCTCATGAAGGTGATGTGTGAGAGGGGATGTTTCTTCAACGTCAGGTGAAGCCACTTATCTTGGGCACCCATCCCTCTTGATGGAAGGGGAAACCAGATCATATAAATCAGTGTGGCTACAGGGATTAAACATTGGTGTAGAAATCCCATAAGCAGATAGGATGGTACTTTTTTTAAAACAACATGATAGACACACCTGTTTACTTTGGCTTTTAATAAATCCATTCTTTGTGTTGTGGGACAGATTTTGGGAGGGTGCTCATCATGTCTTGCCAAAAGGTAAAGTATTAGGAAGGAGAAATTTAATTAAAGGGTGTAGGTATGTATTCCTTCTAGATTTAAGTGAAAGAAATATAGGTAACATTTATTTTTCTAAGTCAGGTATACATTTTATGAAAGAGGAGTGATAAGATGATAATATTAATGTACACAGTAGCATACCTTTAGACTCTGACAATAGATGCTGCTCGACTTTCAACCACTTGGCTGAACAGTCCTTACCAGACGTTTAATTACATGAAAGAGCTTAAGATGAATGATGTAAGTAACTATGCCCTTCCTGTTCTAGGGCTTGTTTCTCATACAGAAATTCCATCCTGAGTTACAAAGTTTTGAAGTATATTAATAAACAAACATTTAATGTAATTATTTCCTTTATACAGAAAGAGCTTAAGTCCAAGTTTCCCCATGGTTTGGAAGAGGTTTCATTTGAGAACTACAATGATGGAAGAAGAGAGGCAGGAAGGACAGGGAGAGAGACAAAGAGAAAGATAGATGATAGATAGATAGGTAGATGGATGACTAAGAGATAGACAGACATACAAGACGATGGATAAATAGATGACAGACTAAGAGACATTTGAAGTTTTTAACTAGAGAAATGACAGTAGAAAGAACTCTTTTGTACCTAACAGTTATGGTGCATTTTAAAGGGAAGCTACTGCAAATCACCAGAGAAAGAAAAGAGAAGAGCTTGAGTGGATGAGGTGGAGCGGCAAAAAGAGAGAATGAGAGACCCAACATCTTAGCAGAGTGAACCCTAGGGCTAGTTTCCAGGTTTTATTTTTTGTCTCCTAGAAATGTAATGTAACCAGGGAAAAGGATCTGATTCTACTTCGTAGATGTCAGAAATCCAGATCTCATGATGTTAACCTTCCAAGGCTAAATTTTAATATGAAAAAAAAATCTTTCTTAATAATTGTATCTAACCCATATTGTTGTTTAGGGATTCAGTAATGTGTATACAGCACTTGGATGATGCCTCAAGCATGGAAACTACTATGAGAGTAAGATGACTGTAACATTTAGCGCCTTACAGTGTGCATGATGCTTAGTCTGGATTTTCAACTTGATGGAATGTAGAATCACCATGGAAATAAATCAGTGACCATGTGTGCATGGGATTATCTAGATTAGGTTAACTGAGTTCAGAAGACTCACTCTAAATATAGATGGCACTATTCCATAGGATATGGTCCCAGACTAAATGAAAAGAAGAAAATGAGCTGAACACAAACATTCATTGTCCCATTCCCTGGAACTGTAAGCTAAAAATAAAGCCTTTCTCCTTAAGTTGCATTTGTCAGATGTTTTGTTGCGGCCATGGGCAAGGAATTAATATTTCCTGTTATACACAAGACCCTACATGTCTGTCCATGGATATGCTCTTTGTTTTACTGTTGGTAGTAGTGGATAATCATAAAAAAGAAGACATGATGTTGAATGTCTTAATTGCTGGAGAATTCTGGAGTCTTCTTGTTTCTTCTATGTATTAAATATGTTTGATGTTTACAGTCACTAAACAAGAGAACACAGTACTTTACTGAAATTCCACATTGTATTGGACCAGCAGAATTCTGAGGGCAAAGTTTCCCATAGTCTACAGGAATTAAGATATTAGGGATAGGGATGATTTGTAATACTTGACAATAATTTCATGTTATTTTTTCTTGTACTTTAAGTTGACAAAAAAGATAAACATAATATTTTTGTCTAATTTATAATCAATAGAATTTATAGAAATAATTAGCATGAAATGAAACTGACAATTGTTAAAATTTGTCAATGTCTTATTTACATTTAACTGAAAATTGTCAATTTCTGTTAACAATGTATAGATCTGCAAAGTTTTGTCTTGAAAACAAATAACATAATTAAAATGATGATAATAAAACAAAATTTGTAAACAGTTAAATAGATAACCAAAAGAGATTTGACTGAAAAAAAACCCCAAATTTTAAAAAATTGAAACTTCTTCATAAAATTGTTATAAAATCTAGGATCATTCTCAGTGACTGATTTTGAAAGATTAAGTATAATACAAAAAAATTACTAAGAAATTAAATGGGAGGCCTAGATGACAGTTCAATTAGCAAAGTGCTTGTCTCACAAGCCTGGAAACTTAGGGTCTATCTTCAGAACTCATGTTTAAATAAAAAGATCACAACCAGGCATGATGGTTCACACCTATAATCCTAGTACTCAGGAGCCCAAGACAGGTGGATCTCTGAGTTCAAAGCCAGCCTGGTCTACAGAATGAGTTCCAGGTCAGCCAGGGCTACACAGAGAGGCTCTTTTTCAAAACAAACAAACAGCCTAACCAACTAACTAACTCAATGTGGTAATGCATACTTTAAATCCCAGCACTAGAGAGGCAGAGACAAAGGGATTCCTAGAATTTGATGACCCACCAAGGTGGATAGTGTATGAGGAATGACAGTGAAGGTCTGTCCTACACACACACACACACACACACACACACACACACACACACACAGAGTGTACATTGTCATATTCATATCTGCCCACACACGCACACAAATACGTACACATACTCATTTATAAATAAGAAACAAAACTGATTTTGTTTCAAGTTCTAGTTTGATCTTGTTGTTAAGATGAAACACTATGAAGGGAAGGGAGAAAATGATATAATTTCAAAAGATAAAAATGATAATTATAAAAAACCTCACCCTGACCCATACCAGCTTAGGAGAGGAAAGGGTTCATTTGACTTATGCGTTCATCTCACAGTCCACCTTTGAGGGAGTCAGGAAAAAGAACTCAAGCAGCAGCTGGATGCAGAACCCAAGGTAGAATGGTGCATGATGGCTTAACCTCTGGATGGCCTCCCTGGATCAAATTTAGCTTCCCTTTTGAATTTGTTTTTGTTTTAGCTTGCTCTCTTTGTATATGGTTGTTGTTTGATTGGTTGGTTTTTACTCTTAAAATATATTTGTTAATTTTTGAGTATTTCATACATACACACAATGTATTTTGAACATTCACCCCAATTCCTCTGCCTAACTCTTCCCAGATCATCAACTACCTGCTATTTTCCCACCTCCTCCGAACTTCATGGCTTCCTTTTTTGCTTGATTTGTTTTTATAACCCACCAAATCCAATTTGTTAGGTAGGTAATCTTCAAACACTTCAAAGATCTACAGAATATGGCATTTAAAATGTTTTAGAAACTTAGCCTTTTCTGGGCAGTGAGACACGTCTGCTTCTGGCAGCACTGATTTACTTCACAGAGAAAGATGGGCATCCAAGAAACTCTATATGGAGTTTATCTTGATCTTGACACAAAATAGCCATTTGGGCAAGAAATTGCTTTTGCCTGCACTACTGGACAGGATGTTAAATAAACTGCAGGACTCATAGGAAGGTGACCACTGAATTTGCCAAAACAAAGCAAAATAGTCCTTCAGGTTTCTGCTTCGCAGAAGAAACTGCCAGACTTTCTACAGGAAACAGAAAAAGTGACTGAGAGACTAGGTCTATAGGCTGAAGACAGATGCCCCAACATTGCAGAAGAACTTTGGATGACTGTCCAGGCAGCCAGATGCCTCTGTAATTCTAGATTTTTGGAAGTTGCTTACAATGCTCTTCCTGTTTACTTAGGTAATATTATATCCTTCTGAGTTTTTTGATGTAGTTGAAGACTAGATAGTTATAATTTTCTTCGGTTATGATAAAAGATAAATTAGATATGAAACTTTAGACTCACAAAAATACGATAGATAAAATATTTTCTTTAATTTTGCCAAATACAAATAGACTAGATATAATAACTATAGTTCTTGCCTGATAACTATTTTGTTATACATCATTTTGCTATGCTGAAGTTAAAAACCTTCCTTTTGAATAGAAAGAAAACGGGAAATAATGGGTGATATCATTTTGTATTCTGTGAAAATGTGTTGCTCTGATTGGTTGATAAATAAAGCTGTTTGGCCAATGGTGAGGCAGAATAAGGTTAAGTGGGACATTCTAAAGAGAGAGAGAGGAAGGAAGAAGACAGAGCAGAGGAGACGCTGCCAGCCACCACCATGAGAAGCAAGATGTAAAAGTACCGGTAAGCCAAGAGCCACGTGGCAAAGTATAGATTTATAGAAATGGGTTAATTTAAGATATAAGAGCTAGTTAACAAGAAGTGAGTCATGGCCATAGTTTAAAAATAATATTAGCCTGTGTGTGTTTATCTGGGTCTGAGAAGCTGTGGGCCTGCTGGGTGAGAGAGATTTGTCCTGACTGCGGGCCAGGCGAGACACAGAAAAACCTTCAGCTACAGCTTCACTTAGACCTCCTCTTCCCAAGAACCACGTGCATTTTCTTCAGTGCACTTGGGAAAGGAAGAACAAAACTGGGTGTAGGTCTGCTTTTTCCTTTTGACTTTCTGACAAGGCATAAAATCCATGAATGTGGGGAGTCTCCAGGTCTGTTTGTCAGCCACTTTTCCTGGGAAGAATGAAGATGATGGAAGCCCCAAAGGTTTGGAACTGAACTTGGTCTTGAAGGTGTAGATTTTGTTATGATTTCTGCTGGCATCTTTTAAGAACATAGGTGAGCACTGGACAAGACAACCTTGACCTACTTATATCATATTCTCCAACAACTTCCTATAGAGAGACGAGAAAGTAGCCCAGGACAATGATGACGTCTACAAAAGAGAAGTACTATACAGCTTCAAAGTTGGAGTCAGGATGACTCTTAGGATCCTTTTGGCTCACACAGTGTTCAGCACATGACTTTGTAAGGCTCTTGGAGGGAAGGCACTTAGGACCACTGTTCTGCAGAGGAATTAAAAATGGAGTGATCAACAGGGAACCACACAGTGCAACCAGGGTGAGTGGTAGGTGAGAATAAGAGAGACATGGGAGAGGAAAAGAAATCAATAGAGAACATAGAGTGTGTTGGGGAAGTGCTCAGACCCCCACAGAACTCCCCAAATGCCACCAAGAGTGACAAATATAATACAGGACCTTGTAAATATTCCAGGGAAAACAGTTATGATTTATTTGAAAGTCTTCACAGTAGTGCTTTTTGCCAAACAAACAAACAAAAAAGACATTATGAATCAGCCTCTGTAATGACTGACTATACTTCCCCACATTTAAAAATGAAATAAATATTTTCAAGGCTTTTTTTTTTAAGCTCGTTTGCCTTTGAAAGACTTGCCGTGACTGTCGCTTTAAGAAATGTTTTTGCTGTTACTGCACCATTTTAATCTTTCACTTTGTATTAACGAAATCAAAAACAGCACAATTAGATGCCTCCTGATTTTGATTTGTTTTAATACCGAGAGAATGTTTGCAATGGCACTAGCAGTCAGGGAAATACTTCAAGCTGTGGGGGCTGCAACGTTCGAGTTGTAGGGGTAAACATCACAAGATGGCTTGAAAGGAACGCCAGAAACATCTAAACCAAGAATTCTTTACATTTGTGTTTTTATTTTAGTGGAGTCTTCACAATGAAAGCAAGAAGATTGTGGAGAGGGGAAAGGGGACTTGTAAGCTCCTTTCAATTGTGTAACTTAAAATGAGATCAAAAGCACTTTCTCCTTGGCTTTTAATGTGGACAAGCAATCCATGTATGTATAACTCAAGAAGGGAGAAAAAAATGACTGAACACACAGGCGACACTCAGTGCCCACCTGTCTTGTGTTATTAGACTAAAGGAAAAGGAAGACAAGCAAGATGCATAAAACACTGATCTGAAAACCCAGGTCTTCTCTGCGTATACAGTGTGTCAGGAGTAAGACTAACTGCTGGATTCAAGTCTGAAGTGAGATCTGCGGCAGTGAGTGATTCAGCTGCCGAGGGAGATGAATGACATGACAAATAGGTCTTTGAGACATCACAGTGGTCAGAGGACTCAGGAGTAGCTATGATTGTCCACATGGGCATGGCAGTCACTATCAGAGTTACAAAGCATTTAAAACTTTATTACTCTGTTTAGGGAAACTCTTGTTTTGAAATCCCTCAGAAAACACACTTCATGGCTTGGAAATGTTACCTTTGTTTTTGTTCTGTTCAATATAAACGTCACTGTCTTACCAGTCCTAGTGCCTTCGAGGAGGATTTTGTTTTTGACATGAATTTAGTTGGTTGTTATATATTAGCTTTTTCTCTCATTACACATTTAAGTAAATTCTCAGCTCTTTAAAACACAACAAATGCTTGGCATTCTAGGAAAGGCTGTTATAGGGTTGTATTAAAGAGAAAGGAGGATAAGCCATTGGCCCTGCTGGCAGCTTTTTGAATTTTGTTCTTTGGGTGAGGAAACGAGAGTTGAAATGTTGCAGTTAGCATCAGCCACATAGGTTCTGCATCCTAGTCCATCAGCCTGTGCCTGCTTCCACAATGACTTTCTGGGATGTGGAGTGATGGGTAAACAAGAGGGAAAGGAAGGGAAGAAGAAGAGGAGGAGGAGAAGGGAAAGGAGAAGAAGAAAAAGAGGAGGAGGAGGAGAGAAGAGGAGAGAAGAGAAGAGAAGAGAAGAAGGAAGAGGAGGAGGAGAAGGAAGAAGAAGGAGAAGGAGAAGGAGAAGGAAAAGACTTCTTTAGAGGATATATCACATGTTCATTGAATTCACAACAGTCCCGGAAACAGTACTATGTATTGAAGGACACTTTCATTTATCCTATATGTACTGCAGGCAAATCCAAGAATTTCCCTGTCAGAGCACTTTCCAATTGTTCTGTTGAGGCATCAGAAGCAGAGAAGGGGCGTGAGTTTCCAACAATCTAGCAGGGCCTAGCCCTCGTCTCCTGCCAACCCCATCCACTTCTGACCTGTTTCTATACCTCACTGATATCTCAACAAAGCAGATGAGAACTTTCTGAGTGAAAGGAATCTTTATTCTGTTTCAAATTATTAAATCCAGAACGTTTTTGTTTGAGTTTTATTAAAAAAAAAACTGCAGTGAACATTTCCTTTAACAGGCTCCAGAACGGGCTAGTTTGAATGTCAAAACCTTTTTCTGCTCATCGAGCATTTAACCACGACAAATAAAGAATCAGCTTTTAAGTCCCTGGGCCAGCATACCTCAGTGACAGCAGAGACTTCAAATGGTGGGAAAGTCGTCTTCCAGTTCCCCTGAAACAAAGCTTCCAAACACACAGCAGGATTAGTCAGTGCTGATAGCAGCTCTGGGGAGCTGGAGAGAGAGGGAATGATGGGCAGTAGTGCTGGGCAATGGGCAATGACTTCTAGCAGTTCCTACAAAAGAAAATTCTGGTTACAAAGTGTCATGGCTCAGAATCTCCAAAGTGAAAATCCTTGGGGCACTTTTCTCCTGTAGCTTTATGAAACTTGATGTACTATTATTCAAGGGAATTTTCTATCATTAATCCTAGCCTGATCATTCAATACAGTTCAGGGCTGGGTAATGTCCATTTAGGAGCACAGGGGCAGTTTAAATCAATCACGCTATTATAGTGATTTTCTGTAAAAACACATGTATCACCTTTCCTATTATGTGTTTCAGCCACAAAAATTACATAATGCTAGAGTTTCACACGCTTGGAGACTTAAATACTATTAGAAGCATACAGTTTTATTGTCACTTTTTCGTAATTGTAAAGTGAAGTACAGAGAGATCCTCAAAACTCAGCTCTACATTATCTGGTTGTCTGTGTTTGTGTCAACTTTGAGAAGACTTATTCGCAGGGGCCTCCATGAGGAAAGCTGCCTCCACTGACTGGGGCTCCTTCCAGCTCCGTCGTGAGTGTGTTTAGTCCTGTAGGAAACTCGTCTGGCAATTCTGTTGGGTAGAGATTCTCATAGCTGCTTTATAGACCAGAAGAAACCAAGGTTTGCAAAGTTGGAGTCAGTTCCCTAGCCAGTTGCCCACCCAGATCCATCTGTGCTACCCTGCCAGTTCCATTCACTTAATACCTGATAGATCCATGAGAAAACTTAGCCTTTTCTCCCCATTTGTCTTCATTTGCTTAGACGCAAAGAACTCCAACAGTACCGCCAAGAAACAGCATCTAGGTCATTTATTGGCAGTCCACGGGTTCTGGTTTACTGCTTCCTGCTACTCGCTCTTCAGCTTCTCCAAAGACAGCCAGAGGGTTCTGGCACTCGCTATTCTTTCCAAGTCCCCGGGATGCTCTTGTAGCTAAGATTGAAACTAGCAGCTCCATGGTGACCAGGAAAAACAACAAGCCCCAGAGCCCATACCAGCCCTGGGAGCACTTGCGAACAGATTTTGAAAGGGAGAGCTCAGCATAGCTCCAGAGTTCCATCTGGGAACTGGCATCAGTGGTGTTGTTAGCAGCATGCACTGCCTGCCTGCCTGCCTCTTGAAAACCCAAGAATTCTGCCTCACTTTGGACCTCAGAAACACATGAGCCATTTCGGTACCATTAGGGTGCCTATTTGATGGATGGAAAGTCCTAAGCTCACAAGAGAAATTAACACACAGCAGTTCCCATTTCAAGGTCAGTCAACTCTGGAACAGAATCAGAAGGGTATTTCTGCTTCACAAATCTGTCCAGCAGAAGAAAGCATTGTCTGGCTTCAGGAATGTAGGATTGGCTTAAGAGAGTTTTAATGCGTTGGCTGGAAAGATAAAGGCATATGAATGCCTGTTTAGAATATTACATTAATTTAAATCCTATCCAACTTTGCATAGTGATGCCTTAAAATAAAACTACTAATGCATTTTATTTTTATTGAGCCGTAAAATAAGCCTAGGGGTGCATCAACACCAAACACCTACTATTGCCAAATATCATGAGCGTTCTTAAAAAAAAATAAGTGAATAATTATATGACACTGGAGGTCAATGAAACAAGACCTGATGCCTTTGCTAGACATAGAACAATCATGCAATTGATTGACTGGTAAGTAGAGAGAGAGAGAACGAGAAAGAAAGATTTCTAAGAAGAAATAGGAATTCTGAAATATTAAGTGATCCAAAAGAAATCTACTGTTCTGGCATAATTTTGTGAATACAGTTTTTATGTCTTAGTGCTGTTTCGTTTACTTGCTAGGAATGAATTCAGGCTTCCATGTCCAGATTTCTCCTGGGCTCTGGACAGCATCTTAGTGCTTGCTGAGAAGTGAGAAGCAAGAGGACCAACACTGTGATACTGTGGGACTGTAGAGGAATAAGGGGCTGGGAAGGAGGTAAAGGATGAATGCTGTGCTTATGGGTCCTCCCTGAATTTAATAACAAATCGAGTGAAAAGGAGAAACATCCATCATTCCTTTCCTTTTATCTGAGGATAAAATATTCATCTTTGCACATACCATTCTTTAGACTAAATTGAAGGAGCTTTGTTTTTCTTCCTATTGACTCCAGGAACCCGGCAGTGCAGGAAGGAGACTCGGTGCAAGGAATGGAGTGTCTTTTAAACATTTCTTACCAAATGCTGCGTCCCGAACACAGTTTCAAGACTACATCTCTAGTACTTGAATACTTAACCCAAATATAATGTAAAATAGAAACATTAAGGGATGACAAGCATTTTTAAAATAAATTTATCTTATTCTACTTATGAATGTATATTGCTAATAATATTGGGACTTTTGTTTGCCTGTTTTTTGGTTGTTTGTTTCTTTCTTCTAGGATCTTATTCTGTAGCTGAGGCTAATATTGACCTTGAAGTCAATTTTCTGTCCCAGCCTCCCAAGTGCTGGGATTACAGGTGAGATCTGCACTTAGCTTTCAGTTGCTAACTGTCTGCTCTCTCAGAAGCTTTATCATTTCAGTGTCCAGGTAATGAGCCCATGGGAGGAGTGTGATGGTTTCTCGTGATGTTTTCCTGAACTTGTGTGGATTTTTGGTGCCAAAGTCATTTAAAGGTTTTTTTTTAAATCATTATTATTATTTTTAATTTTATTCAAACCACTGATTTACTTTGGTGGTCAGTTTTAAAACTATTTCAAAGTGATGATTCACAAATTCTTACCGTATATTTTGCTCAAAAGTGGGGTGGAGCCATAGCAACTTTCCTCTCAGGCCGTAGGACCCCCAGTCTGTCTCAAGAGCCATCAGTTTCTCTTTCCATGGGGTGAAAGAGCAGAGAAGATACAGAAATCAGGGAAGTTCATGAGCATCAGTCAGTGTTAACACCAGCAATGTTGAATTTCTTTTTTCCTCAAGTTTTGCATGTCTATCAATACACTGATGTATGTTTGTATACATCATTCCTCATCTCAGTAGCAGTTAACCCACACACTAGCTGAACTGTAAAGAGCCTTACCTTACGTTGGGGACTATGCGCCCAAAATAGTTACAATGACGACATCATTATATTGCTTGTAAAAGTATCATCTACTACCTCAGGAGCGCTAAGTGTCACACTGTGGGAGGGACATTTACAAATTGTCTAATTGCATCTATAGGATATAGCCTGATGGTCACTTCTTATTGAAACAAAAACTCAACCTTACAAAGGGTAAGGTCCCGAGTACTCAGATCCTTTACACACCATCCCATAGGATTTAGTATCAAAGCAAGAACAAATATTCTATTTCAATAGGAGTTTGTTCTTTATGAGCAAATGAGATTTTAATGGGGAACATGCATTTTCTTTCTGTCTAGAGTTCTTTTCAAGAAGCCCCAGTCTTGGATGATGGACAGGTCAGAACTCCTGACCCTTCTAGTCCTGTCCAGGCTTTTGTTGCTATGTACTTATGCAGTAGAGGTTAGACTTCCACTTTCACAACTGAAAAATGGCAGCACCTACATGGTCTCATTTGCATTAGCTTGCATGTGAGTACTACCTGATAGATTTTCTGTTGGAAATAGGGGAACCTTCAGACCACAAGTCTCCTTGATATCGAAAGGCTGGGAGAAATTCCAGGAGTTCAAGGGCACAAAATGGAAGATTTGTATAAGCATGATTTAAACCTGTTTCCCACTTTCTCCCTAGGCCAGGTCTACAGGGTAAATATTTGGTAATTTTTATGTCTGTTAATATCTGTTTTATTTCTCTATGTTATTTGTCCCTGCATAAAATGCTGGTCACCCTGTACATCTGACTTTCATACTTCCTTTATCAATAGTCCGTCAGCCCCCTGGGTTTTGTGGTTCTACGATTTCTTTGCTGTGTGTTAATCAGTTTCTTTTCATCCTGTTTGTCCCCCTCGTCATCCGTCCACTAGAATGGTTCTTCTAATTTTAGCTTCAAATTAATTTACATTTCCCATAAACTGGTATTTGTCTTATGCCTCTTATAAATTATTTACACTGGGCAGGCTGAATCATGAAATTGAAGCTAAAAATAATGGCATTTTCATGTGTTGGGTTTTAAAAGAATACAGGGATCATACTTTACTCCCTAAATACTTTTTATCCCTTCAGTTAGCGTTTGCCCATGTGGCTCCAAGGTCTTTGCTTGTGGTTGGAAAAAGGAAAGAATTCTGTTTTCTTCACATCCATCCATGATTTATTAATTCAACCACTGGTAACTGCAGTCCAGTGAGTGGGAGCTGTGGCAGAGGGTACGGAGGAGAAAAGCAAAACTCTCTGCATTGGAGAGCTTTGTTAGAGGTGACAGTAGATGAGCCTATCACTGCAACAAAGTTTATTGAATACCATAGGAGAAGCATTATATGCTTATCTCCCTGGAGGGAAGCATCCATGTTTGTCTAGGAAGACTAGATAAAAGTGGAATGAATGTCCTGAGGACACCACTTGACATGGTTGTTGAGCTCTGTCAAACTCCTTGAGATCACAAAGGGCCACCGTTATCTAGGGAAACTGGAAGGGGTTAAAGAGAGCTGCACAGCAATACAGTGACCTACGTCATTTGACCTTCACACCAGCTGGGCTCAGTGTCTTTCTCTGCTGCTGCTGAGCTGCATAGACCCAGAACATTTACTTAACCTCTTTGCCTTTAGGGTTCATCTTTTTTTCCCCATGGGAAAACATGATGTGAAATTTCTCAAACAAAACATGAAGGATAAAGGAATTCATTATAGACGTGATGTGCTGAACAGTTATTACACATTTACTGTTAAGACCAATATAACTGCCATTGTTAGTATTGAAGAGATATTTCTAGAAGAATCTCTAACACAATCCAGGGCCACTTATACTCAGGGAATGATTGCTTAGCAACTACTTTTTGAATGTCCTTAAAGTCTTTCTTTCATGAAGAACAAAGCCATACTTTTGCTCAGTTTATTCAGATTTGACTTCTTGTGATTTTAAATTAATAATATCTATATTGATATATTCCATTAGATATATTCCATTATACCTAGTGGAATAGGATTAGATACATTATTAAATATATTAAATATAATATAAAACCTCTTCCAGTTTCCCAGTTTCAGGTGCTTTGTTCAAAATTCCTGAATGATTAAATGATGACAGTGGCTTTACTTTGGACCTGGTATCCTCATTTGGACTGGCTTCAAAGACAAAAAGCCCTAGATAATGGTGGCCCTTTAGGACCCAAAGGAGTTTGATGGAGCTCCAAAACCATGTGAAGGGGTATCTTCTTCAACACAGCCACCCTAGTTCTTTCTAGTCTTCTTAAACAAACATGGACGTTTCCCTTCCAGGAGCTGAGCACATAATGCTTCTCCTATGGCATTCAACAAACTTTGTTGAAATCATACAATTCATAAGATATCCATTATATCTAATGAAGTAATACTTAAAATCTCCTTCTCTTCTTTATTTTCTTCTACCTGTCATCATCCTCATTATTATTCCTTGCATTCATTATGAAGAAACTTAAAATTAATTAGACTCTTCATGTTTTGGTTAGACATTCAAATTTATTAGCATAATTTTAACTCTATGACTTTGGTGTTACAGGTGACAAAATACTATAAAAATGAATAAACATTCTCACTAATTGGACTTCCAGAGATCCACCCGGGGCCTAGCCATGGATCTCTGCATGCAGATCCCTCAGTACTTGGATGGGATTTCTAGCACAACAATTAGGGTGTTTGGCCATCCCATCACCAGAGTAGGTCAGTTCGGGCTGTCTCTCGACCATTGCCAGCAGTCTGTTGTGGGGGTATCTTTGTGGATTTCTGTGGGCCTCTCTAGCACTTTGCTTCTTCCTATTCTCATGTGGTCTTCATTTACCATGGTCTCCTATTCCTTGTTCTCCCTCTCTGTTGTTGATCCAGCTGGGATCTCCCTCTACCCCAAGCTCTCTTTCCCTAGATCCTTGCCCTTCATTACCCCCACTCATGTCCAGGCGGTTCATGTAGATCTCTTCCATTTCTCCATCATTGGGCGATCCCCGTGTCTTTCTTGGAGTCCTGTTTTCCAGGTAGCCTCCCTGGTGATGTGAGTAGCAGTCCAGTCATCCTTGTTCCACATCTAGTATCCTGCTATGAGTGAGTACATACCATGTTTGTCTTTCTGAGTCTGGGTTACCTCACTCAGGATGATTTTTTCTAGATCCATCCATTTGTCTGCAAACCTCATGATGTCATTGTTTTTCTCTGCTGAGTAGTATTCTATTGTGTATATGTACCACATTTTGTTTATCCATTCTTCAGTTGAAGGGCATTTAGGTTGTTTCCATGTTCTGGCTATTACAAACAATGCTGATATGAACATTGCTGAACAAGTGCTCTTGTGGTGTGGTTGAACATTCCTTGGGTATATGCCCAAGAGTGGTATAGCTGGATCTTGGGGGAGATGGATTCCCAATTTTCTAAGAAAGCGCCATATTGACTTCCAAAGTGGTTGTACAAGCTTGCATTCCCACCAGCAGTGGAGGAGAGTTCCCCTAGCTCCATATCCTCTCCAGTATAAGGTGTCTTCAGTGTTTATATGAGCGAGAATTGTTGAGACCAAGGTTGGATAAAGCACAGGCAAATAGCGAAACAAATGGAAACACATGAACTATGAACCAATGGCTGAGGAGTCACCAACTGGATCAGGCCCTCTGAATGGGTGAGACAGTTGATTGGCTTGATCTGTTTGGGAGGCATCCAGGCAGTGGGACCGGGTCCTGTGCTCATTGCATGAGTTGGCTGTTTGAACCCTGGGGCCTATGCAGGATCGCTTGGCTCGGCCTGGGAGGAGGGGACTGGACCTACCTGGACTGAGTCTACCAGGTTGATCTCAGTCCACGGGGGAGGCTTTGCCCTGGAGGAGGTGAGGATGGTGGGTGGGCTGGGGGGAACGTGAGGGGGCGGGAGGGGGAGAACAAGGGAATCCGTGGCTGATATGTAGAACTGAATTGTAATACAAAATAAAAATAAAAATTAAAAAAAAACAAAAAACTGAGCTCCCAACCAAAAACCACCATGACTGAGAATCAGGTCATATAGAACCATAAAAAAATGAATAAACAAAAATTAGATAGAAACTAATATACACTTTACATTCCAGATTTAGATAATTTAATTACTATATGTAATACAGTAATTCGCAATATATAAAATTGATGAACACACTATATGTAAGTTGTTATGACTTATGTGGGGGGGAGACGACCCAAGGCTGGCCAGACTAGGGACCATGTGTGAGGGAAGACATGCTGGGCAGATGCAGTAGGTGCCACATCCATGTGGAGAGTTTATTAGAGAGATAAAGATAAAGATAAGAAAGAGAGAGAGAAAGAGAGAGGAAGGGGGTTCAAGGTATGCACACCTCATGGGAGTGGAGATAGAGAGAGAGAGCAGAAGAGAGAGAGAGAGGAAGGGGAGGGGTTTTTCCTTTATGTCAGGACGCAGGGTGGCCCCAAGGGGCAGGTCAGAATATTAACATTCCTCCATTTTCTTTATTATAAAAAGAGATGAGTTACGGAAGCAAGTGGGGGAACAAGGGCACTGATTCTCAAGACTGCTTCAAGCTGAAACAGGATGCAGGTGGTCAGGACTCTGGCTAGTTAAAGGTAAGGAGGGAACCCAGGCATGTGGTCATCTGACCTAGCTGCAGAAGCAGGGAGCAATTATATTTGGCTGGGCTGGTCCACATCACATAAACAAGAGTCTCTGCTGGCGTCCTTAGCAGGAAAAATGCTGCAGGTTGTGGTCCACAATTGCTGCTTCAATGTTTCTGCCAGCCTGCTGAAATATATAGACTAGAGATGAGAGTTAAAATTTTATGAGTTATATACAAATAAAAGTTGGAATTAAAGGTTTCCACATAAACTAATATTTACAAAGAGAAACATATTCAGCTTCTGGAGCCATCCAAGTATAACTACTTTTTGAAAGAGGATGAGGTGTTGCATGTTGAAAGTTACTAGAAACAAACTGATTTGTATGGCAATACATACATATAGAATAGCCATTAGATTAAAGGAACGTTATGACTCCTCTAAGAGTGTTATATTGGAGTAAGTGGTCATTATGGTTCCTTAGGATTTTTCACTTAAAAACCCAAACAAAAAAACAAAAACCAAATAAATGAAAAGCCAGCCTTCAGTTACTTCATAGAAACTTACAGCAAGAAACCAGACACTGGACACACAAGAAATAGTCAAATCTCATACTTGTTTATAGTTTTTTTTTAAATAATGAACTTCCTAATTTATAATTCTGTCATGACATAATCAAATTTGGGTTTGATCTTACTCTAGCCCCCAATTTTATCTTTCCTTTTCTTGCTCATTAGTAGGTCTACTTTTGACTTCAACCTAATTAAACAACAGAACACCCACGGGCATACACCAAAAAATGAAATGCATGGTATTGACTTTTATCAATATATAGTTTAGAAAAGATAGTATTCTTTAAAAATTGTGGCTGCTTGTCAATAAGAGAAGAATCAAGAACAACCATTATATGAATGTGAGGACTTTTTCGTTGGCAAAAGAAACACAGCTTAAGGGATTTTAAATATAAATGGAGCTTGTCGATATTGGTGTTTTTAAACCTCCATGATTCCTTGAGGTTCCACTGGATCTGGCAGTAAAATGCTGTCATCAGGACTACCCTGTTTCTGTTCTGCTCTGTCCTCATTTATTATGGTTTTCTGCATGCACAGACCATAGTAAGCTGTGTAATGAAGGGCTGGGCAGGGAGACAGGCTAAAGGGCAAAATACAGTGACAAAGACAGATGGCTTGTATCTGAAGTTTTCTTTTTCCACTAATTTTTGGCTCCTTAAATATATGGAGATCAAATAATAAAAACAGCTACCATTTGTCAAGTACTTACTCAACCCCAGTATGAGATTAGGTTTGTAGGGTAGGTCTGTGGGAGACACACTGGGGCTCATGAAGATGAAAAGGGACTCCAGGCTTGACCACAGAGTTGTCCTTCCTCTGGAAGGGGTCCATTTGCAATAGTAGTGGAGATTATTCAGCTCGCTCCCTCCCTCCCTCCCTCCCTCCCTCCCTCCCTCCCCCCCCCCCTCCACTGAGAACTCAACCCACAGCTTTCTAGGCAAGTATGTTCCCACTTCAACTACATCTCCAGACTTTTATTTACTGTTTGTGTTAGGATGCAGTTTTGCTAAATTTTCCAGGGAGCTCTTGGACTTTGATTTTGTGATCTTTCTTCTTCTGCATCATCAATAGCAGGAATTACAGTCATAACCCACAAGCCTGGACTTCCTTTTCAGAGTTCTTTTTGCAACTTTTCTATCACACTGTTTCCAGACTGTCAGGAATCTCATGCTTTTGTCTTCTTTGGTATAACATGAATGTCGGCTAGCTATCAGACTTAGGATATATATTGGATAAAATACTGAGAGTGAATTAATGTTTTTGATTCTTATCTAAAAGGAGGAAGAGTGATATAAGTCTGTGTATGTGATGTCTTACTCTAGACCACATGGCTATTTTTCTTTTTTACTTTACAGTGTTCAAATTTCTTGTTTTGATTTCAGTTAAGTATAGGATACATTGTTTAAAAACATCAATTTATTCCCAATTGGTTTTACACTCAAAAGGTTGTAGATTCTAGAAAGCACCAGAATTACTCAATAAATGAATAAAATATTTCCTCTGTAATATTTTGTGCTTTAGCTAGAGTCAGATAGAAAAGAATTGGGAGACAATTCAATGAAAATGTCTTCTCTTGCCAGGCAGTGGTGGCACACACCTTTAATCCCAGCACTCGGGAGGCAGAGGTAGGTGGATCTCTTTGAGTTCGAGGCCAGCCTGGTCTACAGAGCGAGATCCAGGATAGGCTCCAAAACTACACAGAGAAACCCTGTCTTGAAAAACAAAACAAAACAAACAAACAAATATCTTCTCCTAAGGGCAGTTACAGACAATGTTATGTTGAGGATTAAACATTGAAATCATTTTGCTTACTAATTTTGATTAGTGACATTTTTGGGCTTTTCAAGGAGAAGAATTCTGTGCCTCCTCCAAGTTCAAGGGAAAAGAGTTTCCTCACAAAATGATGTTGTCATTTGTAGGGGCAATTGTTACTCACAGGACAAATGACAAATATTTGCTAATTTTAAGATATCCGCTTACCTTATTGGGTGTATACTATTCCCTTTTTTTCCTGTTCATATGGTAATTTCTCATGTCAGTGAATGCATACAACAGTTTTAGGACTTATATCAGAATTAATTTAGGCTCTTTTATAATAATGTTTTGCAGGTTGACATATTATCAGAAGAACAGCAACAAAACATTATCACTTTTCAAGAAAGTGTATAGAAATCTGCAGTGTCCCAGAGAACATGGAGGAATGCATAAGATTCTATTCTGTGCTACAACTTCCAGGAGAACATTAGCATAAGACTCTTCAACTCCAGCCTGGTCTGAGCATAACCCTAAGGTTCCAGGGGAGCTGTCCAAGTCTGTTGAAACTCATTTTTTACAACGCATTTTTCTCTATTTTCTTTGTATTTGCCAAGATGAACAAAACTGATTTTTGTCAGCTGTCAAGTGGAGCGAGATGTCAGAAGGGGTAGTGGGGGTGGGTAATGGAGAGCCTTTTCCATACATTCAATTCTTGTAACAAAAACAAACGATTAGACCATTGGTTGTCTGCTCCAGGAGAGGTTTATGTTTCCAAAATTGCATTGCACACTCATAATGAACGAAGCAGATTGGAAGCAGTGCTGGAGTCAACAGGAAGGTTGGCAGTTTTGTTTGATTCAGATGGAGCCAATAAGATTTTGGCACCTTGGGAACAGCAGCCTGAAAATCCTAAGTCCTTAAGTGTGGCCTTCCTCTTAGGTGGTATTAAGTGATTCTAACAGGCTTTCTTGGTATTTCCTGCTGAATGCTGGGATGGGCTCTTGTTAAATTCCCAGGTTATGTTTTAGGTACGCAGCACAGATACAAGTCTTGTGTACTGTTGTACCTATGGATCCTTCTGCTAATGCATTAGCCCAGACCTGCTAAATGATTCAGACTGTTTATTTAGTCACAGGACTGGGTCTCCTTTAAGTTAAAAACAAAAAACAAAAAAGCACTACCACTTAGGCAAAATACGGCAGATCACAGAGTGGTTTATAACCATTTTAGCCTGTAAATTTAAACCAATATTTTTTTTTATCAGAATTAAATCAGCCTGCCAGCTCAACTTTTCCTTAGCAAATGTTATTTCTATGACACCCTAAGTGTTTTTATTTCCACTGAAATTGACTCAGACTGTATAAAGCTCCAGTACATCTGCACACTTTTGAATAGAAAGAACATTTTCCTCTCTTTTGAGGTGTTTTAATTAGACCATACACAAACATAGCGTCACACTCAAGAGAGGTCTTCTTCCTTCACCATGTTAAAATGGCTGCAGGACTCAAATGGAGTAGACTTGGGAAAAGATGACCCTGGAAGCAAAGGCAATCTACTCCACCACTGTTTCACTGGCTTTTGTTTGTAACAGTTCATAATCTTTATGGGCTCCTGAGATGCCAACTAGTCATAGATATTTACTATGAAACACATGGGTTCTACATGGTGGGAAGGCAGCCCTAGACACAGAAGCTTGTGTTATGTAAATAATGCATGTTGGTTTGTGGTCAGGTGTTCATTTTTGATGGTGAGAAGTGACTCTTTCATCTACTTTTTTTTTTTTTAAATGTGGATGAAAGCAGAGCCCAAGTAACTTTCCTAGTCACTGCAAAAAGAGCTCTCTATTTTAGAATCTTCTGGAAAGCCTCTTGGAAATGTAGATCCTTAACCCTCAGCAGGTTCCAATGTTCCTTTTAAACTCTTTTCAGCAACGCTGCCTTTCTTAATCATAAAAGTGCAGAGAAGAAGACCCAGCCATCACTTCATCTGTCATACTGTTTTATGCTTGGATTTACTTTTCAGTCTGTATACACTATAGAGCTAAGCAAGTTGGCAAATGATCAAACAGTTTCCAATATTGTTGTTAAAATGCCACTTCCCAAGACCTCTGAATGCCTTATTTCTATACAATACCTCCACTGCAATCCTTCAGCCTTCCCCCTCCCTCCAGCTCAGAGTTAACAAGTTCATACTGGTCACTGAAGTTCCATGGTAAGTGTTTATCTCTCACTGGGTCATTGCTGGTAGTTTATTCTGTGTCTAGAAAAAGGGATACACATTTGACAGATAACTAATATCAATTACATATTCTGATCATGCCTTCTGCTCGGCTATAATCACAGAAATGTAATCATATGGTAACTATTCCTGGGTATCTCCCCCACTATTGAAAACACATCCGAGTGGAGGAAAACCCGACCACTTTGCTGCCTAACTTCAGCAGCTTCTCCCACCTTCTCCCCGAGCCCGTGATTCTTATTCATTTTGCCAGTACTTAATGAGTCAGCTCAAAATGAAACTCAGTCATCTTGAGTGAGTCACCGCCGTTCAATTTGTCATCCATTTAGCTGAACTTTGCCCTTCAGCGTGTTTTGCTTTCACCCTTTCTACTTCGTTCCTATTGCAACGATTGCGTGACAGATTCATCACCTCCCTTTTAAACAAACAGCAATTTCCCTCAAATTTTCCTTCATCTTTCCCCTGATATTTTCCTTCAGGCCCATTCCAAGAGAAGTCTCTGAAAATATCATTTTGGTCCTGTCATTTAAACTAATCACTTGAGCTTACTTTTTCAACAGAAAACCAACCTTGTATTCCTGGAATAGGGACTATTCACAGTTGTAGACTTTACCGTCTCCATTATTTTGCTTTATTTTTCATTTTCAGAAGTTTATTGTGTTTCTAAGCATAGTTTTCTCTGAGTTTGTGGAGATTGGAGTGTGGTGATATTTTCACCCCAATTTCTGGCTCCGGGTGAAATATCTGAAGCTCCTATATTACCCTTGTATTCTGGTATTTATATTGAATATCTATCTGATATTTCTAACTACAATGTTGAATAATCATCTAGTATAAACTTGTTTAAAACTAAACCCAGGATCCACTTTCAGTCTCTCAATATTCACATCTCACCCTTTCAATATTTTTAGAAGTATGCTGAACTTGTTCTCTTAATACCACATATGAGTCATTACCGAATTCCATTCTCTTAACTCTCAAAAGTTTTTGAATATTTTTTGTTACATACATTCTCTACCCTACCATCTTGCTCAAAGCATTTTCATATCTTACATGGATTATGATAATTATAGTTGGGTGAATCTCTTGCTCATAAATGCTTACATTAATGATCCACCATCCTTAGATACCTGTGGCATTTACAAAATATGTGATGGCTAGGGCTTATATTATAATGTGTTAACCCATAAATGATCACAAAAGTGAACATCATATTTAATTAATTCAATTTATGGATACAAATCAGCAAATTAAAACCTGCAGGTAATACTAAAAATGGGTGGCATTCTGTCCTAGAGCCTAACATAATAATACATTGGAAAACAAAACATGCAATGTATTTGTTTTACTTTGAATTGGGCCATAATCATAAGTGGAGGCAGAATGTAATTCGATTCTCATTATCAAATATATTTTAGCTTCAGACATTTGAGAATTCCCAAGTTTGGTTTGCTAGTTGACTTACTAGTGAATCCATAAGAATATTCATCAACAGTTTCAATTAGAAATCATTTTTCAAAATTCACTTAGAAAATTTTCCTAATTTCCTCATAATTATTTCTTTCTCTCTCTCTCTCTCTCTCTCTCTCTCTCTCTCTCTCTCTCTCTCTCTCTCTCTCTCTCTCTCTCTCTCTTTCTCTCTCTCTCTCTCTCTGTTACTAGCATCTTGCAAGGCTGTGGAAGGGATCACCACATGTCTTGGAGACGAAAAGGTTGGGAAACTTTCCCAAATAACTTTGCTTGTTTTGAAACAAGGTTTCGTTCTGTATCCCGGGCTGGCCTTGAAATCTCAGTCCTTCTGTCGCTGCCTCCTGACTGCTGGGTTTACAGGTTTGTGCCACTATATGCACAAGCACATACGCAGTCCAAATAATTTTTATGACAGTTCCATTGATGACAATGATGATTCTTCTATGGTCCTCTTCTAGTGCTTTCACATATAAGTAGAATTATATTTTTATATTAAATTCTAGAATCCATAAAAATTATGAAATTATTTATGGACAGAAACTGGTAATAGTGAGGAATTTCATGAGTCACTTTTTGTGATAATTATATTCCTCTAAAATATTTTTAAGTGTGTGTGTGAGAGAGAGAGAAAGAAAGAGAGAGAGAGAGAGAGAGAGAGAGAGAGAGAGAGAGAGAGGTGCATGTGAAGGATAATCAGCTTTCACTGTGTTGGTTTGGGTGGCTGAATTTAAGTCCTCTGGCTTGGCAACAAATGCTCAAACCCCCTTAGGTAACTCACAAGCCCAACAATGACATTCTTATATTTTATTTTTCCTAATGGTACTGGACTTATTTTCTTTATGGGAAAAATACTGTTCCACTTTTTGTGTCTTGGTCCTCACAAGAAATATAATTTTACAACGTATGTATTAGAAATCATTGTTCTCAATTATATATTCATTCAGACACTCAACATGTATTTTCTGGAAAATAACTTATTTATAAGTTATTTATAACTTATTTATAAGTTCAAGAACTTTGAGACTCAAGGATGAAGGGCTGGAGAGAATGCCCAGCGGTTAAGAGCTTGTGTCGCTCTTGCAGAGGATGAGAGTTTGATTCAAAGCATCCATATCAGGGGTCTCCCAACTGCCTGTAACTTTACCTCCAGGAGACACAACACCTTTTCAGATTGCTGTAGGCATTGCATTCACATGAACAAACCCAAAAATCATACATACACACATGTAATTACAAATACAATTAACTCTTCAAAACTCACAAATGAAGTTGTAAGCTAATTATTTACCCTCATAAGATCAATGGCTCAAATATTTTTTACTAAAGTCAATTTTCGTCCTTGGTGTTGGGAGGTAGTGAAAGTAATATATTCAACATGAAAAATAATTTAAGTGCAAACAGAAGGTCAGATCAGGATTAGTCGTTATGTGTTTTCTAGAAAGCACTAAATGTATATATAAAGTGGGGGAGATTATGCACAAGAAGCATCATTTAATTTTAATTTCAAAGGACAAGAGGAAAAGTAACTTAAATGGCTAATGGAATTTTCTAATTAAACACAAGAGTTATACATATTTTTCTTCAACAGACACAAGTTATGTACAGTTTAAGAAAAGAAAGAAGTGAGAATTTTAAGGCTGTAAAGAAAAGTCAAATGAAGGGTGTAAGAAACTGGTACTACTGAAGAAAAATTTGTATGTAAAGATTCTCAGGAGGCATTGAACTCAAAAGGAAATGCTGAAGAGGGACCAAGAAACAAGAGACAGATCAAAGGTGAAAACAGACCAAGACAGAAGGCTCTGCAAGCCATTTCATGGCACCTAATCTCGAGAACTTCTTTCATCAATCCCTCTCTTCCTACTTACACTCTTTCTCCACTTTTCCCCAGCAGTTTTAGAATTTACAGCTTCAGAGCAAAGTTAGGGCAAGTCTTTGGGCTGCCCATCTGTGTTTTTGCCAGTAACTTTCAGGAACCAAATTAGGTGTAATTTTGGACCCTCTTGGAAGCTTGAATAGTACAGCGAGTCTAGTTTAAGGCTTTTGTTTTGTACTATATTATACATCATAAAGAGTATATTGTCACTGAATCAACAAAGACTTCTTTGAAGATAGTGGGGGGAACTTGGGCTCTCCTCACTCTTCCATTACTAGGAGGGGGTACATGCAATAAAGCTTCTTCCATCAATTAGCACATCACTTCGCTTGTTACTGATAATTTCTCATTTCCTTACCACTTAGCTCTTACACGCTTAATTTCCTGAGAAACTCATAAGAGAAGTTACCAAAGTGCTGGGTTGGTTAGCCGTGCTCCCAAAAGCTCTATAGTTGTTTACATGTATTTGAATATGGATGTTTATACGTGTAAATGAGCTCAAGCCAGTAAGTGTCTGTAGCACGCAAGAGCAGGGATAAGCAATTAAAACGTATCATGGCTATCTCAGCTGAACTCTCCATTTCAACTTAAAATTAAAAATTATGGAATTGTGGATTGGGATCAAAGATGAGCCTAGTTTTCTCCCATTATAGGACTGTGCATTTTTCTATTATAAAATTCAGAAATCGTTTGAAACTTTGTGCAGCTAGAGTTCACATTATGGAAATTGAATGCGACTCAGATGAGTACTCAGAGGTAAAATAATGACTGCCACAAACTGGCACAATATTCTTGTTTGATTTAAGGTCAAGTTCTTAACCAATGAACATCTTATCAAAATACAATTAAATAAAGGAAATGTTATAATCCAGATAGAAGTGTATAGTAATTTTGAGGCCCAGTATTTGTCCATCAGAGAATTAAGTTTCTATGTAGGCATATATATATATACATATATATATATACATATATATATATAGTGCTTGAACTTGCTTTTAAAATACTAGTTTTGACGTATATATACATCAGGAATTATGTGTTAGAGTGATATTTGAATGTTAAAATCTATATTAGGAAAATGTAATTTTCAAATTATTTTTATGAAAAAAGTTATTCAGATGCTAATGTTTGTTTTGTGGTGTTAATGGAGAGAGGGAATATGAATGTACTCAATTACATGCCATGGACAGAATCACAGGACTTGTGATATATTTTATCTAGAAGGGATTCATGGAGAGGGATTGTAAAGGATGGCCTGCTAGGTTCTGGTTTGCATACGTAGATGAATAGTAGTTCAATTTAAAGAAATAATAACTACCGAGGAATTAATTTATTGCTTGAAAATTCTGAGTATTGAAACTAAAGAAAATATCTATAAATAAATTTGCATAGACAAGTTCTAGCCAAGTGTTTGTCAACCATGTGTCATCTGCTGCATTAAGCATTTTATATCTATCATCTTCCAATTATGTCAGCCATCTTATGTATCTGATGACATTCCATTTATAAATTAGGACCTCAAGCTTGGGAAAAAAAATATCATGCCTGAAACTGGTAAACAATCGATTAGGATTCAAAGTTACATTTGGTTGTTATCGCAATTTATATTATTTTTGAATAAGCTATCATAAATGCTGTACTTAAACATAACATGCTATTTACTCAAATTTTTAATATAATCATTATGCAAATAAACATAATTTCTATAACATAATTTATACAACAGGAAAGAAGTGTGTTTCAAGACAAAGAAGTGCTTTCATGATAGCTCAGAATAAAGAAACACTAAGAACTCTATCAGTACTCAAACAAATTTGCCTGATGCCAATTATAGATACTGTTTTATAACTAAGTGAGAAAATAGAGCACATTGTCCTGGGATTATCTTCACTAGCCTTGCTTATATTATCACCCATGATTTTGCTTTAAGATTATTTACTAGAAATTAATTTTAACATCAGTTAACAGAACATGCAACTTAATACTGAAGTGGTTTGAGTGAAATCAGAATAAATCTTCAGAAAAAATAATTTCAGGTTTCACTGGAATAGAGTCATGAAGCCAGATTGACAAATCTCTGGCCAACAGATCTGACATTCAGCTCTTTGCTAAAACTAATAAACAAATTTGTTGAAACCAATAAGTAACACTCACTGTTGCTCTGGTGCAATGGTAGTCCCAGTGGTAATCCTGAAAATACCTGCTGCCTCCAAGAATTATGGGCCATGAGATTCCGGACAATTAACTCACTCTTCCTGAGTGTATACTAAATGCTTTGCAAATCATAATAAGTGTCTCTTGTAGTACGTGTGTGTGTGTGTGTGTGTGTGTGTGTGAGAGAGAGAGAGAGAGAGAGAGAGAGAGAGCAACCAGTGAGAGTCTATATGACTGTCATTACTAGTTAACATCATGTTTGATGGTGCTGATGGAGGCAACAGTAGTAATAGTGATATTTATTTTAACAGAAATGTAGAATATGGACTTGTGAATCAGGCTGAGTGTTTGTGCAAGGGTATGTGTAGCTAGAGTTTTCCTGCCTGGCCCACAGTCAGGACAAATCTCTATCACCTGCCGGGCCTACAGCCTCACACCCGACCAAGTAAACACAGAGACTTATATTGGTTACAAACTGTATGGCCGTGGCAGGCTTCTTGCTAACTGTTTTTACAGCTTAAATTAATCCATTTACATTAATCTATACCTTGCCACGTGGCTCGTGGCTTACTGGCATCTTCACATGCTGTTTCTCATCGTGGCGGCTGGCAGTGTCTCTCTGACTCAGCCTTCCACTTCCCAGCTTTATTCTCCTCCTTGTCCCGCCTACACTTCCTGCCTAGCCAATGGCCAATCAGTGTTTTATTTATTGACTAATTAGCAACACATTTGCCATACAGAACATCCCACAGCAGGTATGTGTGTGCTTGTGCATATGTGCATATGGAAATGCAAAGTTAGTGTCTTCCTCTGTTGCCCTTTACCTTATTTACTGAGGTTTTTCTTTCAGTTGAACCCAGAAGTCATTTATCATGAGTCTAGATAGCCAAGCTAGCCTGCCCTGAGGATCTTGTCTCTGCCTCCCAAGTGTTACAATTAGCTGGCTTGCTGGCCTGGCTTTTATATATATTTTGGGACTCTAAATTCTGGCTCTCACAGTTGCCGGGTACATACTCTATCCACTGAGCCCTCCTCCTGGCCCTCCAGTCAGACTTTCACCCTTTACTTATTCTGCCAACTAGATCCTCCAGAAAATGATGATAATTATCCATTCTTCACAGGACTTTTGTAAAGATAATGTTATTCAGTTGATAATTAAATGATTGAAATTATGCTTAACACTGACAGAGTCCTCTGTTGGTACTTACCGTGATGTTAGAAGCAGTGATCAAGTCATCAACCATTTGTCATGTGCTACACTAAGCATTTTATACTCATAATCTTTCAATTATGTCAAAATCCTATGAGCTTGATGTTATTCCTTTTATAAAACCAGACATCAGCAAGAATGTCAACAATAATAAATCTTAACAGAAAACAGTGAGACCTAGAAAATCCTTGATAATGAGAGTTAATGTCTTTAAAAAATATCTTAGCATTCATTACCTCTTAAACATACCTCATCCATACTAGCGAATCCACTTTGATTTCCATGACTAACTAATCTTGTATTCAGATTTCTCAGTTTCCACATTTGCTTTCAGTTATCTTTAATTAAATTATGTAAAAGGATACATGAGAAGGTGGTTTTAATCACATAATAGACAAAATAAACATATAGTATCACAAAATCAATGGTAACTACGATTTAACATTCTGTCTCTTTATCTAGTTATTTACCTACCTATCTACTCATCATGTACTTCTAATATTTTCTAGTATTAGTATTAGTTTGTACTTGAAACACTGCTATAAAATAAGTAGGCAATCGTTATTCGCATTACATAGATTAAAAATATGAGGCATAAAAGGTTAATAAAACATCCAGGTTTATGGAATTTTTTTGGATACAAGATGATGTTATTTACAGATCCGGAACTCCAGTGTGTGTGTGTGTGTGTGTGTGTGTGTGTGTGTGTGTGAGAGAGAGAGAGAGAGAGAGAGAGAGAGAGAGAGAGAGAGAGAGAGAGACAGAGAGAGAGAGACAGAGAGAGAGAGAGAGAGATTGATGTTTTATGCTTTAGTTTATTTCTCTATCTGCTTTGGGTCTGCCATTTTAATTTGCTCATTTTCTTATCTACTAGTTGTTTACTTCTTCTATTCATTTATTAACTCTGTTCATTCAATGGGCATAAGTCCAACCATGAAGTATACTCTAATAATCACAGATATGGAAAACTTATCAAAGACAAAACTTAGCTGACTTGAGTATAGTTCTAGGCCCAAGTCTGCTCAGCACTCATAACATGAGCATTGTGGACCAGAACTGTGCTCAGTGCTACCTCATCTTTTGTGAGCCCTTTTAGGAACACATCACCTTTAAGCAATTCTTCCAAGAGTCCACGGGTTTGCTTCTGTCCCTGTTTTGTTTACTGCCTATTCTTTACTGCCTTGCATCATAGCACTTGTCTTGAGTGAGCCAAATTTTCACAATAAAGGATTAAAGCAGTGAAATAACAATAGATTGAGGAAGAAAAGGTAGACCAGGAAGTAGACTAGTATTGACTCATTAGGTGGAAATGCAACCCTATAAGTTAAGACTTTTGTTTTTACTTTTTTAACAGAAGCTTTACTCAATTATCAGAGGATAATCTATGTCATTTTGTGGTTTTGAAATGACTTACTCAGATTTTCTCAAGTAATATAAATTTTATGTTAAGAATATAAGTGGTATGATAGGGACAATAACAGCTGCTCAAGGATGTCAACTTCCTAAACCCCCAGGAATGTGAATATGTGATGTCGTATCACAAAGGCAATAGGCTGATCCTTCTGTTAAGTAGAATTAAGTGGAATGTCCTTGAGACAGTGAGAATGCTCTGAATTGTATGTATGGACCATTGCTATCACATGGACCTTGATGAGTGTGTGTGTGTGTGTGTGTGTGTGTGTGTGTGTGTGTGTGTGTGAGAGAGAGAGAGAGAGAGAGAGAGAGAGAGAGAGAGAGAGAGAGAGAGAGAGAGAGAGAGTGTTGGAAACCTGAATATGCCACATGGAATAGATTCAAAAGGAAGAGATCACAGGGAAAACAAACTCCTTCTGAGAGAGTGCTAAAAAAAAGTACAGTCCCACCAATTCCTTGTTTTTGGTTTACTAAGAACCGTTTCTAGTTCTGCTTAGAGAAATGTAAAATAATGAGTGTACGATCTTTGAAGTCTTTAAATCTATGTGTTTGCTATAAAAGGAGATTAATACATGTAAGAGTAAGATTGTGGGTATTCCATCCATAAATTCAAGAGTATTGATACCCAAGCACCATGACATTGCCCAGCCGTCCAGGAAGGCCAGTCTCTCCTGAGTTTTTATGCAGCAGAATTTCTTCTGCCACTGTTCTGGCTTTCATTTACCTATACAGCCTTTACTGCAGTAGCATTTTGTTGGTACTCACTCTTCTTGGTCTGAAGAGTCTGACTTTCACTAGCTTTGCTTTTCTTCATTTTTTTTTTCAATTTTAATCTCAGAACCAGCCAGCTCTTGTACCCTGTCCTCTACTTGTTCATTATACTGGTAATATATATATATATATATATATATATATATATATATATATATATATATATTTTTGCCACATGCTTTTCTGGGGTGAATTCTAATTTTTCCTTTTCTCTGCCTACAATTCTTAAGCATTATAATTACACTATAGGAAAGAATTTTAATGATTTTTATTAAACACCATTGACCATAGAAGACAGAGCCCTGGTTCCAGATGAGCTGAGAAGATGTAGCCAGACTTTATGGTGGCTATTCTTGGATTGGGCACTAATGGCTGGTGCAATCATCTTGGCAGATAGAGAAGGGCTATGAGTTACTCAACATGGCCACTAGGAAAGCTTACCCAACACACACACACACACACACACACACACACACACACACACGAGAGAGAGAGAGAGAGAGAGAGAGAGAGAGAGAGAGAGAGAACCCATTTGACATACAGTAGAAAACAAACATGTTTTTGCTACAATGTTGAAATACAAGTTCCAGAAAGAAATGTCACGGATTCAACTCTTGGCTTAGTTACCTAATAGCTGTGAGACTTGAGACTTAAGGTAAGTTGTTTAACTACTCTGTTTCCTTATTTTCAAACTGAAGAGGTAGCTTTAGTATCTACTTCCTAATTGCTGTAGAGATTAAATGAAATAATCCAATTAAAATGCTGGCCATATCAAAAGCACTCAGCAAATGACAGATGCTATTGTTATTATGTTTATGGCACCATAGTTCTTCCAGTGATTAAGTGAGTGTATGTGTTTATACTGCTACATATGAGAAGGCTTTGTCTTCTGAGGAAAGCTGCAATTGTTATAGATGGACGATGTCTTACATTATTAATTCAGTCACTAAAATACAAAAATCCTCACCATTTATTACATAAATGACACCTAATTTCTTTCCCCATTTACTAAATACTTCTTGAGCATCTATTATGTGCCTTAACTTATTGCTAAATAAAGAATTTAAAAGATTAAGATGGTATTGTATCTAGCCTTAAGGGAGTACTCTGTATTCAGAGTGGTTCTAAGAAAAAGAAAGGAAGGAGATAAGTAAGAGAGAGGCCAAGTCAGTGCAGGACATAACATCTTAAACTCAGAGGGGACAAAAAACAATCTGTAAGGATTTGGTGGTCTTATTCAATGCACTCATTTTATAGATAAGTGATGAGGCTTATGTGTACAAATAAGTGGACCCAACAGTGGCTGTGACCTTGAATTAGTTAAGAAACATACCTAACACCTCATGGCTTTCCCCTGTCTAGTTCCTAGATCACCCAGCTGATGACTGTCTTCAGAATTTAGCCACCACACTCCCAACGAGTCAGTAACTGTCTACTCCTCTTTCGGTTAATTGTGCAAATAGTGTTTTCATGCATTCTTTTGAAATGTATTTCTCAAAATCAGCAAGCCAATTTTGATGAAATTGTTGAAGAATTATCTTCTCATTTGTCTTATCTGAGTGATAATTAAAATCTTAACATTTCCTTGTAGATCAATTTGTTTAAGACATCATGTACCATATTTCCTATAGGATTTAATCTAAGTCCAATCCTACCTAACATCTTATGCATTCCTTTATCACTATATTGACAACATTATAATGAATGAGTTTTGTCTATGCTAGCATCATTTAAGATATTGTGAACACCTTGACATCAGAATTAGTCTCTCTCATTTATGTTTATATATATGCAAATGTAGATATTTGATTATCCTGTCCCCAATGGTATCTAGCCTCTAGTAGACTCAAAACAAATGCTTGTTGAATTGCATAGTCTAACCATTCATTCTTTCAATCTGCTATGTCCTCTTAAACCTTGTGCTAGTCTATATGCTAAGGATACAGTGGTAAGAAATACTCAATTATAATTGTATGGAACTCAAGTCTAGGAGTTCACTTTAAATGAAACCTTAGAATTGTGCCACTTGGGGCCTACAAGATGGCTTACTGAATAAGAGCTCTTGCCTCATAACCCTGATGACCTGAGTTCCATCCTAGGGTCCCCATTGTGGAAGGAGAGAATCGACTCCTAAAAGTTGTTCTTTGAACTGCATACACATACCATGCATGGCACATGCGAGACCGCACACACACATGCACACACACATACAATAATAATAAGAAATAAGAATAATTTTTAAAAGATTAGTGACATTTGACAAATAACTCTTTGTCATCATTTGCTTTGAGTGCAAAACAAGTCACAGCTTCAGAAATTTTCTCTCTGTAATGTTTTCAGTCAAACCATGTTAATAATAGCTACTTCAAAGGTGGCTTCCAGTTCTTGAAAGGTTAGTCATACACTCTGGAGCTCCATGTCTGCTATTTTTAGTGGCTTTCTGCCAAAAGCAGCTTAGTCTAATTGGGAAGGGATGTGCCCTTAGCTTGATAAGTGAATAACGCTCATGAATGATAATAGGAGTTATGTGTGAACATGAAGAAAAACTTGACTCCTAATACCGTGCATTGCATAACAGCTTCTCAAAGGCTGCTTATGTGACTGATTGTCCCTCCCTAACTGGCTTCCATCTATCACTGTAATTCGAGGAAAGCATTGCTTTTTCATCCTGGCTAATTCTCCCAAAACAAAGCCCAACTAATTATTTGAAAATTCCAAAACACACGTTAGGATAGTGCCGTGGAGTGAAAACACTCCCATTTGGACATCCCATAGGAACTGCCATTGATGAATGTTTTAACCAGATGCTTCTGTGAGCAACATATTTAATTAAATCCAAACCTGTTGTTATTATTCCAGAAAATATTATTATTAGCACAAGTTCCAAATGGAATTCACAGCAACTTCTGGTTGGAGTTTGGGGAGAGAGATTTTAATTTCTAGAGGAACTGAAAGTAGAAATTAGCAGTTATCAAGCTACATTGTTTTTTATCTTAAGGCCATGCTAGTTATGACTTAAGTGAGGAGTGACTGCTTTAGTAGAAGGACTGAGTCCAACAGCTGGCCAGCTAGGTCACATACAGCATGAGAAAATGCTGCCGTGTTCACATGAAGTAGCCATCTCTGCTTCCAGAAGAAGAAAAAAGGAAAAGGAAAAAAGAAGTCTTCCAACTTTATAAGACGGATTTGTAAGATGGGCATATGTGTCACCAATTATATAATTGCTTTCTTATGTGGTTCTAATAAAATTATTTGGAGCCTTAAAAATGTCTAGCAGTGAATTATTTAATTTAATACATAGTTATAACAAAAATAATTAGTATTTACTTTAAACTCTAAATTGTCAACAAAAAACCTCAAGTAATTATTTTCATCATACTGCATAATGAAATAAATGTGTAATTAGTGACAGATGGGGCTTTTAAAATTTAAGACATAGAAAAAGTCACATCACCTGTTTTGATTACTTTTCTTCACATGAGTGAAATTAGAATATTTGAAAAAGAAGCACAAAGAAAGTGAAAAGAGTTCACTTCAGTCAGATTTAGGCGTTAGTCCTTTAGTGTGCTTCCCAAACTCCCAAAAACCTTCTTGTGATGTCTGGTTCCAAAGATGGTGATTGGCCTGAGCTGTGCTGTGCCAACTAGGTTCCCCTCTCCTTAAAAACATCTCCTCAGAGGCAAAGACCTTTGCAGCCTTGTAATCACCATTTTATTTGAGGCCACTTTTCAGTGGTAGGATGAAAATTAACTGAACAGAATTATAAGACAACTTTCTTACTCTGAGCCCTTTTCTTGATCCAATTGAAGATCCGATTTATCTTTCTGTGGCCTATAAAATAGACATAGCACCATGGCTAAGATGATTAATATGGTTTTTGTCTTGCAATTCTTCGAGATGAGCACAGACTGCTGTGCCTCCGTTGGTGACTGTGCTAGGTCATTACAGTTTTCAGGACACTCTCAAGTTGCATTGCAATGCCATTGGAAACGCAGAAGTGAATCTTACAGAGTTACGGAGATTTTGGTGTTTTGTACCTCATGTTAACCATGCTAGGAGAAATCCATGGTATTTGATAGTACCATTATATTTAAATTTTTGATGCGTGTGAGGGAGGGTGATGTGCATGCAGTGTGTGCTCATGGATGTGCGGGTTTGCATGGCCACATGAAGACTAGTGGCCACATAAAATGTGCTCCTCTAGTCTCATATTTGTTTCTTGGAGATAGGGTCTTTAATTGAACTAGAAGCTAACTGTTTTGGTGAGGCTGGTTGACCCAACCTGCTCCCAAGATCCACGTGACTTTCCTTTCAACACTGGGAATTTACTGGTATACACAGTCATGCCCAGCTTTTAAAAAAGATACTAGAGTTAAATTGAGGTTTGGAAGCTTCCATAGTAATTTATTTTAGAATTTAGTCATCTCCCATTTCCAATTTGAAGTATACAGAAACATTCCACGATTAAGAAGTGACATTTCTTTCCCATCTGTGCCTGAAATCATTCAGGAGAACTCTACAGAAAGCAGAGAGAACCACAAAATAGTTAATTCTGTCTTTTAAGAAACATTGTAGAAAAGGTTACTCCCTCAGCTAAGTCAATGGTTCTCCACCTTCTTAATGCTGCGATCCTTTAATACAATTAGTTCCTGATGTTGTGGTGATGCTCAACTATAAAATTATTTTCATTGCTACTTCATAACTATAGCTTTGCTACTGTTATGAGTTGTAATATAAATATTTTTTGGAGATAGAGGTTTGCCAAAGGGGTTTAGACGCACAGGTTGAGAACCATTATGCCATGGTAAACAGATACTCTAAATTGCAATCTCCTACAAGGATGGGCATCTTCCTGCATGGAATGGCAGGCTGGGTTTCTTCTCTCCTGGCAACTAAATCCAAAGCCTCAGGAAGAGCTTGAGAAGTCTACTTACCTGGTGATTTGATGTCCCTTCATTAGAGAGTAAAGACATAGAAATAGAGCAAAGACAGGGGGTAGGAGGAACTTCTCAATGGGAAGCTGGGTGTATAGCAATGATACACCTTTCCCATTGTTGTGACAAAAACACCAGGCACACACACACAACTTCAGGAAGAAAGGTTTATTTTGACTCTGTGTAGTTTGAGGTTATAGTCCTTCATGGCAGGGATGGCGTGGCAGCGGTGTGAGGTGGCTGGTCACATTGCATCCACAGTCAGAAAGCAGAGAATCATAGGAGTGGTGCTCAGCTTGCTTTTTGTTTTGTTTTGTTTTTTTTCAAGACAGGGTTTCTCTGTGTAGCTTTGAGCCTCTCCTGGAACTCACTCTATAGCCCAGGCTGGCCTCGAACTCACAGAAATCTGCCTGCCTCTGCCTCCTGAGTGCTGGGATTAAAGGAGTGCACCACCACTGCCCTGCTCACCTTGCTCTGTCTTTGTGAAAATCCAGCCTGGGGACGGAAGCCCATGGAATGACACTGCCTACCCTTTACCCTACCTTGAATAGCCCTCCCAGGCAGGCTAGAGACTCATCTCCTGGGCAATTCTCATGATGTCAAGTTGACAATCGAGATTAACCATCATACTTAGTCATAGGAGATCAGACTTTCCTTCAAAGTTCTCCAACTTTGAAAACATTCTTTAGAGAGGCATGTGGCTTTCTTATCAATGTCAACTCTATTGGGAGCCAAGCGTCAGGAATGTGCAAAAGCAATTGTATCTTCATTACTTTAGACTGCTAATTTCAGCCCAGGGTAGATGTTTTGCATATGTGGTCTGCTAACATTCCAAACCTTCTCTGAAACTTCAGACTTTCCCATAAAGGCAGAGACCTTCCACCTGGCAGGAGAGGATCATGGAATGTGCATCTCTGAAGTCAGATGAGGATTCAGAAGGGGCAGATGCTTCTAAAGTCATAGTTCAGCAAGGATAAATGAATCACCCTTCCGTTCTTGGCAATAAGGGAAAGAGTCGGTGAGAACTTACCGGAAGGGGTAGACTAGTTTACATTCTACTATGAGAAAACATGAGGAGGAGGATGTAAGCCTTTATTCTAGGATTGTGAGAGAAGTTTTAATCAAGATTACAAACAACTCGTGCAAAGATCACCCCCAAAGATTGTATTGGAACAGGCAGTACTGACAGTTGGGAGATGAGCTAATATGTAAATAGTGACAGAAATCTCAGGATTGGGGAGTATGAGCCAAGGGTAGTATGTGGAGGAAGAAGTGATAACATGAAGAGAAGAGAGTGTATGAGGATCCAAGAAATGCAAATATTTAGAGGAGTCTAGGAAAGCTAAGAAAAATCAGCCAAGAAAGTTTGAAGAAAAAAACCAGAAGGGAATTGCATAAAGGACGAAGTGGTCCATCCTGGGGAATGCTCAATGGTCAAGTGAGATAAGGATTGGCCCACATCCCTGAGCTTGAGCAACTGTGGAGGGAATTGGAAACATCTGGAAGAACAGTGTCACCAGAAGAACTGGATCAGAAGCCACACTGCACTGCCTTACTCAGAGAAGAGTGTGGGGGCTGAGGAAGTAGGGATGGTTTCTAGAAACCACACTAAAAACGAAAGGAAAGTGAGTTAGATGGATGGAAACTTCAAACTTATGGTGCCTCAGTCCTAAAGACACTTTCCTTAATAATTTAAGCATCGATGTGAATTTTTAGCTTCTTTGACTTCTAAATCTACCTTTTAGTCATCTCCAAATCATGATGGGATCAAGACATTGGGAAGAACAGTGTTGGTTCTTACTCAGCACTTCCAAACTGCAGCAATCAAAGGATGAATTTGCTGGAAATAATTTTGTGGGGGAAGGGATTAAGAATGGAAACAGGTTCCAATGTGAGGGTGCGACCCTATCTTTAAAGTGGGAGGTGAAATTTGCTATCAGTAGATCAGTGTCTGGTATTTTGTTATACAAATACATGATACAGCAACACACCACACAAAATCCATGCACAAATCACATTTCTAGAAAAGCTCACACCAGATTCTTGGTGATTATAAAAATCTACAGACATAGTCTATTAAATATGTTCTTGAATATGAATAAGAGAAACACTAGAGAAAGATGTTCCTGAGAAAGCCTTTTATATAAAAACAGGACCAAACATCATGCTTTGTGAGAAACTACAGGAGCTGGGAAGGAAAAGTGTGGCATGCAAGGTGGAGCATGCTGTAAGTGAAGAAGCTGCAGTAACATCCCCAAAATGTTGCATGCCATACTAGGAGTTTATTCTGTAGCTGATGATGAATCACTTGCATATGTTAAGCCTGAAAGTGGCAAGGTTATATTTGCAATAAAGATAGATTGCTCCATCAGCTTGGAATGATTTAGTTGCAGATAAAGAAAACCCGATTAACAGAAATTTAAGCCTCTCGGTGCATATTGCATTATTATTAAGTCTAAATAGCATCAGTCTAATGTAGTACTGTTGATCAGTGATGTCATCCAAGCCCGGGCTCTTGACAGTTTTGTGTCCCCTCTTCTTTCTTTGGGTGCTAGTTAAGGCTGATGTTTGACTTGGAGAAGTCCATTTACCCCAAACATTTAAATTATGAAAGGAGGGGAAAGAATAAGCTGCCGTCTTAAGGATGTCTTTTGTTAGGGAGTTAGTCAATCCCAGGGACCCTTACCTGACATTCCCTGTGGTCCATTAGGAAAGAACAGATTACTGAAATACTTTTAAGACAAAAAAGAGATAAAGAGAGTAAACATCTGGCAATAAACAAAAAGAAAATATGTCCCCACATTATATATCAGCCAGGAGCAGGTGGCACACTCAAAATGAACAATTTTAAAATCATTTAAGAAAGCTCCAACTTACAATGATCTGACTGAAGTGCAGGAAAACCATAAAAATAGAGTTTTTACTGAGTGCTTGGAAGAATAGGGACTCTCACTTTCATGCTTTTCTGAAGGGACATGTGGGGAAGTAATTACTGAAGGACCAAAAAAAAAAAAAAGTTGTGAGTTCAATACAGTACAGATGCTCTGGAATGTAGTCTCTGGTCATTTAAGATAACCAGGGCATAATGATCCCACAAGGAGAGAACCAGCCAAGACAATGCCTATCTTACTGGGTCCCCTTTGCTCAACTCCTAACTGAATCTAATTGAAAAGCCAAGCAACAAATAAGTCCATTATAAGTCCATTGCTATTGTCTACAGAGGTCAACACAGTGGTGTGAAGAACACTGGGAGGGAGTAGAAAGAATGTATGTGGGTAGGTAAATGAAACTGTCTGGCAGATTGACCTGTCTAGCTTAATCTTGTACACTTTGCTACCGGAACAAATTATGTGCTACTCAAGGGGAGAAGGAGGATACCACTGGTAAAATAAACCGTGCAGCAGTCTGTAGACGCACCAAGGAGGGGGCATTTTTCACAAAACTCCCTTGCAAGAGATGACATAAGATAGTAACTGACTTTTGACAGTATTCTTGATTTGGACGTATTATCCACAAATTTAAAATACTTACAGAGTTCGGTTACATTTCAGAGGAGAGAATTTCGGTTGGTTTTAAGCAACTATGTTTATGTTCATTTTAAATAAATAAGGCTAGAAATTTAAAGATTCCTTATATTCGCAGAGATCCTAGTCAATTATATTGGCCATGTGGGGTGGTTGAAAGGGTGAACTGGAAATAAAGTTAACTGAATGTTAAGATGAAGTTAAGGATGATTTAGTTCTGAAGAAGTGAGAAACTGAAGTGTGTCTGTTTGTCTGCTGTTTGCTCACAGTTAAGTGCGGAACTCTGTTTTGGGGCTTAGATCTCCTCACTCACAATCCACCCTTTGTTCCTAAAATGATTATTTAACAAATAGTATACAAACGCAGATGAAGAGTATGCAACTTTCAGGATTGGAGTTTCCCCACTTCCCATAATATCCTGGAAATCTATCCAGCTTCTTTTATGTATCAATGCTTTATTGACTCATACAATTCCATGGTGTGTGGATACCAGTTTGCACATCTGTACTCTTCAGTTTAATGTACTGAGTATTTGTTGATGAATAACTCATATAAATTGCATGTGGTCATCTCATTCCTTACTCTTCACTGTGTGCTAAGCAGGCCAGCCATCTCAACACCATGCGTTTAGTGCTTGTTAAGTGTAGAGTCTTAGGTCCCTGTCCCTTAATTCAGAATCAGATTCTTCATTTGAATAAGTGATTCACAAATCAGTTAAAGTTGGGGAAGTAATGGTCTAAGTCCTGGCGATCACAGAAGTGCACACGGAACTTCTGCAAGAGTATCTCCAGATATTAAAGAAATGTTGGGTCACTGTCAAACCCATTGGAAGCAATTAAATGTATTTTCTCTTAACCTTCAGACTGTCATTCACTCTTTGTGAAAATGGGAACTAGAATAATTTCCCCTAGGTTTCATCAGACACATTACCAGTCTGTATGAAAATATTCTCCCCTTTAAGCCAATCTGGCAAACTCACTGGAGAAAACTGGGAATTGGCTCATAGCCATTTTGTGTACAGAGTACCACCATGTTCACTACAGAAAGCCCATTGTCTAGAAATAATAGTGAGGTTTTGCCCACAGCAGAAATCTGCATTCAATCCTGCTATCCCAGGAGTGGAATTTTGCTGAGAGCCAAATTCTCAAGTCTTCTTAATTTTGGTGAAGATGTGTGTTTTTGTAAGTGCAAATTCAAGAAATTAATGTTGGACTTTTCCTAGCTTTCCTCTCTCCAGTGTTTTATGACGGGAAGGACCTTTGAGTATTTTCTCAAAATAGCAAGTGCCAGCCAAGCTAAGCCAGCTTTGCTGTTAAGCTCACCACCCAAGTCTTTGTGAAAGCTTGGCTGGGAAACACAAGGAGATCACTGTGACTTTGGACACTCTCCCTGTGTTCAGCCAGGTGTGGTCAGTAATCCAAAGGAACATTACCCTAGAGAGACTCCTACTCAAGTCCTGTGGGTCCCTGGGGCCCCTCCTTTTTCTGGTCCTCTTAGATATGGCATTAGTAAAAGTCTCAAAGATATGGCATTTAAGATAAATAAATGAGCACAGGGAACTGAAGACTGCCAAGTAGTCTGAGTTTTAAAAAGAGACTTCTATTAAAGATGTGTAAAATGGCTTTTTGTTAGGAAAAATACAAGTTGAAATGACTGCATATTCAGCAAGTGGTATGCACTGTTTCACTAGAGCAAGCAACTACTTCATTAAAAATGTTGTTTCTTCTATTGTTTAAGTTGGAAGGGTGTTTGTTTCCATATCCCCAGCTGCTGAATGCAGACAGTCAGAATTTCTAACAATAGCTATAGTATGTGGCTGTAACAGCAGTATTCTTGCCTGACAGACTGTGTCAAAGCAGCTAGGATCACAAAGGTAATCATCCTGTCTTGTTACCTCCATGTGTTTGATGCACAGATGTAGTTCACATGGGGCAAGACCAAGTGTGCTTCATTATACCAAGTTACGTAAGCTACAAGTGTGTTTTCAAACTCTACACTTACATTAGACATAAGTTTCAGTAATGAAAAAATAAAGGACATTTTCCTTGGTGTTGTTGCCGAAACATGTACCATTGGCCTCAGAGAAATTTCTGCCTCATTAAAGATGTTACAGGTTTGGAGATTATTAAAACTAATTTAATACTGAGTGATCTTTTTTATCACAGAAAAATTTCTAGTCCAACTAGAAGGAAAAATAAGTTAACTAAAACAGTAAATTAATATTTTAAGATTAAGAGGCCATCTCCACACAGCAGAAGTAACTCAGAGTCTAGATTTTGCAGCTAGGATCTGTGTTTTTGCATTATTGTATTGTTGATTGTATCAAAAGACATCTCTAAACCTCTTGTGTTGGTACACAAAATACCCTAATTCAGTCTTTGGGTCTTCTCTTCTTTTGATACATTCTCGAATCCCCGTATTCTAGAACTATTCCAGCCTCTTGGCTCTCTCCTGAGTCATATCCAGAAAAGCCATTTTTCCTGTCTGGATTTCACTACGCTTCTTTCAAATTTCAAAATTTTAGCTGAAATTTTACCTCTTGTGCACCCGAGTTTTGTTTGGTTTTTATAATTCTGCTTCTGGATTATTTCATCTGTGTGTTAAACAAGAGAATGAGAAAGTTGCAACTGAAGGTGCATTCTGGGAAATCAGCATTTCTTCAGTTATCTCGTGCACCATGGCTTCCAAATCTAACATAGCAATAAAGGTGAAAGTTCAGTTCACGGAAACTCATTTATTTTGTAAGACAGTTCTTTTTCTTTTCTTTTCTTTCTTTTTTTTTGTGGTGGCTCTTGATTCTTATTGTGTTTTCTATAAAAAAAATCGGGTTATCTTAAGGGTACTTTTCCACAAATGCTTTCCTTTACAAATTCAAGATTCTAACCTTTTTATTTTTTTTCAAAAATTGCTTATTTATGCCGGGCGGTGGTGGCGCACGCCTTTAATCCCAGCACTCGGGAGGCAGAGCCAGGCGGATCTCTGTGAGTTTGAGGCCAGCCTGGGCTACCAAGTGAGTTCCAGGAAAGGGGCAAAGCTACACAGAGAAACCTTGTCTCGAAAAACCAAAAAAAAAAAAAAAAAAAAAAAAAAAATTGCTTATTTATTTATTTGAGTGTGTAGGAGTGTGTGTGTGTGTGTGTGTGTGTGTGTGTAGTGTAAGAATGTGTGTGCTTGCTTGTTCATACATACATTTGAAGGCCACAGGTTGGTATCAATGGCTTCCTTGATCACTTCACCTTATGTTTTGAGACAGGTTCTCTCACTGAACTTGGAGCTAACCATTTCAGCTGTTGGTTGGCTAGGGAGCCTCTGGATCCACCTGCCCCACCAGTGCTTGGGGGTCCAGGCATGTTCAGTCACATCCAGATTTGCCATAGGTGCTAGGGATCTGAGCTCAGGTCCTACGCTTCTATAGTAAGCACTTTACCAACTGTGGAATCTTTAGAAAGTCCTTGGTCTCACAGTTAATTCCTAGAGTCACATCTGTTGGAGCCCATTTTCAGGTTTCCTAGTGGCTTTACCCAGCAGGTCTGCATAGAGAGGATGATTGGACCACGGGCCTGAGTGCAGGTGTCTGAGGTCTGCACTTGGCTGTGCTGGGGGGAGGTCTTTTGTTCCACCCTTTGGCATTCCATTAAATACCCTAGGGCAGAGATAGTCCATGCCTGACAGATTAGGATCCAGGCCCTCCTGAGGCTATCCTGTATTTTCTATCTGTTTCTCTTCCCTCTATCCTTCTAGCTAATATTTCCTGCTGCTCCTACTCAAGAAAACTCTGGGGAAATGTAGGAGTGAAGGATGGCTCCCCCCAACATGTCCATAAAATTTGTAGATAAATAGTTCTGTCGACCTTTTTTTTTAAAGGAAGCACCACGTCTTCTCAACATTGGCCAGATTCTTCTACCTCATGTAGCTACTGAAGCAGATAATTGCCTGTCAATGATCATCTCTTCTTCTGCAACTGCTGCATTCCCTCCTGCTGCATTGCTGCCTATTTTAGTGACAGCAAATGAACACAGGCCTTGAGTCCTTTCAATGGAATACAGCTCACAATGGTAGTTTCATCACGATTTCCTCCCTTTTCAGGCTTTCCGTTTTCACACGTCTATCCTTTTCTACAACTTACCAGCTCTGATCCTTAGCTAACCAAATTTATTTCTAGCTTACTTTTTGCTATATTTCTTCAACTGTAGATTAGTATTAATAGTTTCACAGATATACAGATATAAGAATTTAAATTCCAAAGTGATTATTTCTGGAAAGTTTACAATAGCTCTCTTTTCTGCACATGTGCTCTTGACTTGCTATTTTTCATTTAATATTTTCACTTTATCCTTCATTCCAATTTCAACATTTATTCATTTCTTTCTATCAGGAATTTAAATATCACTGTTAATAATGGAGTTGATCAAAGATTGTTTATTGATGGGGAAAATATGATTAGTGTCAAGTAGTCGGATGGAGAGGATATAACACAGAGGTGACTGGCTATAATCGTAATGGAGGATCCAAGGCGAACTAGAGGACACTGAAAAATCTGTATATTAACAATTGCTGATAAGAAGCAAGAAAGTGAAGTGAGGTACTAGTATCATCTGAGTCTCACTGTCATCTGTTTCATTAATCTACAAAGTTGAAAAGAATGTCAGAGAGCTAGGTGGTGGTGGTGCATGCCTTTAATCCCAGCCTTTGGGAGGCAGAGGTAGGCGGATCTCTGTGAGTTTGAGGCCAGCCTGCTCTACATGGTTAGTTCCAGGACAACCAGGACTGAATAGACAAACCCTGTTTCAACAACAACCAACCAAACAACCAACTAACCAATCAACTAACCAACCAACCAACCAACCAACCAACTAATTAACCAACTAACCAACCAACTAAGCACCAAAAATCAAACACAGACAAACAGCCACTGGGCAAAATAGTTTGGAAAGTGTATTTCATAAAGGTCTGCTATCTCCACTTCAGAAGAAATCTGGACTAGGAAGAGAGCTGAGATGCAACAGACAGATGATTTTGTTGGTTGTGGGTACAGTTGGGGTACTTTTACTCCAGGCATATTTTTCTTAATAAAATTTGGGTAAGAGTTACATGTGCTTGTCACAAGCTTTGTAAATTTGAGTTATGGGAGAATTTAGGAACGGTCATGCTTTGCTGAGCTATTTTCAGTATATTTCATGGATAAATTGTGATGATTTTGAAAGAAAATGTCTATGTGGTATTTATATGTGTGAATCATGAACATACTATGAAGAAAGTATATCTACATGATGTTTACAAAAGACTGGGATATGTGAGATTATGTATCAAGGAAAAAATGCATATATTGAGAGATTTGGCCTCAAGAAGTTGAAAGTATCATCTACCTGATTGCCTTGTCCAGCCTTGATATGAGGGTTTGTGCCTAGTTTTACTGTAACTTGTTATGCCATGTTCAGTTGAAGTCCTTGGGAGGTCTGCTATTTTTTTTTTTTGAGAGAAACAGAGGAAGGGTGGATGTGAGGAAGAGGGGAGATGGAGGCTGCTGGGAGGAATGGAGGGAGGAAAACTGTGATAAGGATGTAATGTATGAGAAGAATTTAAAAAAAAAAAAAAACAACCGAAAATACAATGTGTAAGCTTATCAGGTTCTCTTGGACAAAACACGCAGGCAGTCCACCTGGGCTCCTTCAATAAATTGTCTAAAAGTGACAGGTATCATGAGAAATAATTCACATTGTTTGAAAACATCTTAAATTGCTGGCATTATGATGGCAGAGTAGGGGTACAGTTCAGTATTGTGCAGGTGGAGCAAGGGGTACAAGTCTTGTTTGGAGGTAGTGGCAATGAGGTCCGACACATCTTTCCTTCTTACATAATCCTTCCTAATAATTCATTGGACTAATAATTACTTTCTAACAACTCCATTTTTGCTTGAGTAATGTTACTCTGCATGAACTTACTTTGCTGAACATTGCAAAAAGTATGAAAACATCAATTAGAGCCACTAGATGACCAGGGACAGCTGTCTCCAACTGGTATGAAATGATGTGGTAAGGTTCCTGTTCCCTACATAAATGGCCTTCCTATGTATAGAGTTTTACTTATCTTTATATACCAAGAGCTTATCAGTATTTGGATTATGGTAGGAGACAACACTGGACTGAATTTAGTTTCACCTGTTCCTTTCCCATGCTCATTAAGTAGTCTTCCTATGTGAGTTTATTTTTCTTACAGATTTCTTTCCTTAAGGCACCAATATATCAAACAGCCAATGGAACTCAGGAGCCCAGGATGTTCCTACTTTTTTTTTCAATGTTTCAGTCACTTTCTGGTCAGTATTCTATACATATGCTTAGTCTTGATCAGTTCCCAGAGGCCCTTTTTAAATTAATGTTTAAAAGAATTTCATACAAAAGTACTATATTTACATCATTCTCACTTTTCCTTTTTCTTCCTCCAACTCCTTCTGTGTGACTCCCACCAAACTCAGGACTTCTTTTAAAATAATCATTGTTTTATATATCATGTATATATAGGTAGATAATAGATGAGATAGATAAGTAACTGACCATAGATACATAGATACATGATAGATAGATTATAGATAGAAGATAGATAGAAAAAGATACATGATAGATAGACAGACCGAAAGACAGACATAAGTATAGGTATAAACATAGCATGCCGGGTGCAGTCAGTGTTTTTTTTTTTTTTTTTTTTTTCTATGTCTATGTGCTTAAAACTGACTTCTTGAGACTGGATAACTTATCAGGGTATTTGCTGATGGAGAAGATCCATTTTTATTTCCTTCAGCAGCTACTAACTTTCTGTAACTCTTCATCTAGGGGTGTGGTCCTGTGAGATTTCACCCATCTACATTGGCATGTCAACTGGTATTGCCATTTTTCAGGTCTTGTCTAGGCAATCCTGTTTTTTTTCTTTTATCCTTCTCTCGTACATTACATCACAACCACAGTTTCCCCTTCCTCCACTCTCCTCTGTCTCTCCCCCAACATCCCTTCTCCCCCAGATCCGCTTGTCTTCTGTCTCTCTTAAAAAAAAAAAAAAAGCAGGCCTCCCAGGAATACCCAAGAAATGTGTCCTAACATGATGCCATATAATCAGGCACAGTGGATCTCTGCATCTTCTCCCATCAGTTGCCTGATGAAACCTTTCTGATGACACTGGGCTGGGCACTGATTTATGAGTAGAGCAGAATAGTATTAGGAATCATTTCATTGCCTTTTTCCCTCAAGTCATATGCGCTTCTATCCTGGGTCTCTGGGCTGCCCTGCCTCTGGTTCTTAGTCATCCAGGCAGTGTCAGACGTGGACTCCCTCTCTAAGTGGGGGGGGGCTCAAGTTAGATCAGTTTTTGGTTGGCCACTCCCACAAGTTTTGCACCACTATTACCCCAGCCCATCTTGCAAGCAGGACAGAGGCAATCATATTCTTGAGATTTCACTGATGCATCTTCCCTGTCAGATATAGATAACATTATCTCACATCAGACATCCTGTTCCTCTGGCTCTTACAAGTTTTCCACTCCCTCTTTTGCGATGTTCTCTGAGCTTTAAGAGCAGGGGTTGTATTGCAAGTATTCCGTGCATATTCTTAGCCTGAGTCAGTCCCCAGAAGCCTATTTATTTAACGTGGCACAGATAAAGATCACATTTCGGGGATATAAAGCTGAGGTTAGCCCTAGGCTATGAAACTAGCACCCTGTGTAAGATATCCCTGAAGTAGCTTAGCTAGTCAACTTAGTTGAATAAAATTTCCACATTGGCATTGGGAAATCCAAACCTGACCAATACCATTTGTATCTATTACATTTCTCAATATTTTCACTCAATTTCCAGCAAATATTTTCCTTTTCACTTTTACCACTCTTTGGCACAAACAAAATTGGAGAGTTGGAAAGATAAAGATGTATTTGTCTTTGAATTTCATAACAAAATGTGCTGTTGCAAACACTTGAACGGTCCCATTGCTTTGACTGTAGCAGGAGTGGGCTGACAGAAGAAATTTGAAGAACCTCAAATAGGAAATCAGTTTTTGATTCAGTTCTAAAGAATCACATTAAAAAAGCCAATACATTTCTGTGATTATTCATTCATACATGAGAATGCTGATCACAAGGGAAGAAAGAATGTGTTTAAAAGTATTTTTTTTTTCTGGATTGAAACTGATTTGAACACCACATAAGATTAGGAAATCATGTTTAGAATCTACCAGTTAAGATTTTTATGTTTGTTGACAGTTACACAAACTTTAAGTCCTCTAATTTTTAACCCATGTCTCAACTTCTTACATTATACTGGTAAAGGGTAAGGTCCTAGCCTCTCTTGGACTTGAGCTGGGTGAGTCAGGGAGGAAAAAGAGAAGGTGAAAATTTAAACATTTGATGCTTTTATTTCTAATTTTTTTTGTGTGTTTGATGCATGTATATATGAGTTTAATGTGCGGAGATAGATCTGTGTGCAAGATACACATGTGTGAACATATATATGAAGACTCAAAATTGTCCTCAGGAGTCTTCTTTCACAGCTCTGCACTTTAATCTATTGAGGCAAGGTCTCTACCTGGAACTGAAACTTACCAATTCCACCTAGTTGAGTCAGCTTGCCCAGTGGAATCCTCTTCCTCTCCCATTTTGGAACGCAATTGGCTGCTATGCCTAACTACCTTTTACATGGTTCTGGGGATCCAGCTTGCACAGACCATGCTTCATCCACTGAGCTACTTTCTGTCTGAACATTCACCTCTTCATGACATAATTCCCCAGAAAGGGGGCCACAAACTGGAAATAAAAATGGATGGCCAGAGTGCTAATCTGCTGCAGCCTGAGTTACGTGTGTTTTCTATTTTTATTTGTTGATATAAATTTCTGCCTGGCTGCTTCTTCTCATTGTCTCCTTTCTATAGGTTCATGGACTGAAACTTAGAGTATTAATTATATACATCCCTTGACTTCCCAGACTTGCTGTTGCATGTGTTCAGATAACTTCTGGAAATAATGAGCCTCTGCCATTCTGGGTCAATTCATCCCTTTGGGAGAAGCTAAGGAAATGTGGATGCTGTCTGAGAACATCGGATTTTTTTTTTACAGCTACATATGGAAAACGAAGATAGAGCCAGAAGCAATTTGGCTAAATATTCTATATTTATTTGACCCATTTTTGAGAGAATGGAGTTACACTATGGTTATGGCCAAATGAAGGGCCTTTCAAAAGGAAAAAGCATGGGAAGATACACACTCTCATGCCTAGATTTAAAAAAAAAAACAAAAAAAAACTTTTGAGAGTTCAAGGCCCCTGAAGATGTAAATTTTGTGAGATAAGTAGGTGTGTGAAGAAGCTAAAAGTAATTTTATTTCTTTTGTTACAAGTTTGATTTGTGTTGAGAACAATTGGTACTCTCACATAATTAAAGCAGTTCTGACATTTTGGTGTGTTTCATTGTTGGGCTATGCACAGAATGTTCCTACTGTCTTTGTTAATGTATTTTGAATAAAGATGGGTTTTATATTTATTCTGACCTTGTGATACTACCTTGAGCTGTGGAGTACTGTATAAAAAGATAAAGGAATTTTACAATGATCAATCTTGTCTATTAATGAAAAAAATTGCTGATTGCCAAAAGGGAAATGTATTTTTCACTGCTCTAAACCGAGTGACAGTTTAGCCTGTTGAAATAATTTTTGTAAGGGCGATGTGGCCTAGGGAAAATCTACTATCTTGTGGTTCATGTGAATATGAACATATTACTCATGATTTGATTATGTTTGGAGGAAATAAAATTAGTGACATTTGTCAATCCCAATCTATTCTTTCCTGTCTTTGCTCACTTTCTAAAGCAAATAAACACAGACAGAAGATTGTACGAGAAGAACACTTTCAAAAATTTAAAATACACATTTGGCTTGGAAAGATATTACATGTTTTTTCTTCCAAGAGTACTTGTATCATGCATGTTTTGTTTGAGATTAAATTAATGTAACAGCGATTCTACTCTTGTATGTCAGTTCATTAATTTTATGTGTAACTTTCAGAGTATGACCAAGAAACTTTTAAGGCTTCAAGGAGTCATTGTGGGTGTCATGAATTCCAAACACAGAGTTCAGGCACTTTAGCAGTGATGGGGACAGGCCCTCAGCCAGGATTCATTAAAGTCTAATTTCTAGTAGTTATGAGAACTACTGTGAGCTTGATGGAGGGAATTAGACAAAGCAAAGTGTTTCCCTCAAAGTTTTTGGAATCATAAGACACACTCTAAGCCTGAAAGGTTCAATCTTCATGTTTCAATTTTTAAAATATCATTTCTCCTTCTCTTTCCTCCCTACAAACCCAAACCCTTGGTCTCTTTCAAATTAAGGGCCTCCCTTTCCCTTAATTGTTGTCTCACATGTGTGTGCAAATGGCTCATTGTAGATTTTTTCCCCTTGCTTATCTGACTTATATGTCTGATATCAAAAATATTGATTCTGCTTGTTAGCTTCTCTGGAGCCATGGGTTGTAGTCTGGTTAGCCTTTGCTTTACATCTAATATCCATTTATGAGTGAGTACATACCATGTTTGTTCTTCTGAATCTGGGTTACCACACTCAGGATGATATTTTCTCGTTCCATCCATTTGCCTGCAAAATTCATGATGTCATTGTTTTTACTGCTGAGTAATACTTCATTGTGTATATGTACCACATTTTCTTTATCCATTCTTCAGTTGACAAGCAACTAGGTTGCTTCCAGGTTCTGGCTATTACAAATAATGCTGCTATGAACACAGTTGAGCATGTGTTCTTGTGGTATGATTGAGCGTTCCTTGAGTACATGCCCAAGAGTGGTATAGTTGGGTCTTGAGGTAGATTGATTCCCAATTTTCTGAGGAACCATTATACTGATTTCTAGAGTGGTTGTACAAGTTTGCATTCCCACCAACAGTATAGGAGTGTTCCCCTTGCTCTGCATCCTCTCCAGCATAAGCTGTCATCAGTGTTCTTGATCTTAGCTATTCTGACAGGTGTAAGATGGTATCTCAGAGTCATTTTGATTTGCATTTCACTGATGACTAAGGATGTTGAGGGATTCCTTAAATGTCTTTCAGCCATTTGAGATTCTTCTGTGATCTCCCTGAGAAGGAGAAATAGATGAGATCTCCATGAGCAAACTGGAGGTGGAGGGGCAATGGAGGGCAGGGAATGGGGGATGAGAACATAAGAGAACAGGAGTGGGAGAGCAAGGAAAGAGATACCATGATAAATGGAGACATCATAGGAACAGGGATAAACAGGGTGCTAGGAACGTTCCCAGAAATCCACAAAGATGAACCCACCTCAAACTCCTAGCAATAGTGGAGAGGGTGCCTGAACTGGTCTACTCCGGAAATCCAATTGGTGAACCCTAATTGCCATCATAGAGCCTTCATCCAGTAACTGATGGCAGCAGATGCAGAGATCCACAGCCAAGCACCAGTCCGAGCTCCAGGAATCCAGTCGATGAGAGAGAAGAGATTCTATGAGCAAGGGGCATCAAGATCCTGATGGGGAAACGTACAGAGACAACCAGACCAAACTACTGGGAACTCATGAACTGTGGACCAATAGCTGTGGAGCCTTCATGTGACTGGACTAGGCCTTCTTCACAGGTGAGTCAGTTGTTCAGCTTGAACTGTCTAAGAGGCCCCCTGGCAGTGGAACAAGGTTCTGCTGCTGGTGCATGAGCAGGCTTTTTGAAGCCCAGTCCCTGTGGTGGGACACCTTATACAGCCTTGGTGCAGGGGGAGGGACTTGAACCTGCCTCAATTGAATATACCAGGTTCTGCTGACTCCCCATGAGAGGCTTTGCCTTAGAGGAGGAGGAAATGGGGGTTGGGTTGGGGAGAAGGCTGTAGGGGAGAGGAGGGAGGAAAGGGAGATCTGTGGTTGGTATGTAAAATGAATTAGAAAATATCCTAATAATAAAAAAGAAAACAAAATGAAATATATAAATTTAAAATTAAAAAAAAGAATCTTGCTTCTGTCAAGCAGTGGTGGCACATGCCTTTAATTCCAGCACTTGAGAGGCAGAGGCAGGCAGATCTTTATGAGTTTGAGGCCAACTTGGTCTACAGAGCGAGTTCCAGAACATCTCTAAAGCTACACAGAGAAACCGTATCTTGGGGGGAAAAAAAAGAATCTGGGTTTCTACTACAGATCATTCATTTACTTAACATTTCAGTTTTGAGGGGAGATGGGGGGTGGAGGGAGAGATAGAAAGAGTTTTCAGAAGCTTTGATCTTTAATTCATACCTATTGGACAGAACGGAATCAATCAGAATGATTACACACATTTTCTTTTGTCTTGAGTCTTACATATTTTCCTAAAAATCTAAATCTTCCTAAATTTCTTTGGGTTAGGACTTGTTCCTCTGGTTCCTGTCACCTTCTTCAGTGAAGCTAGTTTATATATTTATAACACATTTAGATTATTTTAGGCACAGCTTGCATTCTCTTCTTGAATCTCTTGATTTCCCTCTTGGTATTCTTAAATTTGCATGAATTAAGGTGCAATCTTTGTGCTTGAAAATTCTATGGGTTTCAACAAAGGTATAGAATAGCTTACAATGTTTGCACTGACCTAAAAAGAAAAATCCCTGTGTTTCTTATTTAAATGTTTCCTCATTTACTGACTGCCTAGTTTATGATAAACTCTTTTTTGTCTTTTTAATGAAATATCTCATAGATTTATACAACATATCACTTTTTCAGATTGGCTTCTTTTACTAACAATATATATTTAATGTTCAAATGTGGTTTGGAGTTGCTGGATAGCTCATGCCATTTTCTATCATGGAATAATATTCCATTGTTACGGTAAGCCATTCATCCATTCAAGGTCATCCTGACTGCTTTCACTGTGGGACAATTATGAACAAAACTTCTCTAAATAGATGTGAATGCAGGTCTTTGTGTGGATATAACTTTTCAGATCTCTTGGTTGAATGCCCAGGACTGCAATTGTCAAACTGTGTGTTAAGATTATCTTCAGCTTCATAAAAAACTACCTGGAACTAAGTAAAACATGATTTTGCACTCTCAACAGCAGTGACAGACTCTGCCGCACAGCCTTCTTCACAGCATTGGTGGAGCCACTTAAAACTGCTTTGTTATAATGTCAAGTGCATAATGGTATCTCCTCATTTAGTTATTGACCATTCATGTTTCGTCTTTAGTGAAGTATTAGTTAAAAAATGTTTTACCCTATTTTTTCTTTCTTTTATATCAGCTTACTGCTGAATTATAATAATTCTGTATATACCTAGCTATAGACTTATAGATACACATACATTGTTGCTAATGATTCAGCCATTGTCTGGATTCTCTCTTTGTCTTCTCAGTAATGACTTTTATAATATAGAATTTTTAGTTTTAATAAGCACCAATTTACCATTTTCTACTTCTTGGATTATGTTTCTAGTCCTACAGGTAGAAACCCATAACCAAAACAAATCCACATCGGTTTTTCTCCTATGTTTTTTTTCTAGACATTTAAAATTTTTACACAATCCATTCTGAACTCAAATTTGTATGCAGTGAAAGTCTGCATAGGTTCAACTTATGCATATGAATTTATATTATTGTGCTAGATTCAGTTGGAAAGATTTTTATCCTTTGTTTATTTAACAGTCTTTGCCAAAATCAGTTGATTAGATTTATATAGGTCCAATTCTTCTGGTCTCTGTTTCTATTTTTTTTCAACCAATAGCACTCTATCTACAATGGTCATTGTTGTCTTATAGTAAATTTTCAAAAAAGGTCAAGTATGTTTACCAATTTTTCTCTTTTTTTAGTGCCATGTTGTCATGTCTACATATTTCCTTTCCACATAAATTTTGGAATCAGTTTTTTCATATATGAAAATTAGCATGGAAACGCTTTCACTCAGACTGCCGTAATCCATAAATCAATTATTGACAGATTAGTAATAGTCTTCCAATCCATGATCATAGAATATATCCTATATTACCTGTGACTCCTTTACATTTGATATATTTGTAGCTAAGTATTTCTTCCCTTCCTTTTTGGTGTTATTATAAATTGTATCTTTTAAATTTCAAATTTTGTGAATTCATAGATTTTATGTAACAACCTGACTTTTGTGTGTGTCTGTGTGCGTATAATTTTTAAAAATTTATTTTTCTCCCATACAATACATCCAGACTACAGCCTCCCTGTCTCCCAGCCCCCTCCCACCTCCCCTCTTCCCCAGGTCCACTGCTCCTCCATTTCCTTTCAGAAAACATCAGGCTTCCTAATCTTGAATGTAATTACATGGATGTTCCAGCTATATTATTTCCAGAATATTTTTATAGATTCATGGTAATTTTTATTAAGAAAATAATATCATTTGTTAATAGCAAAATGAAATAAGGGTTATTTTCCTTACAGGGTATTTCCCCATGTGGTGCTTTGAATAAGAATGGCCCTTATAGGCTCAGTGATTGAATACATGGTCCTTAGTTGGTGAAACTGCCTGGGAAGGATTTGGAGGTATGGCTTTGTTGGATGGGGTGGACCATGGTGCACTTTGAGGCTTTCAGAGCCTCCTACCATTCCTGGTTCCTTCTGTGTCGTGTCTCCTTCCTGCCTACAAAGCTCTTAGCTGTTCCCACCACCATGTCCTCACTCCACCATCATGAATTCTGCCTCCCTGAAGCCATAAACCCAAGTAAATTCTCCTTTTTTTAAAAAAAATAGTTATCTTGGTCATGATGTTTTATCACAGCAAGAGGAAAGTAACTGATACAAAATATGTTACTTTCTTTACATTATATATATATATATATATATATATATATATATATATTCTATATATGTGCTTTCTATATGGATTGATCTATATTTAAATTTAGGCCATTGATAAGGTGATTGTATTTATTGAACTTTGCTTATTGAACCAGTCTTGTATAACAGGAATAAATCCTATGTGGTCAATATGTGCAACTAAAAATTACATAGTTGCATTTCTTCTTTTAACAATTTATGAGGATTTTTTCATCTAAATATGTGAGATGTATTGGTCCATAATCTTAATTATTTCTTTATTTGGTTTTGCCAAATCCTGGCTCCATAGAGTGAATTGAAAATTTCTTCTCTTTGTTCTTCTTTTCTGGGAGAAAATATGAAGAATTGGCATTATTCTTCCTTAAATGCTTTCTAGAGTCAACACATCAAACATCTGTGTGTGATGACTCATGTTTTGAAGTGTTTAAGTGTAAGTCTCTTTCTTTGCCAAACGTTGAGCAACTCGACAATGTTTCTGTTTGAACTATGATAGTTTGCTTTTGAAGAAAAGAACATGTATGATAATGTATATCTATAGTTCCAGAATTTGAGGGGGTGAAGACAGAAGCATCGCCACAGATTCAAGGCCAGATCAGGCTTACTATTGAGATTTTGCCTCAAAAACAATGAAACAAATGAAATAAGAAAAAAGAAAGCCTTTATCTCTGACAATACTTTCTATTGTAATAAATTAATAAAGCTATCAAGAAATAGCTACTCCATTTCTCTCATCTTTGTCTACTCTAGTCTTTATATTTAGGTTGGGTGCTTGTAGATAATAAGCGATGAATTCTTGTTTTAGGTTTTTTTTTAAGAGTTTAAAAAATAGGTTATTTATTTAATGTACATTAGTGTTTTGCCTGTATGTAGGTCTGTGTGAAGGTGTTAGATCTTAGAGTTAGAGACAGTTGTGAACTGTCATGTGGGTGCTGAGAATTGAACCCAGCTCCTATGGAAGAGCAGTAAGTGCTCTTAACTTCTGAGCCTTGAGAATTGAACCCAGTTGCTGTGGAAGAGCAGTCAATGCTCTTAACCTCTGAGCCTTGAGAACTGAACCCAGCTCCTGTGGAAGAGCAGTCAATGCTCTTAACCTCTGAGCCTTGAGAATTGAACCCAGCTCCTATGGAAGAGCAGTCAGTGCTCTTAACCTCTGAGCCTTGAGAATTGAACCCAGCTCCTGTGGAAGAGCAGTCAGTGCTCTTAACCTCTGAGCCTTGAGAATTGAACCCAGCTCCTGTGGAAGAGCAGTCAGTGCTCTTAACCTCTGAGCTGTCTTTCCAGTAGTTCCCCTTCCCCTTTTCTTTTAAGTTGACTCTCATCTCTGGTTTTTAGTTTGAATGTCTAGACCATTCACATTTAAATTAGTTGTTTGCCATAATTGGATTAGTATCTACCACTTTTGTAACTGTTCTGTTTTCATTGTATATTTTGTCTCCTTGTTCTTCCTTTTGTCTATCCTCTCAGCATATAAATTACAATGTTTAAAGGAAAAAAGTTGTTTGTCATCCTGGCTTTTACAGCACTCTTTTCTTTTTTCTTGAGACATGTTTTCTCTGTGTAGCCCTGGCCCATCCTGGGACTCACTTTGTAGACTAGGCTGGTCTCAAACTCAGAGATCCGCCTGCCTCTGCCCACCAAGTGCTGGAATTAAAAGTATGTGACACCCCTGCCTGGCTACAACACACATTTTAATGAACCTAAATCCATCTTAAAATAACACACTGTTTTCATATTTTGCTGCAATTGTCTGTCAGAATATTCCTGATTCCTTCCTTATAATATGACTTTCATGTGTCCTTATGTCATAATTATCTAATTACATGGCTAATGTTGAGTAAGGTTGCCTTTAAGTCAGCTAAGAATAAGAATGAAAGTTTCCAGTTTTATTTTATGATTTTTTCTTTTTTCTTTATAAAGACTCAGATTTATGACAGTATTTTCATTGTTTCTGAAAAACTTCTTTTAATAAATTCCAAGGCTGGCCTAGGAATAACGAAATCCTCCATTCTTGTGTGTTTAAAGAGGTTTCCATATCTCTATATCTCTGCCTTTTTCAAGATAATCTCTTCTTCGATTGTTTACAATAGGTACATGGCATGCCTGGGGGTGGACACTTGGTTTTGTTTGGTTTAATTTATCCTGTTTGAGTTTCTCTGACATTCTTGTTATCGTTTGGTCTTTAAGTGTCTTGTTTATTTGGGGAAGTTAATAGTCAGCAATATTTCATTGATTTCTAATCTGTGTTCTCTTTCTTATTTCTCTGTTATTCAAATTACGTGTGAATTATACATTGTACATGTGTCCACAATTCTCACAAATTCTGCTTTTGCTTCCTGTTACCATTTCTTCTCCTTGTGGTCAGTTTCAGCATACCTCTCGATGTATGTTCATGCTTATGGATCCTTTCTTTAGCGATGTCACGGCTGTTGGAAAGCTGTGGAAGTCATTTCTTTTTTTTTCATTTTATTGCAACAGGTTTATCCCAGTAATTGCTCTCAGTTATTTCAGTGTACTGTCCACATGATCTTGCTACTGGTTGGTTTTTCCATTAGAACTTTCAACATATTAACACTATTATTTTTTTAATTCTCTTTCTGGCCATTTTAATCACTGTGATATCTGAGTCGGAGATTTTGGTTCTTCAGATTATAGTTTTTGGAAAACCTAACTTTGTTGTTCTTATAGAAAGCTGAACACTTATAGGTAATAGGATTTAAAAATTGGCTGTATTTTCTTAATTACCGAGTAAGGTATTGTGTTTCCTTGTGGCATTTTCATACACACTTGAGTTAGTCAACACCTCTCACCCTTGTTCATTTCCCTGGTCCTCCTCCTCCTCCTTTGGACTCTTCTGCCTCTAGTATTCCCTTTCTACCTTCATGTCCCTCATGTTCTATTATCCTTCCCTACTCTTTTCTTCAAGCTTCTTTCTTGTCTCTCATGCTCCAATTTCTAGTTTGATAGCCTCTACCACATTCATTCCCATATAAATACATACACACGAGCATTAGGAACTAGAATCCACTGATGAGAGAGAACATGTGGCATTTGTCTTTCTAAGTCCAGGTTACTTCACTTAATGTTTTCCTGTTCCATCCATTTTTCCTTCAAATTTCATGATGGCTGAACAGAATTGCATTGTTTATATGATATGCCACATTTTCCTTACCCATTCATTAGTTGCTAGACATTTAGACTGATCCCATTCACTTACTATTCTGAATACAGCCGTTAAAAATATGGGTATACCTCAGCTTGATGAGCCATGCTTTGTTTAAGCCCATGGGAGGCCTGCTGCTTTCTGAATGGAGATGGTGGAGGAGTAGATGGGGAGGGGCTAGATGAGATGGAAAAAGAAGAGAGGAGGGAGGGAAAACTGTGGTGAGTTTGTAAAATAAATGAAAAAAATGTTAATTAAATTAAATAAAAAAATAAAATGTAAAAAAATCTTCATGTAAAAAAATGGGTATACAAGTATCCACAAACTAGAAACCAAAATATGTATGCAAAAGATCTGTAAAGTAGAAAAGATACCCTAGCTTAAAGTTATGAGACAAGGAACCTCCAAAGATGCTACTGAATTTGTTTTCTGTTGGCCATCTTCTGCTTATCATGGGGTCCCCATCTACTCCCTGGGTATGGTTTGTTTCCCTAGTGAGACTCCTTCAGAGAAAACTTTTGGAGAGCTTTTGGTTTAGGAATGCGGAAATGTGTCCACCTTGCCTTTCAGCTCTAGAACCCCATCTGATGTAGAAACATGCTGATTCTATGCATGCTCCCACAGTCTCTGTGAGTTCATATGTGACCTAACCCTGTTGTGTCCAGAAGGCCTTGATTTCTTGATGTCCTTCACCCGCTCTGGCCCTTACATTCTTTCTACCTCCTCTTCTGCTGAGTTCCCTGAGCCTTGATGGGAGAGATTTGATGGTGTCATCCTTTTAGGGCTGAGTGTTTTAAGGTCTCTCACTGTCTGTATATTGTCTGGCTGTTGGTCTCTGTACTTCTTCCCATTTTCTGCAGGAGTAAGCCTCTCTGATGATGGTGGAGCAAGGCTGGTTCCCAGGACCTACCTCTCATTTTAAAATTTTATATCAAATACACTTGCATATCTTTGGTGCTGAATGTCTTATTTTGCCTATAATAAACCATAGGTCTTGTTGCTTAAGGAATTTTAAAATGCATTCTTCAATATCAAAATCAGGAAGAAAAATATTTTTGACTAAAAAGAACAAGTATGTGTACTGTGTATTCAAAGAGTGGAGTAATCATCATAGGAAAAACACACAATGATTTCAATATGGAATGTGGAAAGTCAACTATGCAGGTATCTATCTATGTATTTTTATTCATTTACTAAGATATGTACTCATGTACCAGAATATTAATTGAGTGTTAGTCTTTGAAGCAACTGAGACTTTTACCTAGAAGTTGTAAAATATCTTGGCACAATACTTACTATGCATCTATATACGCTTAACTACTCAGTCACAGACTTTTTGATGTACTTAGACCTTTTAGATATTTAATTTTGCATTTACTCTGAAAAGATTCATTTAATTGATGTCATTAGTACTAAGAGTCCCACAAATTACGTTTGGTGGGAAATTTCGACCTTACATTTCCTTACACTTAGATTCAGTGTCACAGATGTCTGAGACCTTTGGAAAGGTAGACATGCACTGATAAGAGACTTCCCATATGATATAAAGGGTTTTGCTTCTGTTCCATTTGCTATCAGATAGCATGGGATGCTGTTCGACCATACGTGTCTGAGTACTAGCAATTATTTTAATCACTTAGTGTATTCATCCATGAGAACAACCACCATCTCACTCAAGCCCATTATACAAATGAGAAGCCATTGTTCTTTTCATGTTTTGTTGGTAGACATTAACATGGATGCTGTGAACCTATTGGAGACAGAAGTAATGGAGTGAAATTGCTCACACCATTACTTTAAATTGAAATGCGAGTGGCTTGTCTGCACAGAAGTCACGAGGCTGCTTTACCTGAAACATGAAAACAATGGATGTCAAATTTCAAACAACAACAAAATCCTGTGCACTTGGAAGCCTTTTTTTAAAATCTCTGACCTGCATAATATTTAGAAAACCCTTATATTTTCCTTTATTTGCCTCAGTCCTTAATTTTATTTCTAAATTTTGGAATAGAAAGCCCATTCTTATAAAACAGAAGTTGTGTTTTTTATTGTCATGTGCTACTATAAACTAAATTTAGATTCATTACTAAAAAAACAAAAAATAGGTATGCCTCAGCAGGTAAATTCAAACAACCATCCATTGGGGAAGAAAACTTGAACTAGCTAATTTACTATTAACAAACTAATTTACTTTTTTTATTAATTAAATTTTTTCAAAAGATCGTATCTTAATAATACCTGTTTTTTCAGTCTGCTTCAGTGTAAGAGAATGTTAGGAGAAAATATGGCACTTTGCAACAGCAGCTATTTTCAAGCAGATGGGCTGTGTCAATCTTCAAGACAGTTTCTACATTTGTTCTTATAGAAATCATAAATGTGCCAGGAGATGCGGGGATGTCATACTACAGAGCATAACAAAAGTTGGGGCATTTTTCATTTTGAAACTAACGTAACAGTACTAATTGTGCTGCATAAGCTCTCTCCTAATTAAATGGCAATTGATGATCAGCCGTGTACTTACTTCAACTGCTGGGGCCTAGACACCAACTCTGACAGTCTAGGGTTTTTTCCTCTCTTATTTCACAAAGACTCTGAAAGTAAAGAGGAAGACTTTCCTGAATTCCTACCACACTCTCTTGTCAGCCAGTCTTGTGCCCCAGATTTGGCCTCTGGAGTGTTAGCAGAAGCCAAGTATCCATCCTTCTGCCTAAATCCAGACACTGATTTTAGAGCCTGATCTTATTGCCTTTTTATATTTATCACTTTCATGTTCAGCCTTATTGATTTTTTTTCTGTCTTTTGGGTCATTCATATCATGGTATTTGTCCTATAAAAAATACAAGACCTATTAAGATGACTCGGTGGATAAAGGTACCTGTGACCAAGCCCGAGGACTTGAGTTTCATCCCTGAGGCCCCATGATGGAAGAAGAGAAGTGTGATTTGTCTTATCTCTACCTCACATATGTCATGGTCAGTGTGTAAGCCCTCTTCCCCTGGGAAAGATCATTTCTCAGCCTTCCTTATTTGCTTGTAGTTCTTTGGGTGGGGTTGAGTCTTCCTCTTGTCCAAGTTAGAATGTCTATTGGTGTCATCCTTGTTCAGCTCATGTTTAGGAAGTCACATGGGTGAGACTTCATGGGTGTAGCTTCTGACATTTCCAGGAGACACTATCTCACAGCAAACTCCTGGTTCCTTGGGCCCTTACCATTTTCTGATGCTTCTTCCACAAAGTTCTCTGAGTCTTAGGTTCATGAGTGTTTTGTAGATGTATCCACTGAGACTAGACTCCACAACTATGACTTTTGATCAATTGTGGGTTTTTTTTTTTTAACATTCCCTATCTGTTCCAAAGTTTCATTGATGAGTGGGGAGGACTACACTTATCTGTGGGTATAAGGACAAATAGTTAGTGTATAGTTAGGGATTATGTTGTTCAGTGGTGGTGGTAGCTTCTCTCCTAAGATCTGTGACTTCATTAGCCCTGGGTAGCTGGTTCACTGACCTGAAAGCTTCCTCCCCAGAGACTATCTTTCATAGTGTTAGAAGGTACCATGCAAGCTTCCATTGAAGGGAAGCACCTAACAGTCCTACTCAGGTATAATTCCTATGAATCACAGCAAGGACAGCAAGGCACAATAACCCTAAATGGTGTACTAATGTCATTCATATCTTGGTGGTAACCAACAGCTCTCAAATTGGAATTAAGGCCTGGTCACCAATAAAGAAATCGGTACTGGAAACCTAGTCAGTACTTTTTGAGGTACAAATAATTTGTATGTATTTCTTTGTTTCATCTTTCTAGGAAATGTTCCATGTAAGTGGTGCTATTACCTTTAGTTTACAGATGATAATGACACCACTAACAATTTGTAGCACAAGAATATTTATGATCTTGAAGGTTTAAATACTAATATATTGTAGCTGAACAAGGTAGAAAACTCTAGAACACCTTAAGGTCCACATTATAGACATTGGGCTATACCCATAGGGTATGAGGCACCTTTGTTATATTGGGCTAAACAGTAAACAAAGAAAATGAACTAAGAAGAAATTTCATGGTACTGTTTTTATAGTCACACTGAATATTCTACATAAATGACAACACTATGTACATGCTACATCCATCTTTCTCTTTTCACACTTCCATTATTTCCATCTCATGTGAATTGCGTGCAACCTTCTAGTGATCCCCTTCCTAGGAAAGTTTACCCCTACACAAAATCTATGCATTATCACAGCTTAATCCTTCTGACTCACCAGGTTTGATGAGTTCTTTGTCCATTTCCACTTCCTAATAAAGGCTTATTCTTTTCCCTCCATAGGAACCAATCCACAGTCATTCAGTTTTCAGTTTAAACGTCACAGGTCTGAAATATTTTCCACAAGTCTGTCTTAGTCAGTGTTCTATATTTGTGAAGGGACACCATAACCATGGTAACTCTTATAAAGGAAAGCGTGTAACTGGGGCTTACTTACGGTTGCAGAAGCTTAGCCTATTGCGTTTTGATGGGGAACATGGTGGCACACAGGCAGACAGGCACTGGAAAATTAGCTGGGAGTTCTACATCTGGATCCACTGCCAGCAGGAATAGAGAGATTTTGGACTTGGAGTGGGATTTTTGGAAATCTCAAAGCCCAACCCCAGTGACACACCTCCTCCAATAAGGCCACATCTCCTAATTCTTTCAAATAGTACCACTCCTTGGTGACCAAGTACTCAAATCAGTTAGCCTATGGGTCTATTATCATTCAAATCATCACAAATTCTCACCTTTATTTTGAAATTAGTACAGATAAAAGTCATATGGTAATCTGGATGGGCTAGGAGGTGTCATACAATCAAATCTCTTACCTTACAGATTTATACATAAGAATTTTTCTTCCTTTTGAAAAGGCCATTGTGGGGTACATCTGGTGACTGTGATGACTACTACTTTTTCATATTGCTTAAATGACTTGAGACTTTTACTTTGTTGTAATAGAAAAGAAAAGCAATGACTTTCAGCTTAAACATCCTTCCTACTCTCCTTTCGCTGCATTGGCTAGAGCTTGTCTTGTATTCCTGAATAACTATAAGGGGATAGAGAAAATATGGATAGTCAATGGTGCTTCTACAAATTACAACTACAAGAGGGGGTTGCAACCAATGAATCTTTCCTCACTGTGTTTCTATTATATGTTAACCATATGTTCACAGATTGCTTCCTTTTTAGAACCCTTGTAGGACAAGACCCTATTCTTTTGTCTTTGTGTTTCTCCAAGTACCTAATTAAATTAAAGTTGACTATGTTGTAATTCACATTAATTGGATGTCCTTTGTATTTTAGAGAAGGTTCCCACAAAACAGAAAAAATTGAGATACAGAGTCATACAAAGGTACTTTATTAGGAAATCTCCAAGGATTAGCTTATATGGTAGAGGGGAGAAGGACTATTGTAGGGACAAGTTGAGTTTTAGTTCAAGCTTAGTGGAAATCTCAGCTTACCTCATGGAAGATACAGAGGTGAAGTAGCCTAATAGAGTTGTCCCAGAGAAATTAAAATGAAAAGACGCATTTACAAGATGAGAAGCTATGGACTTAAGCAACCATAAAAGTTCATTGAGTTTCCTGAATGCAAAAGAATCCCTTGTTGACAGGGAGAGAAACAGTCTTACTTAGGGAAGAACCCCACCCCACCCCCTGCAATTGATTGTTCAATACAAAGTGGCCAGGCCTGATGTCATAGGAGGGATACATGGGAGTGATAGGAAAGATGAAATGGAAGAAGCATATGATGTAATTATACTCATTCCAAAAATAATAAAAGAGATGCCCTGGTATTATAAGGATGAAAATTTATTTCCAAGTTCTGACAGCTATGAATACATGGGCAATGCAAACACAGGATCCCTAGAAAGAACAGCTTTCTTTGGGCGTGGGTCTTTAACTTTACACACCCACAGGAGAGACTCATTGCAGCTGACACAGAGAAGGGCAGCTTACAGCTGAATGAGGATGTCTCCTTCAGTTGAAGAAAATACCCAGAAGCACATTACACAATCCTAAAGGGGCAGTGTGCTCAGCGGAGAAGTGCCTCCCACCATTTATGGAAAGTTAACAGTATTATTTCATTGACAGTGGGTTTGAATGTCCTGTGACAACAGATACTGCATTGTCTTTCAATTCTTGTAAGATGAGACTCATGCCTGATAGCCTAATGGACACAGGTTTAAAAACGCAAATTATCCTCCCTGACAAGGCAGGGTCTGAATGTTTTGTGAATTTTAGCATATTTGCTTTGCTGTAAATCAAATTCTCATGTATATATACATGAGAATGTATGTGTCATATTTTAATCACAACTTCAAGACTCAGTTTCTTAGCTAGTATAGACAAATTCAACATTTTCATGCTAGCTTATATTTCGATCTATACTTACTCAGTCATGTGAGTAACTTAAGCTTCTGAATTGGGTCTTATTTTTATCACTGCTTTTTGTCAATTTAAAAATGGTTCAAATCAATAAAAACTCATGTCTAAAGAGAACTTGCCCAGTAATACAAAAACTATGTTATATGAATCTAGAGTCATCAGCAGCTTTTCAGTGGGCTGTAATAAATAATAACGACTTAAGATTTGTTTAGCATTTAAACAGCAATACTAACTTCATGAAGTCTACCTAATGTTTGTGTTGTGATATCACAGAGTTCATCTCTCCTGTGTCTTAGTCTTAGTTTGGTCTGTATATCCAAGTGCCAAAGATTGGGTAATGAAGAGACAAGGACAATAGCCATTTCTTCCTCACAGCAGGAAGCTTAATGGATGAGTCGCATATCACAGGGTTGTATTCTGCAAAGGGCCCTGTTTTGAGCTGAAGAGGGTTCACGACTTGTACTTACTGTGATGGAGTAAGAGCAAAAGAGTTTTCTGTGGTCCCTTTTATATAACATGTCACCCCATTGGGCACTGTCTTCATGACCCAGTTCTCTTCCAACAGCCACATTTGATGAAGACTGAGATTTCAACCTGTGAATGTTGTTGTAGTGACACAAACATGTAACCATAATGTTTATCCTCCTTTCCTATTCTTCAGATGGAGATGTTTTTAAAACCCTGAAATAAAGCGCTATGGTGAGTAGAATATGCATTCTCTACCACCTCATATATTGGGATTGTTTCTAAGTCTGTTGTATACCCTTACCTTTAAATACTCAAAGGAACTGAAGTTACTCTCAGCCACTTCATGTGCCAGCTTGAGGACAAGAGAGTTAAAAAAGACATGCATTGAGACATGGTCTTATGGCAGTTACTTGGTGTTTAAGAAATAAACACATTTGAATAAGAGAGTTTACCAATTTAGAGACACTGTAATAGATGTAGATTCAAAATACCATGGGAACACATTATAAAAGAACACAAAATTCTTCATGGAGGAGTTTTAAATAAGCTGAAGTCAAATTCTGCATGTAACAAACTATTTCAGAATTTCAGCTGTTTACCACAAACATCAACTTATGTGCTCACAGTCCTGCAAGGCAGTTATAATTTGGCTGTCACAGGCTTGCTGTATCTGTGCCAAACTGGAGTGTAAGTTTCATAGGATCATGCCCAGCCCTTGTGTCTTATTCTCTGATCTGGATAAAGGGGAGTGATTACTTATTTGTGTTTTTGTAACACAAAAGATCAAGCCAAATCACACAAGCATGTTTATATCTGGGTCTCACCCACCCACTAACATTCAGTTGACCAAAGACGTCTCATGGCTAAGCCCAACATCAATGGGACAAGAAATATACAAGAGACACACTCGTGGGAAGTATGTCAGAGTCATAGTGTGATTTCTGCATGTATATTCTATATAGGGTGAACTGTTACAGATAAATTTTAAAAAGAGTAACAAAAATGAAATTTTCTTTCATTTTCATATTTTTGATTTCTGTCCTCTGTTCTGTTAAGATGGCAGCCTCTAGATTATTTGAGGTCAGTGGGAAGCACTCCCTGTTTCACATCACATCTCTGACTTTCTCTGAAGAAGATGATCAGCATTGAAGGAGAACAGTTAGTCAAAACCAAACCAAACCAACAAACAAAAAAAAGGATTCTCTTGGAAATAAGGAGCTAACAGGAGTTAGAACAGAAAGCAGTGTTAAAAAGAGATGAGAGGCTGTGGATGTGAGATCAACAGCTAGAGAAGATCATTGAGATTCATGAATGGAAGAGAAACATTTGCATTGCCAAAGATTAAAACTCATTGCCGAGTTCAGACAAACTATTAACGCATGTGTAATGTGAAAGCACAGAACTCCTGTAAGAACTAGCCTCAGGCAAAATTTCATCTTAAAACAGAGAATACTTTATATTATGATTCTACAAATGAATGTTGTCTAAATATTTTCGTTAATTGCAGAATATTTCACGATAATAAGGACCATCAAGTGCTGAAATTGTGGTGATTCATTTGACATTAAAAAAAAAGGAAGTACATGCATTTTAAGCATAAAAATGCAAGCTCTTTTGGATTTCAACTATATTCATACCTTGGAAAACAGCAGAAACCAGGACCTCTCAACACACCAAGGGTGGACAGGGATTCCCTGAATATTTTGCCACATAGCTGGAAGGAAAACAGGCTTTTAATTATTTCTTTGCCACCAGGGTAGACTTGGTGCTCTACAGAAAGCTCTTCATATAAAAACACTGTCTTTTAACAAGGAAGGTGGCAACAGGTGAAGATGAATACTCTGTTTATGGTAAGATTTGCTACTTTAGGTACCAATACAAAGATTCTTTAGAGAAAATTATGTAATTGGGCAGAACTACTTTGCTGATAATGAAATAGAAAAAAAAATCAACCCCCACCCATACTAAATCAAAATATCTTGAACAAATGAATACTATTGAGCAGCCAGAAAGCCTAATTCTCTGTTTTGAACATTGGAATGGACAAGGAGAACGAAAGTGAATTGAATAACAGTTACTGTGTACTTGGGACTGTTTCATGCTAGGATACAATGCAACTGACCAGATAGAAAAAGACTTGCTTTTGTGAAACTATTATTTTACTTGGATGAGATGGATGTACAGTGATCTCTCCATATCCATTGGTTCTGTATCTACAGAGTCAACCACCCATAAAAAACAGACATGTGAGGGGAAGTTGTATCTATTGAAAATGTGCAGACCGACCTATACACTGATATAGTTCAGCAACTATTCACAAAGCATTTAGCTCATTAGGTGTTCCCAGTAATCTAGAGATGATTTCAAGTGTTTAAGAGGATTATGTCCTGGAAATGTGAAAATAGTTTACTATTTTGTATACATTAAGATAAGACCCTGATCTAAGCTACTTCATATTGTGTAAAACCATAGAATTTGGGGCACTGTCTTGCTCTGAGTGATTCTATTTTACAAGTAGCCTCTGGCTTCATTTTGAGTAGAAATGCAAAGGCAGGATGACTCTGTACCTTGAACACATGAACAACTCCATCTGTCTAGTTCTATCACAAGGCTCAGCATTATAAATAGCTTATTCCCACAAATTAAATAAAGTATCACCCTATAGATCAGTCAAATAAATTAATACCATACTTGGGCAATGACATATTAAAGTCATGAAAGGTACTTTTGTCCACAACAGCCATGGCCCATTCTCACCTTTGAGAGTGTCCAACTTTATCTTGCCGCAGAAAGCCAGGCAAGACACAGGAAAACTCCAACTCCAATGGATTATAGACACATCCGAGAAATAGGACTTATAGGTCTTGGATGTAGACTGAATGTGACTAGGAGGGATCTGAATAATTCAGAATGATAATGAAGGTTTAGACTTGCAGATCTGGGTGGACGGAGATCATTTTATGAAGTGAGAGAGTGAGGGGCTTCTTTTCTTGTAGGAAAACAAGAAATAGTCAAGAGTAATGTACATTCTCTATTGAGAAAGCACAGATAACAATGGTAAAGGCAAGTTAATAAATAGCTAAATAAAATGTCAAAGAGAGCAAAGTTAATTATCATGATTTATCATTTTACATCACTTGATTTTGAACATCAGTGTACCAATCTTAATTCTCTAAATCTGAAAGGCACTCAGTTATTTTACAAATGTAAAAATCTGGCTGTGAATGTATAATACAACCATTCATTAACATTAGAAAAGTCAACAGATACCCCTTCTTTTTTTGTGGCTTTTTGTTATAATTTCAAGATGGCTGATATAGCTGACATCATGATTTCCTGTGACAGAGCCTAAAATAAGTAAAAAAAAAAAAAAAAGAAGCAGAGGGGGAAATAAAGCTCAATTCTCATAGCCTTCTAAATTTTCCCTGTGGATCTAGGAATTAAAGCTAGGTCACTGAGCTATGTCCCCAGGCCCTGGATTTTTCTTTTCATTGGGGAAAGGATTTCTAGAAGCCTTCTAGATGATGCTAATTGCATCTCATTGGCCTGCACTGTGCCCCTCTGCTGTCTCTGGAGCTACCTGTGATAAAGAGGACCAAATTGACAACATTGGTTGACGTCAATCCTGGTTCAGCTTCTGAGTCTGGTGGTCATGAATGCCTTTAAAACAACAGGAATTCTGTACAGATTGAAGATTATTTTGCTGTGTCATATTATAAGAGGTCTAAGGATTCAGCTTTTCATCTGGGGCTTCATGATGAAAGACAAGAGTATTATATTTGCAAGTTCAGATTTTGAGACTAAGTAAAATGCCTAGCATGATAGTTATTTTATAAATACACAGTATTAAGCAGATGAGCAATCTGTATTTGTTGGACCCATTGTATATTTATACATAAAGAAACTGAGGTCAGAGAGGTAAAATTACTTACCTATGATCGCTAAATGTTAGAGCGGAATTTAAGTCAAGCCTTCTGTCCCAAAGCCTGAATGTCTCAGATTCAAATACATTTATTTTACTGAAGTTTGATGGTACAGTTGAGCACAAATTCTAAATGGAAACTAAACCCAGGATCTAAAACAGAAGAGATGTGCTCAAATGAAGCCAAAGACTAGCTATATAGTTCCTCATTTACTTTTAATATGGATACCTTCTCCTTCTTGTGCCTTTGGAAGATCTGTAACCTGCCTCTCAACTTGTGAAAGCTATAAGAAATTTGTATTTTTCTTGATCTTTTATGACCACTTGACCCTCACATCAACATCATCATGACCCCTAATTCCTTTGCCTCTCCCTATTTCTCAGGTCAACTTATTCGTTTGTGTGTCAGTTTCTCATCACAATTTGCTTTGACAAAAGAGAACTTGTCTTATTTTGTCACAGATAGACTTACTTCCCTGGGTGAGTGACCTCATTCTGGCTCAAGTGCAAACCTGAGTCAATCCCACTTCCTGCCTCATTTATTTTTCTGAAATATGCACTGAGAATGCCCAAGGAAAATACTGACAGCATGTTGCCTTGTTCCACTAGAAACGGGTGCGCCCATCTCTCAATGCCTTCTGTCTCATCCAGCAATTTATTGGCTCTTATCTCATCCGCAACTTCTCTTATTTCTTGGAGTGGTTCTTCCAAATACTTAAATGTGGGAACTTTCTTTTTTTTTCTAATTTTTGCTATTATTTCCACTTTTGTTTTGCTTTAAGACATGGTCTCACTCTGCAGCTGAGGTAAACCTTAAACTGAAGATTTACTTCTGCCACTCAAGTGCTGAAATGACAGCCTGTAGCTGGAGTTTTCCTGCCTGGCCCACAGTCAGGACAAATCTCTTTCACCTGCCAGTCCCACAGCCTCTCAGACCCGACCAAGTAAACACAGAGACTTATGTTGCTTTCAAACTGTATGGCCGTGGCAGGCTTCTTGCTAACTGTTCTTATAGCTTAAATTAATCCATTTCCTTTAATCTATACCTTGCCACATGGCTCGTGGCTTACCGGCATCTTCACAAGCTGTTTCTCATCGTGGCGGCTGGCAGTGTCTCTCTCACTCAGCCTTTATTCTCCTCCTTGCCCCGCCTATACTTCCTGCCTAGCCAATGGCCAATCAGTGTTTTATTGATTAATTAGCAACACATTTGCCATATATCCCACAGCAACTGCCAGGAATCAGCACCCTCAGTTTTTTCTCAATCTTATTTTTTTGATGCAGGTGTTCTACATTAGGAGTTTTTCTAGAACCAGTGCTTTGTTCTGAGATATGTGATACAATTATCTTTTGTCATATTTTAAATATACTTGCTATTTACATGTTAGATATTATGTGTGGCTTTGGTGGTTTGTGAATGAAAGTAACATGCCACTGTGAATGGGAAATGTGAACAGTCAGTAACTTGATAACCACACCCTTTCTTTAGGTCAGGGATCACTAAAGACCAAGTCATAATGTAACCTTCAATTGGCCTATGCTGTGAAGAGGCTGGGTACTGGCTCAAGGTATTCAATACTGCATAAAACAATGGCTTTTCAGACATTTTCATGCCAAAAGTTAGTGTGCCCTGAGAAGTGCCATATTACTCTGCACCAAGGTGCATGGATAGACCACATCATCTGTCTAACACTACTCACAAGGGTGCTAGTACATAAATTCATCAAAATAAATTGAGACTGTAGGAGCACATTTGCATACTAAAGTAATATCGGGAAAATTAGCCCTGAGAATTTATTAGACATGTCAGATGGAGGAAAGGGTCTGACTCTCTCCTAAAGAGGAAAACACCTAATATTGTGATGGCAATAGCTCCCACCAACCTGTCCCCACTGTAGACATGGGCTGCTCAAATTGTCCTCTGCATACTTGCTCCTTCACCTCTCTGGACCTGCTCTGTCCTTCTACTTGGCCATTTGTCTACATACCTATTCTTGCCCTCCCCCTCTCTGGCCTCTGTCACACGTCACTCCTGCAGTTCACCTTTGACTTTACAGCTATACCTCCAGCAGACCCCTAGCAAGGTTAGTTATCTGAGTCCAATGAAGACTCTCTCTTCACCACTATGGCTTTGCTTCTGCTTCTCAGGTCTCTTTGAAACCTCTGGAACTCTACTGTGTCCCCTCAGCCCTTTATAGACACTCTGTTACATAAGTATATTTACTGAGTGATGTGTATGATATGATCTGAAAATTAAGATGAGAAATTAAGATTTGACTAAAAGAACTTCTGGTTCTTTAGTTTTAATAGCAAGAATCTCTCTCTTCCTCTCTTTTTCTCTGTGGTGTGTGTGTTTGGGGTACATGCTTGTGCAGGTTCGTATAGCTGTGCATATGAGATCACCTGGGGTATCATTTCTCAGGAGCTGTCCACCTTCTCTTTTAAGACAAAGTCTCTTATTGTCCTGGTGCTTGCTGACTTGGTTAGGCTGGTCAGAGAGTTTCAGGAATCACCCTGTCTCCACCTCCCCAGTGTTGACATTACAAGTATGTACCACCACGTTTCGTTGTTTTGTCTGGGTTCTGGGGATTCCACTTACAACCTCCTATTAGTACAGTAAGAAATTTCCTGACAGACCACATGTGCAGGGCTATATTTTTTTCTAATATATTGGGTTCTTGTACCCCCCTCATCTGGCATGCCTTTTATTTTTCCCTAAATGATAACTACTGGTGCCTTTCTCTAACAGTTCTTACTCTGACAAAATGAATTACTTTCCTTCTGACTTTCAATCAATCATTATAGATGTAATTTATTGAGCATTTACCACTAGTATTCATTTCCTTCAGCTGCTGCAACACATTTTTCACAGATTTGATAGCCTAAAATAAAGACAAAGTATTATCTCATGGTTACAGAGGGAAGAATTCAGAAATCAAGTATCCAGAAGATAGTGGTGCCCCTCCCCAAGGCTGACTCTAGTGTACCAGCCTCCTTGCCTCTTCCTAGATGCTGAACACCGTTGATATCCCTAGGCTTGCAGGCATGGTCTTAATATCTGCTTTCACTGCCACATGGCCCTGTGTCTGTGCGCCTCCGCTGAGACCTGTATCCAAGTCTACGTCTCTATACACTTATAAAGACATTTATCGGCTGGAGAGATGGCTCAGGGGTTAAGAGCGCTGCCTGCTCTTCAGGACGTCCTGAGTTCAATTCCCAGCAACCACATGGTGGCTCACAACCATCTATAATGAGATCTGGTACCCTCTTCCGGCATGTAGGCATAATACAAAATAAATAAATCTTTAAAAATAAAATTCCAGCATGCCTTTAATCCCAGCACTCAGGAGGCAGAGCCAGGTGGATCTCTGTGAGTTGGAGGCTAGCGTAGTCTACAGAGCGAGATCCAGGACAGGCACCAAAACTACACAGAGAAACCCTGTATTGAAGAACCAAAATAAACAAATAAATAAATATTGACATTTATCTTGGCACTTAGGGCTTATGCCCACCCATGATAGGCTTATCTCAGTGGAATATTGTGACAAGGACCTTGTTTCCAGATAGTCATGTCTACAGGCACTGAAGGTTGGGATTCCACATTTTAGAGTAAAGCAGATGATACAACTTCTGATACTAACTTTTGGCATTATGCTGAGCACTCACAGCACCTAAAATTGAGCTGTATGAAATCATCCTCTTTGTGTGTCGCTTCTACAGACTGAGTATTGAATGCCCCGCCAAGCTTGAGTCTTAAACCCTTTGTTCCTGGGATGGCCTAGTAGGAGGTGGTTCAACCTTTAGGAAATAAGGCATAGAGGGAGGCCTTTAGACCGTTGGTGTTTGGTTCTTAAAAGGGATTGTGACCCCTACCTAACTGCCTTTTGTTTCGTTGTTCTTCAGAAGACCCACCAAGACTCCTCACTCTTAGATTACATCACCAAAGCTGCAAACCTACAATGAATCTTTCCTTTTGACAAGTTAATAACCCAGGGTTGTTCCATTTTGTTGTTGTTGTTTGCTTATTTTTTATTTAATTAGGTTTTTTTTTTTTTTTTTTTTTTTTTTACAGGACTTTGTTATATAACCTGGTCTGTCTTTGGACTTGTGCTCTCGTTCTCTGCCTTCTGAATGCTGCTGTTACCCTGCATGCGGTATTTTGTCACAGTCAAGTGATTAACACAGTGATCAAGAGCTGATTCTTGAATATTTCACACAGTTTACTCTACTACTAACATAATTAGATTTGACATCTGTATCAGGAGATATCTTTATTAGTCTCACTTTATGATGGGGCAGTAAAGAGGTTAGTGAAGTTGGTCAAATTACATACTCCGCAAATGAAAGGCCCCCAAAGCAAAACCTTCTCTCTTAACAGCCAAGATATGTCATTCTCTGGCCATAATGAAACTTCTGTACACACTGATGTGTAACTTACCAGGTAGAGTATGTATCTTGCTTTGTAGCCTATTCTACGAACTGCTTTAAGAAGTTCTTCTTATATTTTTGGTTGTGAGCCTAGCCTTTAACGGCTGAGTGGCGCACGCCTTTAATCCCAGCACTCGGGAGGCAGAGCCAGGCGGATCTCTGTGAGTTCGAGGCCAGCCTGGGCTACCAAGTGAGTTCCAGGAAAAGGCGCAAAGCTACACAGAGAAACCTTGTCTCAAAAAACCAAAAAAAAAAAAAAAAAAAAAAAAAAAAGTTCTTCTTGCTATATATTCCCAACTTTTAACAAAGTGTATGCCATTAGATAGGAAACAAAACTTCAAAAAAGAAAAAAAATAGATGAATTCATGATCTGGAAAATGTTTGCTGCCCTGAAGAGAAAGGAGAATATACTTGGGAATAATAGAATGTCTTGTTATCCCCAGGCCTTCCATGGAACAAAGAAAGTAGTAGAGACCAAGAAGCTGTTGGAAGTTCTGTCTTGACCTCATACATTGGAGAAACAACCCTCTCCTCCCATATTGTCCTTATCCAATCCTCAGCTCCAGCTCTTCCACAGAAACTATTCCTTTAATCTTGCAGTATGTGTCAATGGCAATTCAGCCCAGAAGAAACTAAATCATTTTCTTCTTCTACATGTGCATTTCCCAAGCTTCACCGGCTTTCACAAGAGAAACTGTTTTCTTTTCCTTTTTAAAATTTCAGTATATACTTTCTTAAAGTTAAAAAATCAATGGGGATGAATTTTTCTAATTAAGGGAAAATCTCCTAGAAGTATATTAATATGTAATTGTCTAAGAGAAAAAGCAGGCATGTCTTTGGAGATAGCGCTAGTACAGAGAGAGCTATTTCTCAATTTAAAAACGTGTAACCGTCAGATGAGCTGTATACTTTTCCATGTTTTTGAGACTGAGAGCTGAGGTTCAAGCCAACAAGCAGGCCAAACCCCGGAGATAGTGCCTTGCACATAGTTCCTTGATCAGACATGTGACAAAGACGGATGTGGACTGAGACATAGTACGGATCCTCTGTGTACTTCAGACATTAGCAATGACACTTTATAATTCTATCTACAGGGTGCTCAGAGAAAAAAAATTAGAAACATCTGTAAGAAAATTTTCATTGTGATGCGAACTTAAGAAGGATAACAGCAGTCATATAAGGCATTCAAGAAACGCCATGGGACACTTTTCTTCCATCTCATGAAACAAATATACCTATCCTGCAAAGAGAAAAACAACAAACCATCTCTCCCTTAGGCACTGGTAAAAATTCAGGTAAGCAGAAGAAAATGAACAGAAAAAAAAAAAAAAAAAACATCATCTTCCGGGAGAACAGAGAACAAGTGTTGAGCTCAGAACTGTGGTGCTGAAGAGGATGAACTGCAAAGGTCACATGTATGAGACATGGGGTAGAGTACCTTCCTCTCTTCCTTCCTCATCCCCTGCCTACCCCACCAAACTAATACACTTCAGATAACAAGGGACAGAGGGGTGCTTCTGGGAATGAAACAGGAAAGCAGCACAAGCACGTGAAGACAACAAGGCACAGTGTTAAGGGGAGACTGAGCAAAGTGGACTGCAGGCATTGCACTTACAAACCAGTGCTCCCTGAGAGTGCTTGGTCGTTACAGGAATTTGGTGCAGTGGAGCATCCAGCAATAATAATCTTCATCATTAACCCAAACCCACACACTGAAGATAATGCATATGGAAAGGTGTATACGTCCTCAGGAACTACATCTGCCCATGTCATCCTCTAACGCCCTTTCCAAGACAGCAAACGTTCAGAAAAGTCGTAAGGCATCAAAAAAGGGCAGTTGAATAAAAACAACCCCCAAATTAAGACCAGTAAGACCAGATTGGGATAAGATGGAGATTTGAAATTTTAAATGACTATAAATAAAATGTGAAGGACTCACGATATCAAGGTGGGTAATTTTGGAAAAGATAGAAAATACGAAAAGAAAAAGAATCACATGGCAACGCGAAAAGGAAAAAAAAATCAAAGCTGAAGAACACCTTCTGGGGAATCATCTTTTAAAACGTGTGTGTGTGTGTGTGTGTGTGTGTGTGTGTGTGTGTGTGTGAGTGTGTGTGAGTGTATGTGTGTTCAGATGTATGCCAGGCTACCTGGCTCAAGAATGTCTCGGGATTCACCCATCTTTGCCTCCCAGGACTACTGGCTCACAAATGCACCACCATCCAGCTTTATGGATTTTGAGGACCTGTCCTCCTGCCATTGCAATAAGCACATCACCCACTGAGACACGCCCCTTTTATGAGATCATCTTCAGTTGACACAGCCAAAGGAAAATAGAAGGTGAAGCTGAGACTGCCCAAATATAGAGACAATAGAGCCAGAGAACTGGAAACAGCCCAGAGTCTCCAAATTGCTATCATTTTCAATGTTCTAATACATGAGTAACTTGAATTCCAGAATGAGAAGAGAGGGGATGAAGAAGAAATATCTGAAAATAGCAGCAGAGATTTTCTAAAAAAAATAGTAGTGAGACCCCCAAAAAGGAAAAGACGGAAATGTATAGTTATATCATATGCAAATTGTCAAGAACAAATAACAGAAAACAAAATTGAAAGCAGACAGAAAGCAAAGAAATATAGCATATACAACAGAAAGAATTATGGTAGACTTCAACTGAGATTACAATGGAGTAACACATTTTAGGTGATAAAAGAAAATGAAAATTAAGTTTGAATTCAATAACCCATAAAATTATCTTTCAAAAATGAAGAAAATCAGGCATTATCTCAGACAAACAAAACCCAAGACCCTTCAAAAAAAATCAACAAACATCAAATCACCACCTGCATCTGGTTTTCCTTCTCTGGTCTCCTAGGTCCTCTCCCACCCCCCTCCCACCCTGACTGCCAATTCTCAGACATTCCTTTTAGTTTGTTCATTTGTTTGAAACAGGGTCTCATGTAGTCCAAGCTGCCCCCAAACTCTCTGTGTGGCCGTCTACTACAAAAGGGCATAGTCTCCAAGAAAGGTCAAAGGTATTTCTTCATGGTGAGGAAGAATTATATCAGCCTGAAACTACAGTCTAAACAATGAAAGAAAATGCTGGAAAAGAACCTTATGAGGGTAAAGTAAAATGCTGTTATCTATCTTTAATTGGTGTAGAAACCATTGAAGGTAGAAAAAATATTATCAAGGCAGTTTGATTGAAGCATGTGTACCATTAAGTTTACAGAAACAATGCTAGACAGGAATTGGAAACATCTTACTATATGCAAAATAAAGTTTGATTAGTTGAAGATGTCTATCAACAAGATAGACAAGCCCTTATACAAACTAACCAAAAGACAGAGAGAGAGAGAGCATCCAAATCAACAAAATCAGAAATGAAAAGGGGAACATAACAACAGACATTGAGGAAATCCAGAGAATCATCAGGTCATACTTCAAAAACCTCTACTCCACAAAACTGGAAAATCTAAAAGAAATGGATAATTTTCTGGATAGGTACCACATATCTAAGTTAAATCAAGACCAGATAAACTATTTAAATAGTCCAATAACCCCTAAGGAAATAGAAACAGTCATTAAAAGTCTCCCAAGCAAAAAAAGCCCAGGACCAGATGGTTTCAGCGCAGAATTCTACCAGATCTTCAAAGAAGGGTTAATACCAATACTCTCTAAATTGTTCCACACAATAGAAACAGAAGGAACATTACCAAACTCCTTCTATGAGGCTACGTTAAAATATTTAAAGGATATTAAAAAATAAACTAATACAAAAAAAACCCCATAGAATTGAAGGAATTGTTCAACTGACAAAGAAATAAAGTAAAGAACAAACAAAAAACAGGGGGTAGGAAAGGACCACAAGAAACAAATTCAGGAATATAATTATATAAAATAAGTAGCTTGAAGGTAAAGACTGTCAAGATGAGAAAGCAAGTCTCAGCTGTCTTTTGTCTTTAATGGAAAAAGTAGAACAGGAGAGTTGTAAAGGCTCAAAGAAAATCCCAAACATGAGTTTTGTTTGACCAAAAGAAAACTCTTGGACCAGGGTGACATGGGAGCAATGAAGTCTTCAGAAGAAGGAATGTTATTATGAAGAAAGACACACAGTGAAAGTGTATCAGTTTTCCAACAATATGTAATAATATCCAGGTGTATATCTGTATGTGTGGTATGTGAACTAAAGTGCATATCTGATGTGTGAACAACAAAATCTTAAAAGGAGAGGGCACAAAACTTGAATGAGATATTAGGAACAAAAGCTTTTAGTGCTACTTTCAGGAACCAATGGACTCAGTAGGCAAATCAATCAAATAAAAAAGCTCAAAAAATCAGAGAAGACAGAATGAACAACATCAAGGCTAAAAGAAGATATGATACAAAATTATTACAGATTATTGAAGAACACTAAAAATGACTCTATTTGAATGGCCTGAGGGTAGAGGATTTGAGAATAATACTAAGTATAGGCAAGGACCCAAAGCAGTAGTATGGTCATATGTATATTACTGGTAGAAATATAAAGGTGATACAGACATGCAAAAATTGTCTATAAATTTCTTATAAAGTTAAATTAAATATTCTTATAAAATATTTGTAAACATTGTTCCTATGGGCATCTGCTCCTGGGAAATGAAAGTTATACTCACACAAAAACTTCAATGTCTATATATACTACAGTTTTATTTACAGTGTTTTTAATTATATGCAGGAAACAATGCAAGTGTCTTGACATTGTGAATGAGGGGAAAAACTTGTGGGACATTTGTAAAATGGAGCACCATTCAAGAATGAAGAGAAACAGACTATTTACTGAGGCATACAGGAACAGGATGGACTCAAATGCCTATTGGTAAGTGAAAGAAGTAAGATTTGGAAGGCTACAGAATATGAGATTGCATTCACACAATACTTGGAAACTGACACTGTAGAGAGGACCAGTTTGAGCCAAATTTGGGGTAATGAAGTGTTTGCTGCAGAACTCTGCAACTGGTGATGTGACTTTGAACATTTGTCAAAAGTGTGTGCTTTTCTGCTGGACAAAATATGCCTACATGCATATCAAGAAGATGAGTATGTCTAGATGGGGGAAGCACAAGTCACACATTTCGAGGGATAAGGAATGGTAAATGCTAACAGGAGCTCCATGGTTCTGGGTTGGAGTTATGAATTTGTTTGGGTAGGCTGGAATTAGTAACAAATGGGGCCCTAGCTCTATCCATAAGAGGAATAAGAATTAGCATTAACCAGAAGTGGTAAGGCATACCTACGTCCAAATCTTGGTTTGTCGATACCATTCTCCAATAAAGAAACATGTTACTTGGAGAACTGGTTAATTCTAGGTCTGGGATCATCTTGGAACATCTTAGGATACTAAGCAGTAGAGGAGGACTAGAAAGAAGGAAGCAAAAGAAGAAGGAAGAGAGGAGGGAGATGAGGGGGAGATAAGAAGGGAGCAGGTATGGAGGGAGGGACAAGACAGTCACATGTAGTGTGGAGTCCTGGATTTGACTGTAGAAGAGAAAAGGAATATTCATGGAAAGCCATTAAAGTTCAATTACATTATAAAAGGTATGTGGAAATTTTCTGTTCTGACAAGCCTCTTTAGGTCTAAAATTATCTCATTATCTTCAAAAGCAGTTAGCATTCACATGAAAAAAATAGATGTGAGCAGACAACTTATAAACCCCAGAACATATTCTTCCAGGCTGCCAGTCACTTAAGGAAGGTTGGGGGGACAGCCTAATCTAAGGCATAAAAGTGCAAAAGAAAGTATCGTTGGCAGTGAACTAAACAGGTGATTAAGAGCTTGTGACATTGCTGTCCCTGAAGAACCTGAAGGACAGGGTAGGTCATCAGCTGCCGTGAAGGACAGAGGCTTGTTTTTTAGGGAGCCTCAGAGTTCACTCCGAGCGTTCTGTTCAGTCACGTGGAAGATTCCAGAAATAACTTCACACTGTGCATTTGTATGTAGGTTAATGGAAGTCTCCACGGTTCGACTCCAATATGTTTCATAAGCCAAACCTGAAACTCGGAAACATTATAAGGAAGCACACATCAGGAAATTTTGGTTATGAACTAAATATACACAAGGTTTTATATTTTCTTCCCTTACTCATTTCAGTCCATTTTAAGCTCAAGTGGTTTCCCATCTGGCCCAAGAAATTGCTTTGCTGAAATGTTAGTGCTTTTTCCCCTTGCTATTATTTTATTATGATTCATTTCGAAGAGGTGTACAACCCAGCAGATTAGAAAGTGCACTGAATCGACAGAACTCGTGTGTTAAACAATCGATTCTACTGAGGGGTAGAAGCTATGAATGGATTAATCTGGATATCGGCAGTTTCTTCCTGATGGGACAGAATCCTTAAGTCTTTGATTCATTTTCCCTGGCCTTATTATTTTTTTTTCCTTAGGATTTTTGCAGTCTGATTCACCGAAGAAAGCTGCACCAGGAAACAGTCTAACTCTGCAGCAGAACCTTGACCCCGAGTCAAGAGGGTATTCCATTTCTGATTCAGGGAGCAATTCCATTGACTGCTCTCTTCACTTTCCATTCCACTCCTGGCCTCTTTTTTTTTTTTTCTCTGTTAATTTTCTTCTTGGAAGCTTTGCAGCTGAAACACAGGTGGGCGGGTGTGGAGGTTTGAGTTTCCTTTTCCAGCTTCCTTCCACATTGCTTTAAATCTCCACTGATTTAAACAGCCTGCCTGATCCTTTTAGTATTGATGTCGGGAGTGGACCCAAAGGACTCTGGCAGCCCAGAGAGGTAGATGATTGAATGGAGGTCCCATTGTCTGCAGAATTGTGTTAATGATAAATGACTAAGAATACTTTACGTTTTTCAAACCACTACACTCTTCTTATTTTAAATTATAATATAGTCAGCCCATGGTGGCATGAACTTTTAATTTTTCACCCAGAGAACTGGTCAAGACGTAGTTACATGCTTGAGACTAGAGAGGAAATGGCAAGTCGGAGAAGGGCAGAAAGAGGGTAAAGGGAAGGAAGGAAAGGTTGCCGGTTGCCTTTTAGTTTATGATAGTGATTGTACACTTCAATCAAATAAGAAATATTCACTTAAGAAATGCAGAGTGATTATTTACACAAGAGGCTGAGGGTTGCAATGCAGACAAAACCAGTCAAAGCTGAGACCTTTTGTAAGTTCCTCCTATGCTAGTTATAGTTCCCACCCTTAAAAACTCTGGAGAAGATATAGTTTTAACCTCCACCCCATTCACGATCCTTGACATTTCTCACATTCTTCTTCTTAATGGGGGATACAAAGCTTCTTTTGCCTTTATGTCCTATATCATCCTATATCCAGTCTGGATCTTGCAGTCCACTCCATCAGCAGTCTGTGCCACACAGCCATTGCTACGACATTTGTACAGATTTCGTAGGATTGGCAGTAATTCTGGAGCCATGCGAAGCTGTGACTTTCCCTACTAAGTGGATCATTCTTTTCTTCTCGTTCCCACTTTTGTAGTGCGGTGTGCAAGGCGCATGTTCAGGTATTTAGCTTTGAGAAGACTGTATTAAAACAAATCCATGGAAGGCATGGATAAAAAATACACCACTAAATAAGTCAAATAATAATGACAGTCATAGTGATCACTCGACTGTGGGTATGTCCATTCTGTACTTTCCATAGCCATTGCCTTGTCTATTCCACTGTGCAACTACCCAACATGTCCACTGTCATGGCTGGTTGAAATCTGGTCATTCCCTTGCAGGATCATAGGGAAAATTATATACATCATCGATCATCTGAATTAATATTAGCTCAGAAAGAAAATGTGGAAATAATTTTTTTTATTCACAGACTCATTAAAATCCTGGAGTACACTAATCCCTCTCAACAGTTTAATAATAAATTAAAAAAAACTATAGTTATGCACACAGAATATAAAATGGTTTTTGTCCAAATTTGGATTTTTAATATATTCCCATTCAGTTCTGAGCCCCATTTCCATTCACTGTAAGTCTTTTGAGTTTGAAATAACAGCATAAAAAAAGAAAGAAATGAGAGCTATGTAGCTTTTACATCTTTTAGGTGACATGTTCCATAAACCTTAAATCCGATGAAAATTTTTTTGAGTTTCTAGTGTAGCTATTTGAGTCATTCTAATGAAATAAGACTGGAAGTTCAGAAAAGTGAAATCATGCTGTATTAGTAAAAGTGTCACTTAGAAAATTTATGTTTAATATATAAATTCAACCAGCTGCCTCAGACATCACGATTTAACATAATGATGGTAGGTTAGACATGAACCACACCTACATAATTTTCCCAGATTTGTCTGTATTGGTTCCAATTTGATACTTTAAGGATTTATTAGACTTGTTTTAAACATATTTAGATGTTTAATGTAGATGAACAACTCTAGGGAAAGAGCAAGCAAAATCTCAGTCTGTGCACTCAAAACATAAGCTAATGATAGCTAAAATTATGATGTGATCACAAAAGTATGGTAAGAACAGAATGAAGAAAATGGAAGGCCAACTGCTCCTCTATTATGTGCTATGGTAGAGAACCGTCTGGTACACTTGAGACCTTGCTAAGAGTGAAAAGAAGATGGTGATGAAACTGAATAGCTAGAAAGAAGAACCAGTTGTTCCTGGCCGCTCATGTACTTGATTGCTAAAGGAAACTCTACCGGACACGGGAGGGTAACTTTTATCACTCTGTGTACGGATGGCATTCTGGACACAGAAATGTTTCACAACACATTCAAGAGAAGACCATCATCAAAAAGAAAGGAACTATTTTAGAAAGATTACTATCTGGAAAGACCAGATTTACCTTTAAAATTTTAGATGTGTATGAGAATCCTCCTTTAACATACAATATATTAAGAATAGTACTTCATTTTTTTCTAGGTTTTAGCCAGATTGGTATGTGTGCATGTATATGTATGTGTGTGTGTGCGCGCACACGCATGTGTGTGCGCATGTGAGTGTGCATGCTTGTGAGTGTGTGTGTGCATGTATGTGTGAGTGTGTATGTGCGCATGTGTGAGTGTGCATGCTTGTGCGTGTGTGTGTGTGTGTGTGTGTGTGTGTGTGTTTGTGTGTGTATAAGTATGGTGGTTTTTTTAATATAGGGATGAAGCTCATACTGAACTGGCTAGCATGAGAAATGAAAGAAGGCTGTGAACTCAGTCTAATTGCATATGCTCAAATACTGCCATTGCTTCACACACTGATGTTCTCAAATGGGTAATATGGATCCAAGCCAGAAGACGGCTGGCTCTTTTCAACATTGCTAGTTGCTAAGGAAAGAAATGATTTTTATATAAATCTTAAATATAAAATTTGAGGACCTTCCAACAAAACCCCACATCTGTGACTGAAAGAGGCAATCTTTTCACAGAAAGATAAATAAACGAAGGCTGTTGTAAACTAAGAAAAATAAGCATGGGGTCTCTGCTTAGGTGACTCTCTCTCTGATTTTTTAATTGACAGTTTTGAGAGGACTTTTAGGTTTACAGCAAAACTGGAATGTCTCGTGTACACCTACACACATGTAACCTTTGCCGTTGGTGTCACCTCTAGTCAAGGGGTCCATTTATTACAGTTGATGAGCCCACCCTGACACATGGCCACTACTCCACACTGGTTACATCAGAGTGATCTCTCCTACTGTGCACTTTTGGGCAGACTTTCAGTGACAATCATGCACACACAGCAGTCCACTGCACTAAACACATCCCAGGGTGCTTCAGGAGATTATATGAGCCAATATTTAATACTCCTGCCTAATATTAAACACCTTCCTAGTTCCAAACAGACTTTCCAAAAAAAAAAACCATACAAATGATCTTTATGCTATTAGTTTAAAACAAAACAAAAAAAACTCCCCTTCAAATTGGTATTAAATAATTTAACTATTTTACTCTGAGATTGATAAAAATCTAAGTGATTAGACATTTGCTTATGCTTATGTCTGTTTTTACCAGCTAAAATAATAGATTGGCACTGGGTACTTCCTAGAAAAATTGAGCAGTTGGTGGTGTGGTGTTCTGTGGAATACAGGTCATTTTTTCCAAGACGCAGCCAAGTCTTCTGCTATGAAAATGTCTACAGTGCCAAGAGAGGGTGCCAAAGGGCACAGGGCATCAGGATCTGACCTCTCTATGTGTGAGCAGTGACAGGGCCAGATGGCTTCTAGAGAGGCATTAGCTAAGGGACATGAGACAGACCTCAACGGTCTCTTAAGATCAAGGGAGGAGCACAATTATGTGACTTAGCTAGACTTAAATCTTATGGGCAACATGTTTTGAATATTATATGTTTTGTATCCATTGTCACTTGCTTTTAGAACGTCTTTATTAAAATACAACTCAGTTCATATTCTCTCCGGGCACTTAAAGCATCTCACCCAACCATTCTCATTGCGACTGAACAGCACAACTGTCACCACAATGAAATGGAGACCACTGCTATCATATATAAAAGGAACTCAGTAACAACAAATGGTTATAAAGTGTACCTCACCACTTCTAACCCCTCCACCTGACTTGACCCTACTTCCGCCTATAGGCCCTGGTAATCCCTTACTTAATTCTGAAGTCAACGAAAGCCATTGCTTTACCATAATGTTAGCGTTAAAATATTTAGTCCACTCAGCATGAAACGATGAATCCAGTTCACAAATGCGCAGAGCACCCTAAGCTCCTCAACAAACCAAGGAGAGCGAGTGGAAACAACTTCATTGCAATCCGGGCACCAGTGTTCTTGCTCTGCCTCCGCCACCAGGTCCCTAACCCTGGGCAATCGGCAGCATCAGGACCCAAGCGCATGAGCTGGGCATGGTAGTGGTGCATGCGTTTCATCCCAACACTCGGGAAGCAGAAGCATGTGGATCTCCGAGTTCCAGGCCAGCCTGGTCTACAGAACTACAGAGATAGTTACAGGACAGCCAGGACCACACAAAGAAACCCTGTCTTGAAAAACGAGACAAACAAACAAAAAAATCACATAAAATGCTTTGAATGTTGCAGATAAATACCAGGTCACTTAAAAAAAATATGAACTGCTTTACATTAGAATAGAATTTCCCAAGGTGGTCCATGGGAGTATTATTTGAGTGACATATAAACTATTAGTCTTAAAATTATTTTGATTTTCTCCCATGTTTTAAAGGAATATAATTATTAATGCAAGATTTTTTTATTAAGAATAGACCAAGTTCCTTTTTAAATACTTTTATTTAAGTAAATATAGTGAATTCATTAAAAAAAAAGGCTCACAGATTGAGAAGTAAAGTTTTCTCTAGCACATCTGTAATTCTTCCTGACATGGGGAAGAGTTTTCTAACCAACTTCTGATAACTGGGCACTGTCATATGGCTGTCTCTGGCCTGTAGTTTGTGAACAAAAACAACCCCTTCACATAACACAGTAACTCACTGAGTTGTCAAGATGCTGCCCTGAGCATTCTCTTCCTGCATATTCTGCTGCTATCTCATCAACTGATGGGACTTTTTCAAAGTTTATTGGCATGTATTAATTACACACAATAATGGGTGTTATTCTGATGTTTTCATCCATGTATACATGATTGATTGCATTGACTCCCCATTCCCCTCTCATGTCCCATTCGCTCCCACTTACCTCCTTTCTCTTCCTATACAGTTACCTCCGATTTTCATCTCTTTTCTTCCTTCTTTTCCTCCTCCTCCTCTCTCTGTCTATCTCTCTCTCTATATATATGTCTCTGTGACCCAATTAATTTAATTAGCATTGCTTACAGGAGTACATGTGAGGGCAACTTACAAGTGATTACATCATGGAAGCAAATAACTCTTCCTCTCCCAGGAACCAGGAACTATCTACAGTTCTCCAGCACGGGGTGGGGCTGCATGAGTTCCCCCCAGTCCTTCACGGAGCAGTGATGACTGCAATTCTGTGCAGGATCTGTGAGAGTAGCAACAGCTGCTGTGAGTTCAAGCACACAATGGCCATGCCATGCCCAGAGGACAGCATTCCACAACACCTAGCTCTTACATTCCTTCTGTCCCCAAGACGCTCCCTGAACCTTGGAGGAGATAATATAGAGGCTCCATTTAGGACTCAGTACTCAACAGTAACTTATCCTCAGCACTTTGACTAGTTATGAACCTTCACAGTAATCATGCACACTACAAAAAAAAAAAAGAAAAAAAAGAAAAAGAAAAAACAAAACAACAAACCTTTAGTCTGCTCCTGCTCACACTCTGTATCTGCCTCATGATTGCCTGCAGAGACTTGGCCGTGCTGGGGGCCTTCTGTGATTCTCCATATGCTGCAGCGTGCAGCCACTTTTATCCCAAAGCCCTTTCTCTGTTCTCTCCTCACCTTTCTCCATTAAGTCTGTTTGGAGAACAGAAAGTTCACACCCGCAAATAGTCAGACAATACTTTAGCATACCACAAAGGATACTCACAGTCACACGTACATACGTCTGAAATCATTTTCTAACTCATAGGGGTTGCAGCTTTGGTTAACTCATCCCTCTCCTTTCAAAAAAGTGGAATAACTGTATACCTCCATTGAAAGAAATGTATCAGTTGGGGCTCTGCAAACCCCATTGCACACAGCATGTGCTCAGCAGGAGGTAGCCAGTGCGATGATCACTTTAGTGCCTGGTAGAGTGTGCCTACAAGGGCTGTGATTTAGCTTCTCCATCTTGGGGTAGACACAGAGTCACCATGAAGCATCATATGCAGCAGTCTTTTCTACCACACAGGCTTCCCAGTTGTTAAAACTTGTCCAGGAGCTTTGTGTCTAAATAGCTCACTGTTCTTTTCCAAACACGTGGACTTACACAGAGGCTACTTGATAGCCATGCTCTGAAAAGGAGGCAGAGTTCAGATTTCCACTGCATGTTATGGACACAAAAACAACTCAAACTTGGTAAACACTTTCATTGCCCTGTGGAGCAAAGTGTATTGCAGCCTTGATATGATAAATTCTAAAAAGAAAAAAAAAACATTGAATTATTATTATTTTTTTTTAAATCTGGCATAACAGTAACAAGTCATGACTGGAGGCATATTCACACTGTTTTGCATCTTAAATGCCCTTTTTGCTCCTGTGGGCAATGATATGGAATCCCCTCAAACTATTTGAAGACACTGCTATACCCTAAAATGCCAAGCCAGATGCTAGTTTAAGTTCTCTAAGACTACTACTTCCATAGCGAGTCCGCCAGCAGTAATTCCGTCTGAAGGCATCCATTTTGTAGGAAGAAGAGAATGTGAATTCAAATTGAGGTGCTAGGACAAAACAATAAGGGCTTCTCCAGTGAACTTGCAAGAAATGGGTAGCTTTAGCCTAACAAGTGCGTGAAAGATGGGGCTGGCTCGAGTGCCAGTTAAAGCCAATTATGATCAGCTTGACGTGACAGGGAACTAAAATGCCTCCCTGGTTTTACTTTTTCTTTCTTTCCTCTTTTTTTTTTTCCCTGAGAAAGATATTTTTGTTTCTGGGCATGGTTCTGATTTGGGACGTTCCCGGCCGTTTTCTTTCGTTTTTTTAGAAATGCAGATGTAGCCATTGTTTTAAAAGACTCCAAGTGGGTCACCCTGATTTATCCTTTTAGGATGGTTCCATTATAAAACGAGTCAGTTACTTCCTGGAATGGGACCAATGCAAAGAACAATCCTAAACCCTAATTCAGTGCAAACATTTCCCTGAATGCATGGCATTCATTGCTATTTGTTCAAACAAGGACACTGCAGTTAGAGCCCAGGAAAGAAGCTACTAATGAGAATGTACAATGTCAAAGCATCTCCAAAAGGAACTGATCATATAGTGCTCTCACTAACAACTGTATTTGAACTGTATTACATGCCATTTGGCCTCTCCTAAGGTGCATTAGGACTATTTATAAAATACACATATAGAAGGCAATTTTAAAGACTCTGCTCTGGAGTCTCATTTCAGGACAGTAGCTTGCATTGTCTCAGGAAGCCAGCTGAGCACACAAATAACCACGCATTGCTAATCTTGCAGATGGGCAGCTTACACTGTGAAGTTCCCTTCCTTGGCACCATCTCCGGATGGAACCCTGTTTGCCTGCTACCTATGTGTACTCTTAAGTTGGTGGAGATAGTTGAGTTCAAATTACTCACAAGGAGAATATTCCTCTGAGAAGAAAATACTTTCTGTGGGCCTCATGCATCATCTAGAAAGTCAGGCAAATAAAGGCACCCTAAAGTATACAAGTAGAAGAACATCTGTAGTATACAAGTGTGGTGGAGAATAAATGTGAGATAGCCATGTAAAAGTGCTGGAGTACGGATACATCCAGAAAATTAAAAGCTTTCCTTGTTATTGAGTTAATTATTCTTCTAATTCTTAGTGGTTTGAAAAGGATAATCCCCTTTTCATTTAGCGTTCCTCCGTTAGTTCCTTTTAACAGTCTCTACTCATTTAGCGTTATAGAGAGAGCTCTTGTTGGATCTGCTTACCTAGGGCACATTTAAATATTCTTTCCTTGTTCTCTCTGTGCTTTTTATAAATTAACTGTACCATTTGTCCAATGTGGAAGCAGAAAAAAAAAGAAACATAGTTTCTGCACATGTGCAGTGTTCCATAGTATTTGGAGTAACTAAAATCTAATCAAGGCATTTGTGGTCTTTTAATGTTCACTTGATTTCATTGGTACCATAAGGTTTCCTTTCTCCCCATTTCTTTATCCCTCCTTCCTCTACCCTCCCTCTTTATCCTATTCTGTTCTTTGTTTAGCTCTTTTTTCCCCTTTATTCTTCGTACTATTTGTTTTAAAGAAAAAAATGTGTTCATTGAATACCACTTCACAGTAAGAAAAAGCTAAAACAACTTCTGGGAAATAAAAACCGAGGTGAAAATGGTAATAACCAGGGACATCCCTTTTAAACTGTCATCGTTTTAAGCAAAATAAACATTCTTTGGGAAATGTGTTGGATTCTAAAAGTAAATGAACTTTTCTGTGAAATTTTACTTGATTCTGTAATAAATGTTAAGCAATCCTTTTTTTTTTTTTTTTTTAAAGCCTTTTTACTCTTTAAGGGTTAGCTAACACTTCTGAGAGAAGGCTGCCTTATTGATATAGGGGGCTTGGCCCTGGACCTATATAATTGAAGCAAGTCAAGAACATGAAAGGAAATTGGGTACAATGTATGTCACATCTGGTTGACTTATTTAGCACGCACTGCTCACCAGCAGCCCTCGCCTGAGCCTATACAAGTCAATTACATGTTGTGATTGCTGCTTGGGTGCTTTTATTAGTGTGTTGGCTGTTTCTTTGGATTTTCCCCCCTTTCTTTATTTTAGCTAATCAATTTCTTATTTTATCTTTCCAAAGAACTCAACTTCCCAATATGGAACACTTTTGTTTTCCCAAAAAATGCAGAAGGACTGTCATGGTCTAAACTGCCAAACTCTATGCTTAGTTCTGTTTTCTCCATAAGTGAAAATTTCCATAACCAACTGGCCATCTGATCAGTGTCCTAAGTTCCAAGAAACAAAAATCTCATTTTTCTTCACATTGGTTTTGAAAAGCTTGCAATGACAGAAGTAAGGGACACATATTTTAGGAAGCTACACTGGTGATTCTGAACAGTGACTTAAAAAATGAATCTATACAGGTTCTGAATTTGTCATCTTAATAAAATATGTTCTACAGTCTTTTTTCATATACATTCAGTTATAAAAATCTATTAAATTTAAGAGGATTCTTGTATCCATCATCATATGAAAAAGAGAAAAATATCTAACCAAAGAAAATCAGCTTATGAATCGATGGCAAGGATGATACAATTAGTGCCTATCTTAATTTAATAATTAGCCAAGACAATGATCATCAATGGATACTGCAATCAGTGAGCATGTTATTGACAGGAAACAATATTCACAAATCCTCATAGCATCAGTCCACAGATTATTTACTAATTATGAAGAAAGAAAGCCTCTTTTCCTATGGAAAGGTCTGGCAGACATGGCTTCACACCACATGACCAAAGTCAATATCCCATCAATCATGAAATGACTGGCAGCCTATATTTGCAAGACAACATAATGGGAAGTAGAGGACAATGTATCTCAGGAAAAACTATGGGATCTAATCCAAAGAAAACAATTAGATGAATTGTTGTACATGGCATTTTTTCTCAGCTTCTTGAAAAAAATTTTCATGTCATGAAAGATACATGACAACCAAGACATGACAATTCATAATTTGTTAATGGATCATGAGTCAGAAAAAAAACAAGTTGAAAAAATTTAAAGATGGAATAAATAAGTCAAATCACAGTATTGTATCTCTGTAAAAACTTTTTGGTACCGTAATCTGTGCTCACAAGAATGTTTTTGCTCTTATTTGACACCTCTACAGTGTTTCTGAGCAAAGCTCATGATGACTGTAATTTATTCAAATGAGCTATAGACATACAAACACACACACATACACAAACACATACATATACATATACACAAAAACCACACACAAACACATACACCACACACACACACACACACACACACACACACACACACAAACCAGTAAGAACTAATTAGAAACATGCTTATTGATGAATCTAGGCCAAGGGCATACAGGTGCTTATGAGCTCTATTTATCTAGTTTTTTTTCAGTTGGAGTCAATTAAAAGTGCCTAGATTTGACAGGGAAGTTAGCCCAGGAACCCTTCCATGCAGCAAGAAGAGAGTCATTCTAAAACATTTACCACGTGACCACTTCCCTAGTCACGGCGCCTTAAACTCAGAATGATGGCTCTCTCTGCTCCTCACACAAACATCCTATGGCTGTGAGACTACTTCTGCTCATCTTGAGAGGAGCCTAGAGGAGTCAAAGAGACAGAAGACTGGAGAACAATCGGTGAGAAAATAGGATTTTCTATTATTTCGACAGGGAACAGGAAAGGTGAGACCTATCTCTTCTGGTGCGTATAACATGCAGAAACATTCCATCTTACCCCAACTTTCCCCTTTGGGATTCCTAGTGCCTTTACACACTGAAAGAGTAATTTAATTTCATTCCTAGTTATGTACAGTGCTTCTGGGGGGAGGAGAATTGGGTATCCCCAGCAGAGGATTCAACAAGCCCACTGACATCATCTGTGCGTGTCCTATCAAGCATGCTGAGAAAACAGAATCTGAACAAATAACCCAGAGCTGACTTGAACGGCAAGCAGGAAGGCTGTGGAATTGTTTAGAGTGCTATAATGTGAATTAGAGAAATAAGCCAGCAGGTCCCCTGGCCTGGAGTAGGTATGTAAGCAGGGAGTCAGAGAGGAAGGATGTTTCAAAAGCTTTGTTTGAAAAGGTAGCAAACAGCTAGGACTCTTTGAATCCCCAGTTTCCTGGTTCAGCTCAAGCCCAGAGCGACTATAAACTCAGTTGTATCACTTGCTATCAGAGAAGAAAAGCAGGGGAGCAACTGGAGGAAGCATAGATCAGGTCCAAATCTAGGGGCCTGTTGCTGAATCTACCATGTTTTATAAACCACTTCATTCAGCTCAACAGACAGATTTAAATTAAGCTGTGGATTACTCTAGTATGTTCTAAAGTCCCATGCTGAATTCTTTCGGCTTCTAAGAACACTGTGTACTTGTATTCATGGCTGTTGCCTTTCTTGGCAAATCTTTCATATGTAGAGATAAAGCTTTTAAGTTAAGAAATTCTCATTTAGTGATGGGAAGGGAAGATGTGTAGAAAAACATGGGAAACGTAATTTAATGAAAGAGCATGCCTTAGCGATATGCTTTTCCTTCAACAGGAGACATACATTTTCCTCAGCAGCTTCATAGGAATTTTCAAGAATATTTACAAAATGTCATTTTAGTCAGTGAAAAAAATTATTCCAAATTCAAGTCTTTCCAACAGTTACAAAGTAAGTTGCTTCTTATTCCCAGCTCAGAGGTAATTTTTTTGAGTGGAGGATTTTCATTCTGATGTGTGATTTTACTGAGAAGTCATAGTAAATATGAAACACACTGCAGAAAAAATTTATTACATGCTCAGAAAATAATTTGTTTCAATATCATAAGGAATATAGTACAAATTACAAAATATGAGCATAGTAAAATAATCCTGATGTGGGTTTTTGCTTTTCATTTTTTAATATAAGGCTAACACTTTACCTGCCTTGTTTTTTGAGTAATAATTTCTGAATTCAAGCAGGTTTTAATTTAACAAGAAGGACAGTCAACTCTCCCACATAATATTTCTTCTGTTGAATTGTCCTCTTAGGGCTCATATATTGATATTGGAATGGTATTTTCCCATTTCCTTTCATGGGACTTGTTTTTTAAAAAAGTAAGTCTCAGGTATTCTGGAAGAATCTATGAGCAGTTTCACTTTTATTTCTAAAATCATTTTGAATGGAGACATTTATGTGAGACTCTGTGGTAGTGAACACATTTTCATCCCATCACAGATGTTTGATCCCAGTTTCTGTATTTCCCACTATAGGAAGGAGTCATTTTTCATTTGCATAGTTTTTCACTCAATATTTCAGCAACACCTTCAACAGGGAGATCAACTTCCTGAGCAAGGCAGAGATGGATTGTTAAACACTGAAATATCCTCCTGTCAGAATTACTCGTCACTCAGGGAGTACATTCTCCATCCTGTTCTTTTGATTGATTTCCATAACAAACCACTATTGTTAGACTGTTTTGTATCAATATAGATTGGTAGGAAATTGAAGTCGACTAAAGATCCTTGACAAGAAGGAATCACACGTGGAGTGACGGGATGAAGCTGTGGGAAGAGTCACAGCATATGTGATAAAGCTGGGACACTTTTATTCTGGGCAACTCTCTCACCCAGAAAGAACAAGTCTTGTGCATGAACATGGTGGCCCCAGACCACATGTTAAAGGACCCAGAGAGTTCAGAGCCAATATCAGCTGTTTCTCTAAAACTCAGGTCAATGCTTTTTCACTTTTCACTTACTTAATGTCATGTAGTATAAGAGTGGCATGGCATTCTGAGGACTGTAACCTTAATATTTAGTTCAAAGTGTTATAGATTGAGTAGTTCTTTTAAAGAGCTTTCAGGCCCTCTCTGTTGCTACCTAAGAATAAATGCATCATGACAATGATGATAAAGGCAATATTTACTATCTGAGTATCTGACCAGTACTAGGACCATTTCAACTATCTTTATTTATTTTGTCAGAACAAACAGCTAGGATAAAGCATAAATTATTAAAGGAAAGCAGACTTTATATTTTGAGTTCTACTTTCCCCTAATTTATTTATATATGCATCCCAACAATTCATCAAAATCTTCTCCACTGAGTCCTTGCTAAGTGAATTGAAGTGAATTCTAAATTTTCAATTATTTAAATATATTCATTCTGTCAGGGAAAAATGCAGTCCAAATCAATATAACACAGTAATATTGCTTCTCTCCTATTTTTGCCATTCATCAAGATTCTAACTTTCTACAAATGAGGGACTAAAAATTTCAATCCATTACAATATCATTAGAATACCTTTATGTTAATTGGCATAATGTTGGTAGGCTATTTAACTTAGTTAGCACAATATAGAACAAAGATGTGGTATGGTATATAGTTATTTAATACGGCTTTGCTCGTAAGAGTTTTGAGACATTATAAATGGTTATTCAACTGCACTACATGAGATAACTCTTTAGCATTTTCTCCTGTTCACTTTTATGACTTCTAGGTGATTAATGCATACGTGTGTTGGGAAGACTGTGTTAATGTCTCTTGTACTGCATATTCCAGGGAAAATGATTGCTGGAATATTTGTAGGTACTCAACAGAAAAAATAGACTCATGTTAATTACGTCTAAGAAGTCACACTAAAATATAATTAATTTTTTAATTTGGATGCTGTTTTTGCTTGCTATCTTTATTTCCAAAAATCTTCTCTCAGTGGAGGCCCAGCTAAACTCTTTGAAGCTAATAGAAACTTCAAAAAAGAAGGAATTTAGGCCTTTCTTTAATCCCAATTTTGGCCAAATAAAATAGGTACCTGCCTCAGGTTGTCTGAAATTGTATATCCAAATAGAAAGGGCTCCTTTCAGTCATTGGCACTGTACTCTATGGTAGAGTTGGTCATCAGATTGCTGGTAGGAATGAAGATCTGTTGCCTGAAGCTGAGCTGAGCAAAATCATTTTCCTCTGATGAAATAGTACAATAACAAACAAAATCACACCCTGGTTCATCATTTACTGATGGTCAAAGACATTTTACGAACCACCATTTTAGAAATGATTTCATAAAATAAGATGATGTAGCTCTGTGGTGGGGTGCTTGACCTAGCATGCACAGGGCCCTGGCTTTAATCGCCATTACCACAGGAAGTATTATCGGGCATGCTGGTGCATGTTTCTAATCCATGGACTTGGGAGGTTGAGGCAGGATGATTATCATGGGTTCAAGGCCAACTGAGGCTATATAGTAAGATTTTTTTCTCTAAAAGCAAGCATAAAAGAATATTTAGGAACAGAAAAAATTCATAGAAACATATAATTAAAATGTCCTAACAACTGGACAATTCAAAACCTGTTTGTGTGTTGGCACCATGATGAATGGATATCAAAAGAAGACCTTGTGCAGGGCAAGTCCTGCTTCCTCTGGTAATAGTGATCTTTCTTGATAGGTTGACATTCATCACTAGCAGGATTTGTATTTACTTGACAAAATAGGAGAGATACAGTCATATGGCAGGATGTATTACTGCTTTCAAATTTATCCCTACACAGATATTAATAAACAAGAACTTTAAAAATATATTGTGAAAAAGACACTAATATAGCCAATTGTCCAAATGGCTCCCTATACTGTTAGAGTAGCCTTCCCCTCAACAGTCACGGTAGTGACAGTAAGTGACTTGGTAGTCAATAAAAAAAAGTCAACACAAGTGTGTAGCAATTTATTTGAGTTAAACTGAAAATAGTGCCTTTGTTGACAATGACAATAAAAATACCATTATCAGTCTTAGAGACTTTATCATTGACCATGTTTCATTTTTATGAGAGTGGGTTAACTTATTGTCTTGGAGAGTGAATTTAGCTGAAACAATGGGTCTTAGCACTAGACAGTACTCAAACATGGAGATAAAAGGAAACAGCACAGAAAGTAGAAGGATGGGAAAAACCAAACTTTCTGGAACAATGTGCTACCTTGACTAATTGTGAAGCAAGTTATATTGTTAAGTCAAATAGCTTTTCAAATGATTGATACCAATCAGTCTCTTGTCCACCTTTTATCCTTCCATTTTTTCCCTACTTAATGTAAACTCTCAGTCTCCTATGATTTTACATAAAAACACAATGAGCTATCTTCTCATAGCATCTTTTAATTTTTCTTATTGCTTGGGATCATGTCTGTCCTCCAAATGGCATGGAGCTATTATTTTCCTGTAATTTGTGACAAATAGACATGTAGATTGGGAAAAAAATAAGCCTGAAATAGGTGGTGTTTTTATATTCAAAGAACATTATGCTATTGGTATATTTTCTTCAATCATGTCAGCCAGCAAGGCATGCACATGTGTATGTATGTAGATATATACTCAATATTTATGCTAGTTTAATACATGCATACGTGCACACATGTATACATATGGGAATATATATGGATAAATATATACCTACATATGTAAATATGTATAAATAAAAACATATGATAAATATATGACTACTATATATATTTACATTTTATATGCATGTAAATGTATTATATACAAACTTATATATTTTTTAATATACATAATTGTGAGGCAGACGGCTAGGGCTAGCCTTCATAAATCAAAGTCATCCTGAAAAGTAAAATTATTGCTGCATCTGAGTGAAACCCTGGGAGGTAGAAGCACACCATGTCACTTGCAACAGCAGCTATTCTTATCTGAATTTTTGTATTTATATGATGAAGCTTCCAACACTGCTAAGTTATCACAACTCTGCATGGGAAATGGAGCAGCATAAGAGCTTAGATCAACAGTTTTCAAACGTATTTAGCAAAGGAATCTTCTTCCAAAGTGAAAATCTTATGACACAGCTCCAATGTATAAAATCATTTTTGTTGTGCAAATTCAAATTCATTGTGATTATCAAGCCCTAACTTACTTAAAGAAGTTGTAATAAGTAATATATGTATATATATATTTAAAATAAATGCCATAAATGACAAGTATGCTTCACAATCCAATATATTTATACACTTTATTTCTGCACAACTGAGCAATTTCTAACTCACATATAACCAGTTGCAAACTGTAACAGCGTTAAAACAGCTTGCAGCATGGCAGAAGCAATATTCCTCTGAGATTTTCAGAAAGATGATTATCTGACTGCACCAGTTTGTGTGGCAGTAGATATCATCAACATTTTAAATATGTGTATAGTTCTATTATGCATATCTAAAGACAGTTAAAATATTCTTAGCGGATTTTAAACTAATTAAAAAAAAATAATCCAAAGCCAATTTTGAGAAGCAAAAGCAAGGATACAATCAGCAATGCACTGGCCTAGAGAGTCCTGGGAAAGGTCAGAAAAGAAGTAATTCACTAAGATCAGTAAGAAATAATAGCAGGGTAATACAGTCCCAGATTGTCAACATAAACATTAAATATTTACCATTTTCAATCCTAATTTTCTCCTCTAACAATTTAGAGGCCTAACCAAGCCATGTCAGGGAAACTTGAAATCAGTAGGCACTGAAAAAAAGTAACTCTATGAGGTAATACGCCTTGTGGTTTACAAGACTTTTTTATGTTGAATAAATAAGAGAAAATTGGGCTGAAAGAAGGTCCTAGTTTTTGAGGATAAAGGGGAGAGGAGACTGGGGACAGCTAGAAAGAGAGGATGAGGCCATGGATGTAATGACACAAAGAAAACCAAGATAGAGTCCTAGTCATCTTCTAACGGTGCTACTTAGATCTTTGTACATTTAATGAACACCCGTCACTCCCCTAAAACTGAAGTGTGACTCTCAAGGCTGGCATACGAATGAATGACATCAGGTACAGGATGTGAATTTTTCAAATACTCTCTTTCCTGGGTCTGATTATGGACACAGACTGGGAGACCTTCTGGTTGCACTTGTTCCTAGTTAACTCTTGGTTCCACTTTTGAGGACAGAAGCCATGTCCATCTTGTGCACCATTGATGCCAAGCATAACTCAGTGTAGAGCAGGGAGCTGGTCCCATCAACTGTTTGGGAATGAATGAAGAAATGACAGAAGCCATAGTTGTTCATCACTACCCAGAAGGAGAGAGGACACACTGGGATGACAAAGCACGAGCAACAACTTTAGCAACTTTAGAGAGGGAAAACAAAGGGAAAATGCATATTTTGCGGGGCTGGGGAGATGGCTCAATGGTAAAGACCTCAGTTTGGATTCCAACATCTTTATAAAAAGCTGAGTGAAGCAACACTGTCTGTAACCCCAGCAGTGGGGGAAGGAGGAGAGGAAGATCCTGTGAGCTTGCTGGCTGCAAGCCTAGCTGAAGCAGTGAGCTTTAGGATCACTGAAAGTCCCTGTCCTAAATAATAAGATAGGGAGCATTTAAGGAAGACACCATACTGAACGGTGGCCTGTGACCTCTGCACACACCAGTGCACACAGATATGTATACTAGGTCACACATGTGTGTACATTCAAATGATCATATATGCACACTACACTCACTATACACACCTCCCCATCCATACCTCAGATGGGGAGAAAGAGAGAGACAGAGAGAAAAGAAATGAATACTGGCAGTATTAATTTTTCTATAGACCTTGATTTTTGGTTTTGGTCTCAGGACAAATGCTGTGACCAGCTTCGACTTTCCCAGCCTAGCAAGGGGTGAGGCTAAATCTTTTCCAGGGTGATTCATCACCAGATATGGCCCTCAGTGGAGAAAGTGGTGATGTTGATGATTAAGTGGAAGGCATTTGCCCCCCTGGAGAGGTGTTAGGAGGAGGGCATTGCTTTCTGGAAGTAATGTTTTTCATCAAGATGCAAAGTTGAGATCTTAATCTCTTGGAACATTGCTGGTTCCCTGGACTGCTGGCTAAGATTGTGTATTTTGTAGATTTTTTTTTCCTCAGCTCTTAAAGCACTATCTTATTCATGACTTTACGAGATGTTCACAGTGACCTTGTAACAGATAGAACAGAATGTTTGATAATGGAATAACTAAGCCTCAAAGATAAATCCAGTCTCATGTGGCTAAAGCCTTACAAATGTGGGATGGAGACTTGGTGCTTTCCATCATAATGTTAGTCTGTGTGAGTAGAGTTGTGCAAATTCAGTGCTGAAATATTTTTTTCTGTGTGTGTGTAAAAAATCCCCCAGTATAACTTTCTGGATTTGCATGAAAGTGGAAATTACAGAAGCTGCCCCATACTGCCCCATGCCTTTGTGTGCTTGTTTGCTTGGTTTGGTTTGTTTGGTTTGGTTTTTGATGGTAACTATAGAAATGAAGGCTGCCTCCCACTAAAGAAAGCCCAGTCTTTCCATTCAGCCTAGCCAATGTACCTCATCCATCGGGGAGGTACATCACTCATGGTCTTATTAAAGCTAGTGTGGTCTTGAACGGGCAATGACAGAGCTACACTTCAGGGAAAGTGACTGTGCATCATTTTAATACTGATGACATGTGTGTGCTGTGTGCTGCACTTTCATGCAAAAGTACTTAATAAGTACTTTCCCATTCTTCCATTTCCTCACCCTTGAGGAAAAACAACAAAAAAAGAAAACATTTTCTTCAAATCAGTTCCCACAATGATGGATGTAGATTTCCTGAAGGCTCATAGGATGTTTCAAAGTCTTTTTGTTTTTTCAAAGCTCAGAACTAGATACATCTGTCCACCATCAATTTATAATCCTAAAATCTTTCTAAATGACCTAAAGCACAAGTTATGTGTTTCTGAGTCCTTGGTCCCATCTCTGCGATTTCTGCATCAGTTTGGCACTCCACTTCTCAGTGTCTATTAGAATGCCAACCTTTTTTTGATCTGGGTGTATCAAAGAAATAGGAGATATTTTCCTCTGTGTTTTTGATAGGAAAAACAAACAAACAAATGAAGAAACAAAAAATCACCAGGATTTGCCAGGACTTGTGTGCATCCAAAGACATGGAGAGGAATGATTAAAGAAAAGTATGGAGTGGTGACAACCATTGTGAGCAGTTAGGAAGGAACAAAGATTTTTCAAATGAAGAGATGTGATATCCCAATGAAGAAGGCATTTCCAGCTCCTGGACATGGAAAGAGCAACTTCGCATCAAAATGCCTCCTTGAATCTTAAAAAATAAGAACCCTAATCACCTTTTGGCTAGTATTTAGTATAAACGAGAATGTCCTCATTTGATTTCTATTGCTATGACTGATCACAAACAAGTTGGGGAAGAGAAGGTTTATTAGGATTACAGCTTAAAGACCATCATCAAGGGAAACCACGGTAGGAGCTCAGGCAGGAACCCAGAGGCGGGTATTGAAACAGAGGTCATGGAGGAATGCTGCTTTCTTCCCTGCTCTTTATGACTTACTTAACCTGTTTGCTTATAAAACCTAGAACAACCTGCCCAAGGACGGCACTGTATACAGTGGGCTGTGTCCTCCCACATCCATCATTAATAAAGAAAATGCCTCCACAGACATATCCACAGACCAATCTGACGAATCCAGTTCAACCACTGGTGTTCCCCTTTCCCAAGCGACTCTAGTTTATGTCAGGTTGGCAATTTCTAACCAGCACAAAGACTTAAAACTTTATATTCACATTTAGCCTACGTACTAACCAAAAACATCATGTTTTTTGAAATTTTAAATACTCCTTATTATCCTCAAATATATAAGATTTTATAATCAATGAAAAGTAAATACAAAAAAAGTAGAGACCTGTGCCTGCCCCATCTGAAAATGAAGCTTCCGTGTCGTTATTATGTGACACTATTTCTGCAAAGACATAAACAAAGGTCTTCTCACTGCAGAGAGAGAACCAAAGTCAGATCAAAGTAAACATACCACCAAAGTTCAGCTTGGTGAAACAATGAGTTTGTTATGTTTATTGTCTTAGTTACTGTTCTATTGTTGTGAAGAGACATCATGACCAAGGCAATTTTCAGAGGAAGTCATTTAATTGGGTGTTTTCTTACAATTTCCAAGGGTCAGTCCATGCTTATCACGGCAGGGAACTTGGGGGCAGTCAAGCAGGCAGGCAGGCATAATGATGGAGTAGTAGCTAAAAGCTAACATTTGATGCATAAGATGGAGGCAGAGAGGGAGTGACCAGGCCTGGTGTGGGCTTCTGAAACCTCAAAGCTTACCCCCAGTGACACACCTCCACCAACAGGAACACACCTCACAATCCTTCCCAAACTCTTCCATCAACTAGTGACTAAGCATTCAAAGGTAAGAGCCTATGGGGCTAATGTCATTTAAATCACCCCAGTTACTTACATGAATATGGGTGAGAAGTTACTTACAAGAACATGAATGACTCAAAAGCAGCTCTGTTACTCACAGTTCATTCTACCATGGGTTATAAATCACAAAAGCGGAACTCTGGAACTCTGTACAACCTATTGGCCAGCTGGACAGGTTGGAGAGCCTCTTTTCCTCAGCAGTTTTTACTGCTTATATGATGTTTTATTATGACAAAACTTCTCCTGGGGAGATGCTTCACACACATCTACTCACCCCAGATAGGGAGCCCATGACAGACTAAAGTACAGACACCACCAAAGTCCAACTTGTCATGATATTTTGTTTGTGCTCTAAGAAATAAAGCTTGTCTGGAGAGCGGAGGGCAGAGCTAGCTAGCACTAGTTAACCATAGAGGCCAGGCAGTGGTGGCACTTGGGAGGAGGAAACTGGAAGTGATATGACTGGGTGGAGAGAGGAAGTGATGAGGCAGGGTGGAGACAGGAGCTTGGCCCCCTTTCAGGCTGAGGAGTTGGTGAGGTAAGAGGTGGCTGTGGCTTGTTCCTTTGTCTTTCTGATCATTCAGCATTTACCCTGATATCTGGCTCCAGGTTTTTATTATTAAGACCAATTAGAATTTGTGCTACACCAACTAATTTTGTGCTACACCAATTAATTTTACTGGGGTTACTTTTAGGAGTATGGATGAAGCTTTACTCATAGGAACAGAAATGACTCAAAGACAACTGAATCACCAGAGCCCACCACAGCATGAGTAAGAGCTCACAAATATTAGAAAACTAGAGCATAATGCACAGCCTAAAGAGAGCTCACCAGTTTGGAGAGTATCTTTTCCAATGCTTCTGGTGTTAAACCTCTTTCCAGAAGCTTGGCTGGTATCTGCTACTCCCAGGAGCTTTCTGGTCTCGGAATCTTCTTTGTAGTTTGACTTGTCTGAGAGTGACTCTCACGAGCTTGGCTGGTAAACTCTTGCAGGGAGGGTCCTAGTGAATCTTCTCAGTTTCAAGGACTTCCTGAAGCTAATTTGAGTTGTTCAACCTTCCTTCTCTCTGGGATACAATGTTTTAATCTCCAAGGAAACTGTTACAGAACACCTTTTGGGGAAGGAAGGAACCCTTTGAATCTGGTATGCCTCAGGGACTTCCCAAGACTTGTGAGTTTACTTCCTGAATCTTAATAAGCCTCCCTTTGGACCTTCCCTAGGAAAGTCTTCTTTCCAGGATAGAATATTTTAACTCAGATAAAACTGCTACGTAACATCTCTTAACTGAGTAACTGATGGTAGCTTTCTGTCAGAATCCAGTCTCTTACGGCTTTTGCATAGCATTGTTTAAATACTGAGTAGATATGTGATTAGGGGGGAAGTGACTAAGAATCCATAACTCTCAGATTACACAGTCAAACTCAATGAATGGATATAGAAGTGTGGAAAAGGTTTCAGGTTGTCTTTGCTGTCTAAGTCAAGCTCCTCTTCTTCGAGGATGATGGTGACAATATATAGTGCCACTATGGATGACACCATGTAGTACCATAGGTGTAAATACACAGTAAAAGCAGTTTGACTTGTCAGTTTGACTCCTCAGCCTATAGTTCTAGTGTTCTCACCCTCTTCTTCTGCATGTGGATCCAGCTTCAGTGTGTGAGCAGTTAGGTTTAGCTTCTTGGATTTTCTTGTAAGGTTCCAACAGTGCTTCAGATCAGTGTCTGTTTCTCTGGCTCACTAACACCCCTTTGCATTGTTTGAGCGATTATGAGCTCTGTTCACACTGTAATTTAGTTGTCACAGTAATACTTGGAAGAGCTGAGACCTCTAAAAGGTGATTAGGTCAGATGGTGTTTGTTCTCATGACTGAATTAGTGTTATCACAGAGTAGAGTAATTCTTTATAAAAGGATAAGTGTAGTAGTATCCCCCCCCCCATCTCAGCACAGGAAGAAATTCTGTTTCAGATGTTAGTACTTTAAATCTGACTTCCCAGGCTCTAGAAATATAAGCCATTATATTTCTATCTATTACAAATCATCCAGTATGTGATGTTCCATGATAGCACAAAATGCACTAAGAACTTGTCTTTCAGATTTTATACAGACTGTTTTCATGCCTGAACTCTTCACACAAAGTCCAAGACTGAGAAGTAAACATGAAATGGAGACTATTAACAATCTGCAAGTGATCCACTGTGAGACATGGTTAGTGAGCTGCCCAATGGGACCTAGTTAGCTCATCATCAAATTTCTATAACTAATTCATTTCTTGAACTAATAACAAAAATAACACTTAACCATCTAATAAGTATTTATTACAATTCAGAATTAGTACATCCATCCATTCTAATTATTTTAATAATCCCTTCATGAAGACATTGCTAATTTACAGATGATAAAAATTGAAGCTGCAAATTATCAGGGAACTTGCTTAAGATTCAAATAGCTAGAAAGTGCTGGAGGCAGATCTGTCTGTCTCCTTCCTGATTTCCAGTGCTCAGCAGACTTGCATTTTAATTATGAGTCACACACAGGGCTGGGGATTTTAAGAAAGATGAGAGAGAGAGAGAGAGAGCAATAAGAGTCGAATATTCTGATTCTTGGAGGTGATGCTATTTCACTCTACATTTTCCTGCTTGATACCCTCCAGTTATGTAAGATTATGTTCCTGCAGTTCAAGGTTTGTATTTTGTGTGAAAGTTTCTGGAACTCTTAAGGAAAGGAGTGTAAGCCCTTCTTTTATGAGAACCTCAGTCTGGAAAATATTGAAATTAATAAAGTTCCTTAATAGAAAAAATAATGTAGCCCTTTCCTATGCTTGAGTTATAAATTCCTTAAGCCTATCCAATTTTCTTTGATTTGGTGGTCACCATACAAAGTTCTTTCTGAGAATTTATTTTCTCAGAACTAATTACTTTGTAAACTAATAGCTTACGGGAAAATCCCAAGTTACTGAAATAAACTATTAGTTACAAATCCATAGTGACTAGAAATAACTACTTTTTCCTTTCTTATGAAACACTGATTGTGTCCTATCGGGAATGGAGGAGAAAATCATATAGAAAAAGCTCTACATTATTTAGATAATAACTTAAGAGAATGGGACATAACTAGATGGTACTTCTAGGCTATCAGTATATTTTAAAAATCAAACTAATTTTTTTTTTTGTTATTTAGTCTCCAAAAAAATAATAGAGTAGAAATTAACAAAGGGAAACATCAGGCTTACATGAAAACAGTCACAAAGCAGTGACAATTTACTTTAAGACAATTGTTGAAACAACCTAGAGCTTTGGATGACAATGGGAAGACACAGACTGAATCTCAATCACATGTTAAATTCAATCTCTAAAGATGAATTTTTGTTGACATTTATTTCTTTCCATCTCTTCTGTCGCAGCCTGACATTCAAATTTTTTGTTTGGTTTTTGTTGTTGTTGTTGTTTTTTAGAGATAGGGTTTCTCTGTGTAGCTTTGGAGCCTATCCTGGACCTTGCTCTGTAGACCAGGCTGGCCTCGAACTCACAGAGATCTGCCTGGCTCTGCCTCCCGAGTGCTGGGATTAAAGGCAACTCACAGAGATCTGCCTGGCTCTGCCTCCTGAGTGCTGGGATTAAAGGCGTGTGCCACCACTGTCTGGCCTGACATTCAGTTTTAAATACAAAGTATTCTTATTCAGAATTATAACACCAGGCCCCTCCTGTGGAGCAGGGCTTACACCCAATCGGAAAGCACGTGGTTACCTCCACGTTTGTGACACTGTTGCTTCCACAGGCATATCTTGCTGCATGGATGGTTATTGTAGCTCACAAGGTTCACAACTGGATGAGAGCGTGGGTGACTTTTCTTTCTCAGGAGGCTTCAAGTCACCTTCTGATACCATTGAAAGCCAAATAACGGGGAGGAAGCTTCCTGGTTCGTACCAACTTGATTTCTCCAGGTCCTATGATAAAGCTCATGGTATCTTCAGCCACTGGGTCTTATCATCAAGTTCTTTTAGGAAACCAAGAATGATGGCCATAGTTTGTATTGTTTTGGAGGACTCTGGGACACCCCTGACACAGTTGCGGTGGAAGAATCCCACAATTAGCAATGACCTTTTATTTGGGGTTATCCCATGTACAGTACAGTTATACTCTTTCATATGAATATATGTTTTATATGTATGTACACACACATATGTATGAAGCTTATAAAATAGTAAAATTCCATCTGGCCTTTTCAAACATCTTTAGTGTTAGTTATCTCTCTCTTACCTCTTCTTTGCCACTCTTCTATCCCTCTTACCACCTTCATATCACCTGTGTTCCACTATACTCCTTTTCCTTAAGATCTCTCTTTCCCTTGCCTACCAGTGGACCCTTTTTAGTTTCCTGAACTGTCCAAGTCCTCCTAGTTCATCACACAAGTCTAAAGATTCCATGCAAGGATCCAACCACCACTAGGGAAAGCATGTGACATTTATCTTTCTGGGTATGGGTTACCTCACCCAATATAGTGTTTTCCAATTACTTCCATTTACTTGGAAATTTTGTGATTTCCTTTTTCCTTGCAGCCAAATAAAATCCCATGCATTTACGGGTAGCACAATTGGACATGGTTTATAACAAATAAAAAGACATGAAGTTGGAAAAGGTATAGAGGAAAGAATGGGGAATTAATGCAATCAAAATGCATTGTATGCATGTATAAAATTTGCAAATAATAAATAAAGATATATTTAAAAATACAAAAAAGATTTGGATAATTTTCTAATTTTAATTAACATTTTAAAACTATATTTGGACCTCTTTGACTATACCTTATAAGCGATTTGTACTATTCTAACATGAAGACACTGAAAATACTGCCTTCTAGGTTCAGATGGGCAGATAGAAAGGAAGGAGACAGCATGGGAGGAAGGAACGAAGAGAAGAAAAAAGTAAAAGAGAGAGGAAGGAAGGGAAAAATAGCTAGAAAGAAGAAAGGAAGGAGGAAAGAGCATGGGAGATAGCAAGAAAAAAAAGGAAAGGAAAACTGTTGATTATATTAGGTTTTTTTTTGTTTAGAAAGGTTCTTTTAGATGAATTTATCAGCAATGAAATTTTAAGGGAGCAAATCTTTGGCATGAAGGAATTTTCAAGTGATATGTTTGAGTCATGATGTGTTCAGTGAACTCTCTGACCATATGCCTAAACAATGCATACAAAGATGCTAACGTGATTGTGTGATTGGCTTGCACTGTCCACAAGCCTCTTTAACCTGTCTTGTGGATGCAGTTCAAATTTTATCAGCAGCGTTATTGCTGCCCCTTCTCCATGGCCCACATATGCTCTGGATCTTTTTTTGTTGATTCTTTATGGAACCACAAGATAAATGGGAACTTGCTGGAATTAAATACAAAGAAAGAAAAAAAAGGTAGGCCTTGTTCCATATAATAACGTATTATGTCAAAAAATATAGAATTTCTGTGAGTAGTTTTCTACATACTAATTGCCAGCTGAAAAATGAGCATTTTAGTCTAGTTCTAGCTTGTCTCTAGAAGAAATTTTAGTGGAATAGAAGCTAATTTCTGGAGCCCATCCTGTTCCTCTTTTCTTCCCCATCACCTCCTCCTCCCCCTCCCCCTCCTCCTCTTCCTTCTCCTCCCCCCTCAGGATGTTCCTCCTCTTTACTGCCAGGCCACATTGTGCTCTTAACTTGTTTACTGACATCACTGATGATGAAGATTCTCTCGGGGAGATGACAAAGAAGGTTACTTATGCCCTATTAAGAGGACCTGGAAGATTAAAACAGATTTATGACTCAAAATGGGCTTTCCCAATGCTATGTGAGTCTAGATATTAGGACTAGGTGTCAAGGAGATGTTATTAATGATAATTTTGCAGTATGTGTGGTTCATGAAATATATTCGCTAGTCATGGCTTAGACACAGAACCACCCTGAGTAAGTGGAAGCCTACCATTAGTGATGCTCTGTATTTGTGCCAAGGTTGACTTTTAGTATGCATGCTTCCTATTGGGTATGTATATGTCTTGGTTTTGTTTTCTGAGGTAACCCAAGGGCTGAGGACAATTCTTATAACACAATAGTGTCTTAGTAGATGTTTTATAATTGAATAAGTTAATGAATCTACATTGTTATTTATTTAAAAAAATCATTTTTCAATCAAGAATTTGTTCAGGAAAGGAGCTTTTTAAACTCAAAAATATTCTGTTTTTATGCTTAGGGAGTATGGGGATTGTGTGGTGATGACTCATGGAGATAACTATGTGGAGCCAAGAACTGGACTGTAGATGTAACCAAACAATTACTAGTTTTAAATACTTTACATTGGATTGGATTGTTTTATATTGTATACAAATTATATATATTGAAATTGATATTGTTAGAAAATGCTATATGTATATTTCTAATTGTACTTATACCATTCATTTAACAATGCAATTTTCTGATCCTTGAATGTTATTATTACTAACTATTAGGATATAAAGAAATGAAAGTTAGTAGTTAGACATTACAATGGAACTTGTAGTCATATTAGATATGTTTTAAAAATTGAGAAGATTTATTTTAGACAGGTCATCTTCAAACCCTTCAGAGATCTACAGAATATGGCATTTAAAATGTTTTAATAACTTAGAAAACTTTTCTTTTTTGAGACATGTTGGCTCCTGGCAGTACCAATCTACTTCAGAGAAAATATGGGCATTGAAGAAACTGTGTATGGAGTTAATTTTCATTGTGGCAAAAGTTAGCCACTGGACAACAAAGTATCCTCGAATCAACAGGACAAAATGGACAGACAGGACATGAAACAAAGGATTACTGATTTTTGCCAAAACAAGTGTGGTTATGGCTTTATCAAAAGGCATCTTCTGAGGCCAGGACAATATGGCACCATCCCTGAAGTGGCCTTCGCAATTTGGAAAAGATACAGTGCCCTTTTCTTCGAAGGCAGCTGAACAGGCAGTGGGCCGATGGCTTATGATGTGCAATGGAACAGCAGCTGAAACAGTTATTCTTGAAGAGTAACTAAGCTCACGCCTCTCAATAGTAGACTGGCATTTAATAGAGGGATGTGGAGAAGAACGGGATGCTGAGATGAAGCCATATATACACAGCCAAGAAGAATGGACAGCTGAATTAAAAAACCATCAATAATTTCCAGAATTTAAAATCCTGAATCATGACATGACACTAGTGGAATTCAGATGTTTCTGGTACATGGACTGCTTTCACCCAATGTGAGGTTGAACTGTTGACCTTGTGTACATCCTACTTCACAAATGAGTCTGTCAGATATGCTAAGCCTATAGGCTGAAGATGATGCCCCAGCACTGCGGAGAAACCTCAGGTGTCTGTCCAGGCAGCTGGCTGTTTCTGTCAACTCACAAATTTTTTGGAAGTTGCTTGCATGCACTTCCCGTTTTTATTTTTTGTTAGCTAATATTATTTCCTTCTTGGGTCTCTGAGGGAGTTGAAGGTTAGTTAGTTATAGTTGAAGATTAATTAGGATAGAAAGTGAATTAGATACATTTTGGACTTACTAAAATAGGATAGATAATGAAATTATTTTCTCTGAATTTGTCAAGTACAAATGGGCTAGACATTGTTTAGATATTTATTACTTGTATATATTGTATATAGTTATTGTACTTTTGTATATAGTTTTTCTTTTATTAGTTATAACCTTTTTCTTTTTATTAAAATAGAAAAGGGGAAATATGGTGGTATTTTATTTGTACTGAAATGTGATTTTAATTGTATGTTAATAAATAAAGTTGTCCAGGGGTCAGAGCTATTAGAGCCATAGCAAGAGTGTGGCGGTGGTGGCACACTCATTTAATCCCAGCACTTGGTAGACAGAGCTAGGTAGATCTTTGTGTGTTCAAGGATACAGCCAACATTGGAGACACATGCCTTTAATCTCAATACCAACCATAGAAGACCTAGAAGTCTCTACAGACAGGCAGTGACGAGGCAGTCATGTGTTTGGGTTTACCACCAATGAGAAGGCAGAACAGAAAGACTATATAAGACAAACACACAGGAAGTAGGTCCCTTTTGGAGAGCTCTCTTGGCTGAAGAGGATCGCTGAAGCAGGAAGGGTGAGGCTCTTAGCTCTGACCCCTGGGCAACTTTATTTATTAACATACAATTAAAATCACATTTCAGTACAAATAAAATACCATCATACTGGACCAAGACTTGTAGAATTATCGATGCTTTCTCTTTGCCTTCTACCTCAATCCTATATCAGGATCCACACCTTTTCTTCCATCACCCCAATTATGCTGATAACTTTAGAATGTTTTCAGTAGTGACTGCTTAATGTATGACAGGGAATTTAAATGTATTGAACTGTATTTTAACCCTCTAATCAATTCAAACATTTAGACAGGCCATCGATAAGATATAAACACTCTGGACTTGCAAATTCTGAATGCTGTAGATGGAGGCTGGACATTACACATTGCATTTTGTACTCAAATCCTTGGTATTTTGAATATATATTTGTATATACATCATAATCATCATTGAAGAAACATATGTTACTTATATGAGTTTTCATGTTCATGGAAATTAATAAAAGTATTTTTTAGTTTTCAGAAAGAAGAGAAAAGTGGTATAAGGGGGGAAGGAAAAGAGAAAGATTAAAAATCAAAGAGGCAGCTGAAGCTTAGAGAAAGCTATCTTCAAGGTCAGTCTTACTTTTTAGAATTAAACTTATAAAATGGAAGTTATGTTTTTCCTTCATTTTATACATGAAGAAAGATACAATCCTAAGGCCAAGTGTCTCATCTTTAAGACTGCCAATATCTACCTTTTCCTACAGCTCTTGACCTATAGTATGTAAGATTATTTCCCCTAAGTATTGTATGATATACTTACTTATTTGTTGTATTCTCCTAAGCCAAAATCTAATAAATCTGCTATCCGCTAAGTACGTAAGTATACAAATATATAAGTCAAGAACACAGAGGTTCTCTAATTAATGATAAAGTAAATTCAGCCATTCTAGACTTACCAGCTAGTCAAAAATCAGTGACCTCCAGGTACAATTCAGTGGCTATAAGGCAAAAGAAGACAGTTGCTTAAGAAGGCAAGAAGGCTTATTAAAGGGGCTGTTGAATCCAGGAAAGAATTTGCAGTCAATGGCAAATCAAACACTCATGACCACAGTTGCATGAGCCTGCTAATTAACTACACCGAATGCCTCTCTTTCCAACAGACTAATAAATATGTAAGGGACAAAGAACAACCTGAAGGGATTATTTTTACTCAGAGAACAAACATGGTTATGATATGTTTCCAATGGGACAACTTCAACAGTTTTACCATTTTGAATGCATTGGGGACTGTTTATACTTAAGTCATTATTGCCATAAGAATATTAGCAAAGCCCAGGGACTCATATAGTAAAGAAACCAGGAATTATGTCATTTTGTAATGGAGACTCCAAGTATCCAATGAACAGATGCTTAGCTAGACTGCAAAGGTTTGAGTGCCCACTGTATACCATAAAAGGGCATTTATTAAAGAAAATGGTGAATAGAGTAAGTCACCCCTCATCTCCGTTCCTTAAGGACACAGTCAAGGGCATGTTCATGATGGAAAGGCATTTGTGTTTTTTATTTGTGGAGTTTGGAATAGGGTATAAACACATTTCTTTTTTAATGCAAAGAGAGTGTCTTAAATGAAGGTGAGTGCTTTGAGGATATGTTTTCATTGATGGAGCTATCAACCTGAAGATGGGTTATTATTAGTAGAGCTGAGGTACAACACTGGTTACCTTCTACTCCAAAGCTGTAATAGTTTAATAGGATGCATATGATAACCTTTCCCAGAGCCTTAGAAATGTATTATTCGGGCATATGATTCTATAGAGTTTTCATGTCATTTGCTACATCTTCTGTAGAGAGTAACAGTAAATGTTTACAAAAATTCATCTATTCTCTCACTTGGGAATTGAATTATTGATTATTAAACAGTACACTTTACAACCAAGCCATAAATTCTTCATAAATTCTTTGAATTTGTATCATTTCTCCAACATTTAATGCTATCAAAAGTGTGTTACGTTCTCAACCTATGTGTTTATCAGTCTGAACGTCCTCAGAATGTTTGATACCTGTAAAAAACATTCCATGCTAATAAATTGCTCTTTTTTCCTGATGAAGACACAGTAAGCAAATTTTATTAATTTTGCAATAGCCCTCATGTCATTCCACCCAGACACAGAGGATTATAATGCTGAAGTGGTTACTCAGAGAGTTCATATGACTCAGAGTCAAGACAATCAAAAATGTCAGAATGGAGTTCCCTTTTGTCCTGTCACCTTTATCAGATATACATGTGGAATGACAGACCATATGTTTCAAAGGTGAGTCCCTGGTATCATAAATACTTCTCAACTAATGTGATAACTCACTTCATCAGTACTAACCACTTGGATTGCTTTACTGAGAATGTGAAGTTCAGGTGACTGCATGATGTCCCTGATAAGGAAGTTTTGTTGTGAGCCAAACAGCAAGAGACAGCTTCATGCTCGCCAGCATGTACTCATCCAGAGCTGATCCTGGCTGTGTGAGCATTAATGATTCATTTAACCTTTCAAAGTACAGTTTCTCTTCTCTACATTGCACAGATAAATTTAAACAATTATTCTGAGCCCTGGCCATTGGACAGGGAGCATTAGAGTCATGTGGATACCAGGTTAGAAGCAAGGGTAAAATTAAAGCTTGTTCAAAACTTGATCAAAATTTCTTCAGAGTCCAGAAACTGTTTTATCATAGTCTTTGGAACATATTGATAGTCATTCAGGTTTTTAAAAAACCAACCAACCAACCAAAAAACCAAATGAACAAGCAACAGGAACAAGAACTAAAAAACCCTATGTATAATGAGCCAGAGTCTAGAAAGAACTGAAAAAGATTAGTTGAGTTTAGTCAGTCCCTATATGACCCCTAGTAGAAGAATGCCCATAGATCCTGAAGGTTCTGGACAGACTTGTATATCAGAGGTTTGACTACGATTCCTATACTCAGTTCTTGGTGACAAAGAAACAGCAGGGTTTTCCAGAATCCTCAGCTGTTCTACATTGCCCCATCTATGGATGCTCTCATTTTGTGGAGTAAAATCTTGATTTGGTGATGACCAGCAAACCCACCATATTTAGTCTTTTGGAGTCAGACAAAGAAAGAGCTATTGTCCCTTGGAACCCTGCTTCTCAGAAGAAATGACACAAGAGAGGGACATTGGGTGACACCAGCACAGATGATTCCTTTGGATTGCTTCTTTTAAAAGATTTAGCAATTAGATGAAAAATAAAGATTTTTTTCCATACAAGATTTAGTGGATGAGACTAATGAGGCTATGAAAAATGCTGAGGGGTGCAGCTCTATGGCATTTAATAATGGCAGTAGGGATCCTGACAGATTCTCCATTAGCAGTTCCTGAGACAACTTAATTTCCTGATTAAACATAGGTTTTTAAATCATATTGACATCTTAAGAGAGAAACAAATAGTGGTACCAGTTCTCTTAGGCACAGGAAAAGGCTTTCCTTTTCCTTCTCTACCGCTGCCATACCTCTTCCTCTAAGTGTCCAGAAAGTTCTGTGTGACTCAGAAACTGCCTGAATCTGGACTCTGTAGCTTGGTCCACCTCATAAAACTCACCATAGACGCCAATTTTAGCTAGCAGCACTTTTGCTGTTCTGTGAATGAGGTCTAATATCTTTTGTCCACTCTCCAGTATATTCCACACGAATGCTTGGGGCTGAGGGGGCAGCAAGGCGTGGAGAAATGTAGCCTTGTGGTTCATTCGATACATGATGTCCCCCAATACAATCTGAGACTTGTAATATTGTAAATAAAATTTAGCCAGAATACAACCGTTCTCTGAGAGACTGTCTATTGCTGTTTTTACCTTATACCTTTTTAAAATGTGTATCAGTGTTTTGCCTACACGTATGTTTGTGTACCATGTCAGTGCCCAGTGTCAACACAGGCTAGTAGAGGGCATAGATTACTCTGATACTAGAGCTGCAAATGGTTGTGAGTCACAGTGAGGATACGGAGAATTGAACTCTGATCCTTTGGAAGAGCAGTCCGTGCTTTCGACAGCAGAACTACCTCTCTAGCCCCAGTACGCCTGCTTTTTAGAGCAGGGTTGAACTCTTATGACAGAGATCTTATAGACCTAAGAGTCAAACTATTTACTCTATGGCACCTTATAAAAACAGGCAAAAAACAAACCACACTGACAACAAAAGTCTTGCCTAGTATTGCATTACAGATGCCATAATCCAGTCAGCACTGGATGCAGAAAAGGAGAAGTGTGTGGATGAGGCTGTCTGCAGCCTTGTGGACATTCTACACATGAAGGCAGGGTGAGCCAATCCACCTCCACAGGGTAAGTGAGGGAAGGATGTTAAGAAGAGTGTTGTATTCATAGACGCTGGTTCCTTGATGGATGCTGGACATACAAAAGGCTCCATCTCTACTCACCTTTAAGGGAAGCTCCATTTGTCCCCAGTGATGCCTGTTGTTTTCTTTCTGTATTTGCTTCACTGGAAGACACTCTAGAGTAAAACTCCGAGAGATTAGCAACCATCAGCAAGTCAAGACTTTGTTCCCCATTTCCCAAGTTGTCTCTTTTTGGACATGTGAGAAGCATCTGGGAAATTTTCAATGAGAAAATTAGGAAAATTCACCTCAGAAGCCAATTTGGAATCAAGAGCTTATTTTCCTTTATTTTAAAAATTGATTTTAGCTTCCAGCTTTTTCTACTTGCCTCAATTAGAATTATATTTTTTTCAACCATTAAAATATGATATCAGAAATTGGAACTTTTGTAGAACTAAGTTTTAATAATACTAAAAAGAAAAACAACAGCCAAAAAAAAAAAAGTGAAGGCACATAGTGTCTCATGGGGTGGAACTCTGCTTTAAAGCTCGGCCATGTGGCTTCTTATGGAAGTATAATGAGTTAAAGATGAAATTCCACTACTAGTTTGCATACATCTTGCAAAGATTCTGCCCAGTAAAATGGTAATTAGAGTCTTTTTTTACAATAAATATTATAATTTTTAATTCTAATATTGTAAGCTATGAAATGTCTTCCATTTCCCGCAACATATGTTTTTTGTCCTGTTTCTCTGTCCAAGAGACAGAAATAAAATAAACACCTTAATGAACACAATACCAATCCTCCCGAGACTCTGTTCCTATCTTATGGACATAACATGGAGCAGAGATTTTGAAGAGTCTCCCTAGGGAAAGAAAAATCTGTCTCATTTCTCAACCCAGTGTGGTCTGCAGAAGTATTCAGTCTGGTTCACTGCTAAATTGCTGTAGCCTCTAAGTAAGTTGCAATTTGCAATTACAAGTGTATTTGTGAAGTGTAAGTGGGTTGATTTCCTCCGTTGAATATGATAGTAAAGCACTCCAAGATGGCAGTTAAGTTAGGGTGGGGTCCTTTAAGACACTGGGAGGCTGAGCAGGAAAATATGGCTCTCTGTTGGTCTTTTTTGTTAATTGCAAAAACATGAGGAGAAACTCCTGTTAAGACATTATATTAGAAACAAAATATTTTGAATATTTCTCCCTAGTGATTACAGATGCATCATGGATGATATGAGACATTGGAGGTAAGGGCTTTCAATCATAGGCTGTTTAAGTGGCTAATGATCTCCAACTTGACTGGTCAATATGGGGACTTATCAAATGATCATTCTTTTTTTTTTTGAAAATGTCTTAACTGTCATACATTCCAATGAGGGGGAATTCTGCAGAGATCTGCATAAACTCATCACAGCTGCTCTACCATCTGACATCCTGATGGTCGGTGGAGGGGGAGACCTCAGTGCACGTGTTGGTGGTAGTGCCAAAATGTGGAAGAAAATTATTGAACCACAGAGGATTACTCTTTTCCTGCATGGTGAGAAAGCCAAGCCAAAACTTGTAATCATAGAAAACAGCTTCAATCATCCAAGTTAAGAGGAAAAAAAAAAAAAGATCTTGGATGTGCCGCAAATCAAAACCAGTGACATCTTACCCATCCTGTCATTGTTTTTCAGCAGAAGACCAAAGATGTTGACAAAGTGAATGGATAGTAGATCCTTACTCAATGTGCTTCAAATCATAACATCATCAGTGAAGGTATATAATATTTTCCATTTGATAATGATTCCTCCACTCTGCAACATTGTAACCTGGTCACCTCATCAAAGTCCCAGCTCCTCATGCAGCACTATAAACATCTACTGAAATCCTGTCAGACTTCGAAGGTTGTGTCACTCACATTTTAGCTTGCCCTTCCAATAGTATTTTGAGTGTACACCTTTTACCCAGAAGGTATTAGCATGTTTTGAGCACATGTGAGGGCCTGAAAGAACTAACTGGGGACTGGAAATACCCTATAGCAGAAAAACTTGCTGAGCATAAGTGAGGTGATGATTTCAGTCTCCAGTCCTGCAAAAATGTAAATATAATTTAGAAATAAAAATATTACATTTCATTGCGATTTTACATATTTCTTTTATTTTGAAGGTAGTGAGGATTTAAAATTTTGAATGTTTTTTTTAAACAATGGGTATTTCTTAAATGACTTCACCAATGATTTGTCATCAGTAGTAGAAAAAACAATATTTCAATTTTTTGTTTTTCTGGAGCAGATGTCTCTGACACAGTACATGGTCAGTTATTAGTCTTGAATCAAAGATCATTTGCCTAGGATTTGACACTAGGTAGAACATCATATTGTACTTTACAGTCCTCTAAGAACTCTGCTATTTTAAAAATTTCAGCTTAACTTGTCATTTTTCTAGTTCTTCAGAGAACCAGGGACCAGTGAAGGTGTACTTGAGAATTCAAGGACAAATTACAACATTGATTTGTCAAAGAGAATATTGGCTACCCGGACACTTCAATGTAAATGCTGCTGGCAAATTAATTCTTGCCTCTTTTAAAACCATTTTCTAAGATACCATGGATAAACACTTATATTTGCAAAGATGCTGTTAATTTTATGGTATGAAAGTGATACTTAACCACTCTTTCTTCATTCATGGTTTTTCTCTTGTCTGCTTTTCCCAATAATTGTTTTCTTTTTTTTTTTTTTTTTTTTTTTTTTTTTTGGTTTTTCGAGACAGGGTTTCTCTGTGTAGCTTTGCGCCTTTCCTGGGACTCACTTGGTAGTCCAGGCTGGCCTCGAACTCACAGAGATCCGCCTGGCTCTGCCTCCCGAGTGCTGGGATTAAAGGCGTGCGCCACCACCGCCCGGCCAATAATTGTTTTCTTAATAATGATCATGAATTTCCCACCAGATTCTAGAATAATAAATCAAGTCTGGTGGGAAATTCAATAACTGGGAAACATCAGATTCTAAAATAACTTTTGCACTGCACGAAAATGAAAAAGTTTACTGTATGACATGAAGTCTGAGACACAATAACAAGGGTTCGAGCCTGAACTTGGTGTGATCTCTACGTTGCTTCCATGCCAACAGTGCATTCTTCTCATGACAGATTCTGTGTAAGTTCATTTCTAAAGGTCACATGAAGTGGCTTGATCAGACTAGTGATGGGCACTATACAAAAATAAGGCAAACTCACAAAAGTCTGTTGGAACTAAGTTGTTTGAGTAGTAGGTCAAAGTTGTATGCCAAACAAATAGTTGGATGTTCAGAGCATTCAAAATAGGCTCCTTCCCGTGTTTTAGCTTCTGAGTTCTTTGGGACAATAAAAGGCGACGTATTTGCTCTTTAATGTCCCATATGAGATTGAAGACATGGCAGCCTCCCTTCCCACAAAGATTGATATGGCTTAGGTGACTGCTAAAATAAACAGTGCACAGTATGTGTGAAGGTTGTAGCATACTCTTTTTTTGGGGTGCCAAGACTTCACAGGATAACTTTGCTTTTACCTCTAATGACTCTGGGACCTTGAGTTTGAAAGAAAGAAATCTCTGAAGAGTAGAGATTTTTTTCCATGTGGTCAACACTATTAGCCATCAGTCTAGGGAGAATGCAATTAAAAGTATGGCTACTCTGGGAAAATTCCAAAGTCACAGGGAAAAAAATTTGCCAAACTATTTACAAAAAATTCCTTCTTATGCAAAAGATGTAAAGAGCTGGGAGGGAGGCTGATTCTTGAGAGAGAAAGGAGCAGCTCTCCTTGGTGAGGCTCCCTTCCCAGGCACAGCACCCTCACCACATCTTGCTCCCATTACCACTCTTTTCCACTTTTGTTGACAGCTAAAGTTCAGAGGTTGCCTTGTTTGCCTTGTAGTTGATGTTAGTTCAACATTAGACACTAAAGGTGGAGCAGACACAGGAACTGGTGCACAGGGATAGGGGAAGAACCTTGGCAGCCAAAACTAACATGTGTTTTACACTTGGGGCAAGTAAATTAAAAATGGAAAAAAAAACTGGGCAAAAGTGAGATAATTGGCTAGTATAAATGCCTGTCAAACTTGATCCTCTCAGTGAGATTCTGAGCTGAGAAGCAAATAAAATTATTCATCACTACCCTCAATCTACACATCTATCCTCTGTGTCTTTAGAGAAAACTCATAGTACTTCGTGAGCTTTGGGCACAAGAAATCTGGTATTTAAGTGGGAAGAAGTTAAGGAATGTGTGTGTGTGTGTGTGTGTGTGTGTGTGTGTGTGTGTGTGTGTGCATGTATGTGTGTGTGCTTTAAAATTACTTCCTGTACAATATTTTTTTCTTGGAAGAACTTAAAACAGTACTGACACTTGTTTGGAAATAAATGAGAGTGGTTGCCATATGTATATTATCTTTCAATTTTTGAAGATTCAAAATGAAATCTGCCATTTGGGCCTAGTGAATCTATTTGAGTCTAAAACAGTGAATGATAAGTTAATTCTGATGAGTTTAACTTTCCAACTGATTCTTCAGAATGACAACAAAAGCATCAGACATAGCAAATGGAAGTTTGGTAAATCACAGTACTTCTATATTCAAGTGTGGAAATGAATGAAAAGTGACATCTGGTCTCTTTAACCCCATCAGCATGTTTTGAAATGTTTTTGTACTAAGTTATATGTTGTTGGAAAAATCTATATTGTGTAACATACAGAGAAAAAGAGGACCATAGGAAAAATATCTAAGAGATGGGAAAATTATTTCCCATTAGGAAGAGAACTTTTTTTTTTTTTTAAAGAAGACTTTCTTACTAGGTTGCGTAAGTGGGTCTGTGAGATTCCATAGGTATAGATTCCTAATGGAGAGGTACCAAGACTGCTCTATGAGGAAAGAAAGCAAAAAAATTAGTGACAAAGACTATTGTAAAGAATAGATAGTTGTACATATTCTGAAAAAAAAAACAACTATGAGACAAAGAATAAGTTGTGGTGTATGGTGTTGGCTGAACCCTGTTGGGGTAATGCTGTGTACTGTAGTGAGAAATTCCCAGAAGCAGTGGCTTTCAAAACACGCTTATAGAGATACAATGTATAGAGATTTAGCTGAGGTTAGAACTGGGACATGTATGCCCTTATCACATATCTGGTCTGCAAATGTAGAGCTTATTGGAATATTCACTAGCAAGAGTCAAAAGAAGCCTGAATAGTTCAGTTGAGTATAGGAAATAGAAGCTCATGATCACATTGAGTACCCAGGATGTCAAAGGCGTGGGGGCAGCATCTTATTTCCTTTGCACACAGCTAAGAGTTGCTTGTGAGGTTTTTTTTTTTTTTTTTTTTTTTTTTTTTTTTTTTTTTTTTTGTGAAGGGAAGAGTGGAAGAGTCCAGTATGGTTTCCACTGACTTGTCTGGTGACATGCAGAATGCTTTGATTGTTCTTCCTTAAAGTTGTAGAATCACCAGAAAAGCTCATTCACAATAGCTATAGAATATATGACATTAGGCAGTACTAGGATTCATACTTATGTAGTGCATGGGCCCATCAAAATAAACAGGAGTACTACAATAATCAGAAAATCCATACAATTGTTTCCTTCAAATTGGTAATTAATTAATTTGACAGTAAAATAATCAACTCAACTTTAGATATTTTATGTACCACTTCACAGGCCTGGAGAGATGGCTCAGTGGTTAAGAGCATTGCCTGCTCTTTCAGAGGACCTGGGTTCAATTCCCAGCACCTACATAGTGGCTCACAACTGTCACACTGACATAGTGTTTCACAACTGCATGTGACTCTAGGGGATATGAGACCCTCATACAGACATACATGCAGGGAAAACACCAATGTATGTTCCATTTCACTTATCCTTAAGAACATGGATTTCTCTGCTTTAATGCTATTTCAAGATTATTCTAAATGTCCCCCAACATTAGTACGATAAAAAGTAAATTAGTTAAATAACATTGTCAAGTAAAATATGTAATTTTAGCAAACCCCCAGAAATATCTTTTTTGTCCCAAGATACAAAAGCTCTTAAAACAATATTTCTGTGTAACGACCACAGGTCTTCATGAAGACATTTCCAGCATGACAGTCTTTAGAAACACCTGGCTTTCTTTATGTGCCCTGTCTAGGAGGACTGTCAAACCAGTCTGGGAAATTTCTAATACTAGCAAAGTGGTATCACCAGCCTTATAAGAAGCTTAACAAAGTTTTGCTTTGATTTAAATCAACCAAGAAGCAGTATAAAATCTTCAAGAGGGTAAATCACATTCACAGACTCAAACAGTACTCAGGATACTTTTCTAAACTAACCCTGACTTCTTTCCAATAAACTTTCCTTTCAAGCTAGTTCATGTTCAATAACCACGATCTAGGAGGCCCTTGCAGTGGGACCAGGACTTATCTAGGGTGCATGAAATGGCTTTTTGGAACACACTCCTTAGATTGGGATACCATGCTCAGCCTTGACACAGGGGCTTGGTCCTGCCTCAACTTAGTATGCCAGACTTCGTTGACTCCCCAAGGGAGGTCTTACCCTGTCTGAGGATTGGGTGGGGGGTGGGATTGAGAGAAATGGGAGTGTGGGAGAAGGGGGATCTGGGATTGGTATATAAAATATAAAAAAAAAAAAAACTTTTAAAATAAATAAATTAAAAAAACAAAAAGCCTCTTAACTTGATACAAACCAGCATATTTTACCCCTTCACAAACATAGCTAAACAGATGAAATTATTATTTCCTTGCAGTATACATGCTAATTGGATTTAAGCCAAAATTATATTAAATATTGAGTTTTTGTTGTAGAATATTCTACCTAAGAAATTGTAATTGATTGCTATAAATGCTGAAAGTTTTTTGTAGCAAAATTTATGAAAATGATCCCAGGCCGGGTGGTGGTGGTGCACGCCTTTAATCCCAGCACTTGGGAGGCAGAGGCAGGCGGATCTCTGTGAGTTCGAGGCCAGCCTGGGCTACCAAGTGAGTTCCAGAAAAGGCGCAAAGCTACACAGAGAAACCCTGTCTCGAAAAACCAAAAAAAAAAAAAAAAAAATGATCCCATTGTTCAAACCCAGAAAGAAAAACGAAAAACTTTTGGCTATGTTTCATTGACTTGATATCCTCAACTGTAGAGGCAGGTCCCATTTTTAAACAAAAGTTATCGGCAATATGGCTAATTCACAATTTAGTCATATCTCTATGAATTTTAATTTAGACATAAGCATTACTTTTGACTTAAGCAAAGAGTCATGCATGCACATACATAAATAAAAATTTGAAGATGTTTGATTAGCTTAGAAAAATCAAGAAACACTTCTACTCCAAAATTACCTTAATATATTGTCTTAATATCAATACAATGTTGAATGATTCTGAAATGATTCATTCTAAATTCTTTTTAAGCCAATATGACTAAGCAATGAGGAATGAACAATTTTTCTGATTGCAAAAAAATAAATCTTTCTGCACTTAAGTTAATTTTTATCAAGTTATCTATTAGTTAATAAAACAATACATGCTTTATGGGATGGAATATATATCAAATGAAAATGCCTTGGCCATACATTTTAAAACAATATTGAAGTATTTCCAACCAAAAATGGTTGAAAGTATGTTTGGAGTTGGGGATGACCTAAGGTCTTCCTTGATATAGTCTTTTGTGTTCATAATCAATTATATACTCTCAAAGAACAATTTTCATAATTATTGTCATAATTGCAGTTATAGTTTAATGTAATTAGGAATTAATGTGTTTAATGATAATCATCTAAACTGTAAAACTCGTAAAACATTATAAATATATGCTGAGTGAATGAATGATTACACAAATAAATTTTTATATTTAACATTTCAAAAAATTTCAAAAGATAGCTATCTCTAGTTCATTAGACATTATTAACAGATAGGATGTAATCCCGAAGACAGCAGTTCAATTAATAAGTTAAATTTTTATTTTGCTGTTTCACTCATCAAATCATTGAAATGCTTTTGTTTGCTTGAATTTTTTAAAATATCAAAGTTAACATATTCTTACACATAATTTGGCCTATTAGCCATTTGTGTTTTGAGTCTGCTTAGTTTTCAATGGGTACCTAACATTGTCCATTAAATGGTCCTCATTTAAGACTATCTTTCTGTCTCGAAAAATAAAAACAAACAAACAAACAAGCAAAAAACTAATTACTTTAGGACTGGAGAGAGAGAGCTCCAAAGTTACAGTCCCTACTTTTCTGGTGGTGGCCCAGGGGTCAGTTTTCAGTACCTACTTCAGATGGCTCAATTTTATACACATATACAATGAAATATGATCATAACCACTATTTTCCCCCACTTTTCTTCCCTCCTTCAATGCCCTTCCAACTTCATGTCTTTTTTGTTTCCTTCCTCTCTGTCTCTCTCTCTCTCTCCCTCTTTCTGTCTCTCTTCACAACTCATCAAGTCCAATTAGGACTGTCCATATGTGCATGGGGATGCGTCATCCATTGGAGCTTGGGAAACCTGTCTGTGGCCACTCCTTCAGGAAAAGAATGATTTTCACTGCTCCAGCAGCTATCAAATATCTATAGCTCCTCTGTAAGGCAAGCAGTCCTCAGATTACCTCCTCACTCATGCCAGAATTGTGCTTGTTATGATCTTCTGCAGGTCCTCAGCTATTAAGAGTTCATCACTATAATAGGGAGGAGAGGACAGGAGGGGATACTGGGTGGGTTAACCAAAACTTAAGATGTTTGTAATACAGTCTTTTGAGTAAAGAAACATGTTTTGTTTAATCTAAGTTGCATTTTGACAGTTTATGGCAGTAGTAAATTTATGATTTTATTGAATTACTTTAAAATATATGTTAAATCACTATGGTCAAAAATCTACTGAAAAAGAGTTACAATGCAAAGTGAGTCCAGAATAACATTTGTAAAACAAATTAGAAACTCACGGTCCTAAGACATACTTCTAGAACTAAATGTGTATCAATAGAATACTTAAAGAATCAAATTAGTCAAAAATTTCTCTGAGGGAATTGGAATAAGAATAGGAATTCAAATCAGAAAAATAATTATGTAAAGTTTTGACCATTAAAAAAAACTCTTCAATGTGGCTTTTAAAATGCATAATAATATTAAATGGTGCTTAGATTCTGTTGGACATCTTTCAAAGCACGAAGTAGTAGTTTTATTTAAGGATGTTAGCATTATGATATATTGGAAACTGAAAATTTTGCTGTTAAATTAATGGAACTTGTTTAAATGTAACTCTTAAAACAAGTAAAACTATATTAAATATATGTTAACTACTCCGTGTTTAGAAGGTGGAAATAAAGATCTTCTGCGCCTATTGATGGTGGGCAATACTTATTATTTATTTGAAAAGAATAAAATTTAAGAAAAAGATGACTTTCCAATGGAGAAACTTGGCAAATGATATCTCAATGGGGTAGTGAAGGTTAACATTATCAGAAATGACATATGGACAAAATGTATACCACAATTTAATATAATCAATGGATGTCACACTTTTATATTATTTCCAAAACCCTCATAAGCCCAAGTGAACTATGAATCATATGTCAGACATAAAAGAGAATTTGAAGGACACCTAATCGGCATTCCTCAATACTGTCATGTTTAAGAAAAATAGGAGAGGTTAAGAGAATACCAAACACCAGAGGAAGAGATGGAAGTTAGCAACATTCACCATGGAAACCTCGGTAGTATCCTAACAGTACAGGAGATACTAATGGAAAAATGATGAGATCTGAACAAACTCTAGAATTTAGCTTTGAACATATGTAATAGATTTAAAAAAACATTAAAAATTCTTAGATGGATTTTAAGGTAGATGTTTGAAGGCACCTGACCAACTTGAAAATCTAAGAGGTGTGTGCGCAGATTAGAATTTTAGCTTAGAGGATGGCTTTTGATAGATACACTTGGAAAGTAACTGAATGCTCACTAGTATTACAATGCACCTGGAAATAGCGTAAGTGTCTATGCACAATTAAATGGATAGATAAATTATACTATAATTGGCTAATGAGCACTATGTATTAGATAATAAGAATGGACCATCAACAGAGTTAAGTAAAATGATGTTAAATAAAGCAAGTTGTTAAAACGCCTATGAAAGATGATGATATTTAAACTTAAAAGATACTCAAAAGAATTCATTGAATTCTCTGAGAATACATTCACATTTGGAAAAATCATATATGCATGAGAATATTATTCATTTGCTTCAATTAGTGGTTCATTTTCAGTTGGGAAAACAATTCAGTGGAAACAGGTATGTAGAAGCTTCCAATTTATCTGCAACAATTTACTTAAAATAATGAAATGTTGAAAATTTGTTATAAATTTATTAATTACTCCCATTACTGGGATCACAATAATTTTCAATAATTGAAAGTGAAGTAAGAGTGCTCACTTTAGCAGCACATATACTAAATTTGGAATGATACAGAGAAGATTATCACAGCCCCTTTGCAAAGATGATACATAAATTTGTGACACATTCCATATTTTTGTTCAGTGCCAAATAGTCAGCCCTCAAAACATAATACAAGTAATAGTATTTGGACTGAGCAGATTACATTTAAGAATATGTATGTATGCACATATATGTTTGCAATAATAATTAACAGAAAAAGAGGCCATGAAAGAGTGTGTGTATGTGGGTGTGAGGGGGTAATATGGGTGTGGAGAGAGAGAAGGTAAGGGAGAAATGTTGTCTTTATTTTATAATTTCAAAAATAAAAAAAGCAAAAAATAAATTAAACATTGATAAATGTATTTTTAAATATATTAAAATATATTATAATGCATTAAAAATAAAATAATAAGGGTAAGGTAATGGGGCAAGGGAGAATATGTTCAACATATGCTATATAACTGTAAGAAGATTGAGCATGATATAACCAATGAAGTAAATAAGTTCAGGGAGTATGTGAATGTAGGGATGTCTCAGCCATTGACTGATGGGAAGCCCTTTGCATAGATAGTGCCTCAAAGTTCAAGAGCTTAGCTAAAATGATCAAAAGACCTCATTCTCATCCAAATTTAGAGTTCAAGAATGAAAATTTGGGTTTTGGGATGAACCTTCTGAGAAAGGATTTCAAGAGTAACCAGGGTGTTAGGGATTCATGTATAAAAACATTAAACCAAAATGTACCTGCTAAAATTGAAGTCTGGGGTCAGGCATTACATTTGGCCCCGGAAATTCTAGAGCAATGTTTCCTAAAGAACTTGAACAGGTCCCACTTTAGTCATCATTCTCCTATAGCCTTAGTTTCTTCTTTGTACAGTTGAGGCAAAGATGGTCCCTACTTCACAGGCAGGCCTTAAATATTAGTGATCACTTTCAAGAGCTTAGAACAATGCCCCATACCAGGACACCTCACAGTTAAGGGTGACAGAAATGCTGAAATAAAAAAAAAATAAATAGCACCGAGGCTAACAGAAGTATTTTTCTGTGCCCATGCTGATGTATTTTCCTCCAATAAATTAATTGTCTCATTTGGCAAGAACATCCTGGTCTTGTGCCAAAGCATTAGTTGACCTACACAGCCCTTTCTCTAAAAACTCCAGAATATATCTCATTTGAGTGTGTTGACAAGCACTGAAAAATGAAAGGCTTCTCTTTTTCTCACTTTTTTCATAGCATCGCTCATTGGCTGCTCTGCCCTGGCTGAGACAGAGCAATGGACTGCACCAGGAAATGGGGAAAGTTTCAGAATAAGCAGATGTGAGTCATTTGTAATTTATCAAGATTTGAGCATTTCAGTTTTCACATCAAAACAAAACCTTCGGTTGACGTAATTGAGAAAGTTCATTTTATGAACATATGTTTTCAGCACTATACAATCTAAACAACTTACATTGAAAAAGTATTGTAAATACTATGCAACCTCTGTTCTCATCAAAATATAAATAGTATTTCCTTCTAAAGTTCAAAATAGCTACTTAACTACTACCATTACTACCTAAAAATCTCATTATATTATTTTTCCATGTTTAATAGAAGCCCACGATATTAACTCAAATGTCATGGTTTACTAAATAATCTCTTCTACCATAATCTCTTCTATACATAATCTAAATATCTTCATGTATTATCATCCTTCAGCTTAAAGCGTGTCATTCAGAGAAATATTTTAAACCTATCTATTTAGAAACCCATAGAACACTCCAGAAGCCCCAAGGGTGTTGAATGATGCTACAGGGCTTGAATTCATTAATGTCATTGCAGGAAACTAGTAAAACAATTCATCATTTAAAACACATTGTTTTTTTTGTCTGTTTTTAATCTAATATTCTGAATGTGGCTGCATATGTCGTTGTCAACTATAACACTCATATCTAGCACAAATCCTGTAGCTGAGAGCTCTTGGAAACTGGAAGATTGATTTGAGCTGAACTATACTAAGTAAGCCTAACTTGGATGTGAATAAAATAGATGTGTTTCAGGAGCAGCAGAAAACAGCTGCATATAAAATTTCAGGGAATCATTTGTTTTGCCTGAAATCGCAAATAGTTTCATTTTTTATATCTCAATATTTAGATGCTGAGCCATAAGATAAATGATCAAGTTGTTGCTCTCATCTTGCTGATAGTGGGGGGAGAGAAATAAGTTCTTGGTGCTAAGCCCTGTTTGATTGATCTGAAATGGTTGAATATCAACAGTATTTATTTAGTAGGCTGCAGTATGGCTGATCATCCACTCTGTTCATTCACTGAGTTAAACAACAAGAACTCAACATCAAACTAACTTTTTTCATTAGATATTTATGTTTATGATAAAACTTATTCTGTGTGCTTCTGCATAGTGTCACACTAAACATCACCCAATTCCCATCTCTAGGGAAATAACACAAAGCTGAACTGAGCAACAGGATTATCCTATCCTCTCGACTTTGGTCTAGATCAGAGTTGCCCATGCTTCAGAACATCAGTGTTAGGAGACTATCCTTGTAGAAACAAGTAGATGGATGCTGGTGGTTTTCCTCCTCATAAGGAAATCTGAGGAAGAGCTTCACGTGGTGACGAGGTAAGGGGGAGACAGGTTAGCTGAATGCTTTACAGTAAAATACAGCTAAGAATAGATAGGTTTAAAGGAGGATAGAAATAAGGCTCTTTCATGAGTCTCTAGCATTAAGTATCAGTTGATGAAATAAGAAGGAAGGAAATAGGATCCCTAATGACAACACAATGATGCTATGCAAACGTATGGGTGGGGTCATAGATGAGACTGGCCTGCTTTATGATTCTTCTCAGGCTAGCCCTGCTTATGCAGCTGACAGGCATGTACCTGAAAGGTTTTTAATCTGCATTGTTGTTGCTGAGGCATGTTCCACAGGGAAGTGAGAGAAGAGGAACAGCTCCCTCACGGCTGGCTGTTTTCAGACGAAGGACTGAGCTTAACCTTGAAGGTTTCCTGGCAGTTGGCATCGCTACGTTTTTGGGGTCCATCTGAGGTATACTTCAAATATGTAATGTGGATAAAGCTGAAGTGGTGGAGCCCCTGAACATGTCCTCAACTTGGGATTTGTGATAAAAATGGGAAACAATGAAAGTATGATATAAAGCAACAAGAATTAAATACTGATGTTGGGTGGAGGCATCGGGACAAAAAAAAGTATTAATTGCCAAATACCTTTCCAAAGTTACCCTTCAGAATTTGACAGTTTTCCACTTGATGTTCAGTGTACAGTCCATAGAGAGTCAATGGCTAATTGTTGAATATTGGGATCAAGCTGGTTTGTGTTGATGTCAGCTCTACCAGCTGCCATCTTGGACAAGTTATTTAAATCTTGAAGTTCACTTTCATTAGTTTTTATGTTTATTTACTTTTTAGTTGTATGTATCTGTGTGTGTAGATATGTGTATAAGAGTGTAGGTATCTGCAGAAGTCAGAGGAGATCATCGGACCGTCTACAGCTGGAGTTACAAGTGGTCAAGGACTGCTAATGTCAGCATTGTTAAGCAAATTCCAGTGCTCTGCAAGAGCAGTGTGCTCTGTTAGCAGCTGAGCCTTCTCTCTAGCCCTTCTAAACTGACCTTCTTTCTCTGATAAAGATTTAATGATGGAGTGAGTAATTGGGATTTTGATAAGAACTAAATGGAATGATGAATATAAAGTACTTTATGATGAGAAAAAGGCTCAATACATTGTGGCTATTATTTTACAAAAATAAAGGTTAAAAAATACAAAGAGAAGACATGATATAGTTACCTGCTTTCCATCTTCTACCTACAATATTCAATGTGGAATGTTATTTCAGTGACTTGGAAGATCAAGACCCCATTATCATAAGTCAGAATTCCATTTCTCCTGAACTTAAGGAACTCTTCCCATGCTAACCAACATTTTGTTAAAACATAAACATTTTATGTTTTTAATGTTTTATCTTTATCAGAGAAAATACAACGTTACTAGTTGTCTTCAATGTGATAGACATAAGCATTGTTATCATTTGGGTTCTCCAGGTTAAGCAGCCTTTTAAAAGTTTTCTTCACGGATGCTGTTTCTTTTGTTTTCTCATTGTTATTGCAAAGCCCATGCTTATGAATCAAATCATGATGAGGGCATCTGGGCAGCTGTGACCTAGACAGTGTTCTCATCACTTGCTCCAGTTGAGAGCACGTGTGCCAGCGGCATCTGTAACGGTCTTGGAACTACAGTACAACAGCAAAAGGAGATGTGTGTATTTATCACATTTCTCTGCTCACAGGAAGCAGACTTCAAAAATCCATAGACTAAAGAATCAAGTTCTAGCCAACAATTAGTTTTGCATTGGAATGAGGAATATTTGGGCATTAAAATATCAATTAAGCAGAAAGTATTGTATGGGATAAAACTGAAATTATTAAAAAGGAAATATTTTTGCTCTATCCAAATGAATCATGATACCTCAGTCCTCAATAAGAAACTGAACTAGGTAAAACCTCTGGCCCACCGTGTCCTGACTCAGCAACATGGAGCAATTTATTGATGGCTGCTATTGGCTTCATGCCTTCCTTCATTGCCACAGAGCTCCTATCAGCAGAAGCTACACATAAATCTACAGATTTATTCTGTGTTAGTAGCTAAGACTGGCAACTGCTTTTGAGTGAAAAACAGCATTAATGAAAGACCGTTCCCTGACCTCCCAGAATTAGGGTGTTAGTACATTGAGAAACTAGTTCCTAAGAAGTGATATGGATGGGAACTTTCCTCCAGCACACTGATGAGAATCATGATCTGCCCATAGTATCCCATTTTACAAGCACAGGAGAGGAAGGACCTGAAAGTCAGCTTTGATAAAGCAGTGCCGAGTCTAGAAGGAAGTAGAGGACATGGTGTTGGGGGGGGGGGAAAAAGGTAACAGAGCATCAGACACTTCTGAACACTTAAATCTAAAAGAAAATTTAGATTTATTTATAACCTGATTCTAAGAAATAGTGAGCACTCATGCATTTTACCTATATTAACCAGTTGATAAGGTGCACACTGAGCGTTTTTACTTTAAAGCAAATACACCGAATCCAAAGAAGAACACACACACACACACACACACACACACACACACACACACACAGACAGGTAGAAAGGCAGGTAGGCACACAAGCAGCCAGTAAGGGGGGAGGGAGGAAGGGAGGGAGGGAGGGAGGAAGGGAGAGAGGGAGAAAGCATGGAAGGAAGGGAGGTGAGAAAGAATGGGGAGGGGGATCTGCAAACCAAGCGAATGAATTTCATGTTACTGCTGCTGCCTTCCAATACCCGGATAATAAGGCAAGTGATACTAGGAGGTTGGCTGGGACATCAAGATATGAGTAGATCTACTACTCCAGTAGTAACTGGTCAGTAAATGATAACGAATCACCTTACAGATTGCAGGCCTTTCATACCTAATGGCATTTTCATGGCATACTTCAGTGGAGTTCCCAGGACTTTTGTGTGTGTTGTTGTTGTGGTTTGGGTTTTGAGTGCCTCACTCCCCTGCTCAACTTTCCAAGTGCTAGGATTACAGGCCTGTTAGCACGACCATGCCTCACAGGGAATTCCCATTCCTTTAGATCTTGATGAGTTAGCACGGTTACCAGATGTAAGTAAGACATGTCCTACAGAGAAGAACTACTCACTTGAGTGGGGTGACAGTGTGGGAGCTCAGAGACAAAGGGACGCTTCCATCTCGAGATCAAGGGCGAACTCAGAATGTCATTTAGGCTAAGCCTGACCAGATTGAAGTGGCAGTGTTCCTCTCTAGCCGGGTCTCTGTGTTCTTTTATATGTTTGTGTATATGTATGTGTGCTTGTGTGTGTGCAGGCACATCTGTGTATGTGTGGGTGCATATACACCTGTGTGTATATGTAACTGAAGGCCAGAGGTCAGCACCAAATGCCATTCCACCAGAACTGTTCTTCTTCTTCTTCTATCAGATGGGCCTCTCTCTAGGACCTGGCGCATGTTGATTAGTCTAGGCTCAATTGCTAGAGCTCCATCTCTGCCTACCCAGTTCTGGGGTTACAAATACACAGCTGTACACCTGGTCCACACAGGCACTGGGGACCAAACTCGGGTCCTCCTGCTGCCACAGGAAACACTGTGGCACCTGAGCCATGTCCCCAGGCCCTCAAATAGCAATTCTTAAACCCAGCTTTCCTATGGGAGAAACTGTTTTCAGAGCCAGGCAGAGTGAGAGGGTCCATTTAAGTCTGTGGACATCGGTCAAAGAGCTCAATGGGCAGGAGGATCTTGGCCACACTTGGCAGGGCCAGCCTCGGCATTTCAGGATAGACAAGTTATCACAGAGAAGCTAGAATCTAAGCTTGGGGTAGAACAAAACTAGATCCTGGACTCCTTGAAGATTCATTATCTCATTTTCCGCATCAAGTTATTAAAGTGTCACAGGGACAGCCCGGACCTGCTCAGTGAATAGCTGAGATAAAATGACTCAGGGTACACTCTCTGACATTGACGGCTGGTTCAAACACACGCCCACATGTGGGAGTTTGGATGTTTGAGGCCTTGATCTGGAGGCAGCTGTCCTGATCAGGCTGTGGGTGATTTCCCAGGACTTGTTGACTTTCTTGATGTGTTCCTTCTATCTCTGTTTCAACCATTCAATCTTGTGCCTTTTTAGAGCTGGCTTCACAGCCCTCGATGGCCTTTTGTTCTTAGACAATGAGGAACATCTTTGGAACTTCTAAGGGTCCCTTCTGCAAATCACAACATGGCTTGTATCTTCCCCGGGCTACCCAGAATTGGAAACATAACTTCCTAATGTATAGCTTCCTTTGTGCGTTTTAGTTTGGAGAGTAGAACCCTCAGTGAGAACATATCAGAACAAATGGCTGAAAAAATTTGATGTTTTAATAAAGGATGATACTTGTCTGAACATTGCAGATTCCGTGGCGAGAAAATAAAATGTTCTTGTCCTTAAACAGAACGTGGCAAAAAGATCTTAAAAGCAGTTTATGATAAACCCAGCTCGCTGCCACACATGTTATTGAAGCAAAATAGATGGTACTCCATTCAGCAGTGCTGTGAGAGATGGTAGTTTTCAACATTAAAAGGATAATAAAAATTCTATTATTATTACAACTGCTATTGATTATTGGGGCAAAGTTACTGTGGCTATAAGGTCTACCAGAAAAGTGTGCATTATTTACCTTTAAGACTTAGCATGGCCTGTCTGACAGGAAAGGTCAGATGTCAAAGTTTCTGTGAATAATCAAAGGCACTTGGGCAACTTTTATTTCATATTATCCTGATTAGATGCACTGTTCTCAGATATCAGATTGCAGAGATCCCTCTGGCCTCATTAGTGTTATGTAATGGCTAAAGTGCTGGCATCAGGCAGACCTGCATCGAAGTCTTTCTGTGTTCTCTAAATGTACCTCTGCTAAAAAGCATGTAAGGGAATGTGTGTGCGTGCGTGTGTGTGCACGTGCACGTACTTGTGTATTTATTCACGTGCCATGGCTGGTCACTTGGAAATTGATTTTAGTAAAAAGACATGTGAGCATAAGAAATGATACATGGCTCTGTCTCACTTAAACAGCTGACCCAGTGTGCATGTTTGACAGGTAGCTCTGTGTGTGTTTATGCTCTTACTTGTGTAAAGCCAGTGAGTGACGAGTTACAGTCAAGCGCATGAAATTTGGCGTCAACTCTTTCTTGCTCCACCCTGTATCATGTGCTCCTCAGCAAGTTTCATAATCACGGCAGGCCCGAATCACCACACATGCCACATGGGAATAATACTACCTGACAGACAATTCGTGAGAGGATTAGCTGGGAATGTTCTTTGTAAATCACCCAAGCACTCATTAAACGATACCCACTCTATTGTTATTGTCTCAGTTCGGGAAGATCATGTTTCTGAAGGATCGCAGATCAGTTGTGTTGACGCATCCCTGCAAAGGCACCTTTGTGGCGATATGTTTTAGGCTAGAGATCAGCTAGCCTACTCTTAGTACAAAGAGAGGCAGGGGGATATGTTCTACACTTTGAAAGGTGCGTTAAACATTATCTCCAAACAAGAAAAGTTCGTCGCAGCATACGATAAATGTGATGAACCAAAGCTGTAAAGTCCTGTGGTATAACTTTTGAGCCTGGCTTAGAACCCTCTTGCCTGAATGACTTGGGGTCAGTGACTTAATCAATTTGACAAACTTCAAATTCCTCACAGGCAAAAGTGGCATAACACTAGTCAAGCCATATATTCACTGAAATGATTATACGATTCCGCCTTTAAAAAGCGCTTAGCATGGTGCCATACGAATGGGTGTGCAAGCTGTTATGGTTATTGACTGACATGATTCCCTTCTTAGGAGCTGCTATCCTGAAGAAGCCTGCAAAATGTAGTTGTTGGAGTTCAAAAAAAGATAATTAAAAATACAACTTGGTTTTCCCTCAAACTGCTCTGTCATAAAGATAAAGCACGCAGCGTGCTTTTATAGAACGTCACATTTTAAACTTATATTTTGGTGCCCTTTCTGCTTTTGCACGCCACTTTACTTTTGATTCTCAGCGACTTAAAACTGAAACTGTCACCATAAGAAGTTTATCCTGTAATCAGAGTGCCCGGCCTCCTCAAAAATCCTTTGTGCTTGAGAGTTTGAATCATAAAAGGCTAGAGCCCTTCTTGCCTTTTTTTTTTTTTTAAGGGAAGCATGCTGCAAAGGATATTTTTAAGAAGACAATATCTAGATTTACATTATCAAAAAAAAAAAAAAAAAGCAAACATGCTTGTTTCAAAAAAACCAAAACCACCAATTTAAGCCCCAGGCCAATTTAACTTGGTGAGATGCAGCCAGCCAAGCTGGCCAGTGGTATCACTGTGGATGAGTTAAAGACAGAATCACCCCTGAGCAATGGTAGCTCTCAGAGGGGGCCTGCCCTTCACAATTTAAACTCTTTGAAGCTGCATTTCCTTTAAGCAATGAGAAGCCTTTGTGGTGATGGGAAACATACATTTGTAATTATGGAAGAACATAGTGTACACTAGACATGGTAGAGCAAGAATGCCAGGCTCCGAAGGCAAGTCTTGGTGCACACAGCCTTGCTTCTGTGGCGTCTTCCCCGAAACACTGGGTATTTCAGTTTTAGCTAATTGAAACAGCCAGGAGGCAATGCTCCTGCTTGGTCTTTTCTCTTCTCAACTTCCATCGGGCCTCACACCAAGCAGGCCAGCAGGGCAGGATGGAGTACTGCCTGTAAATCCAATCACTGAAATAGGATAGAAGTCAGGACACCAAAGTCATGAAACCATTTCAAAATGGCATTGAATATATTCACTTACTAGCAGCTTAGAAACTGAACAAAGCAAAATTAAATTCGTGTCTCTGACATTTTTAGCTTTCTTCAACAAAACTGAACTAACTAGTATATTGTAACTGACTTTTTATTGTGAGGAGTAAACTAAGGCTGATACGCTTAAGTCATACATTTCTATAGCCTGAGATATAGACTAAGAGACGTAAGTTATTTCTGTTTTGGGTTTTTTTTTTTCAATCTTTGTTTTTTGAGACAGATCTCACCATGTAATCCTGGCTGGCCTGGTGTTTACTACGTAGAACAGCATGACTGTGAAATCATAAACACTCTGTTACTTCTGCCTCTGCCTCCACAGTGATGGTATTAAATTGCCACCATACCTGGTCAAGTGGAAGGAAAAAAAGGACAAGACTAAAATAAATATAATAAAAAAAACTTATACAGAAGAATTTCTAGTAAAGCTTAGAAATAATTGTTACATGTAATGTATATTTTAAAACTCAGTGAGAAACAAAACATGATAAAGGAAAGTATTCATAATGGACCTTAAACATAAAATAGGTGGAAAAATAAACCCACACATTCATACTCCTCCTGTAGTGGGAAGGCCAAAATAGCAATTTTAGAAAGTATCTGAAGAACCTCAATAGTTTTCTACTAGATATCACATTATAGACAAATCACTAGAGATAGAATGTAGAATAATATTTCTGAAAGCTTAGTTTCTAAGCTATGTTGACCCCAGTCTTTTGAATGATAAGAATTCATTGTATCTCTTGATGTTTGGCACAATGCAACAGAAGAGGAAAACGATGTTTTTTTTTTTTTTTTTTTTTTCAAAGACATGAGGTTGGTGTTCAGGATTATCATTCATTTGCTGCAGGACATCAGAAACCACTTAACTTTGCTGATGCAACCCATCCCAAAGTATGTGAGCAATTAAAATACAAGGACCCATGTTAGAAATCTAGTTTGAGTATTGGAATAAAATTAATGCTTAATAAACAGTTGTCGTCCTTTTTTTCTACCCTGAGCCAGGTTTTGTTTTGAAATTTGAATATATTCTGATGAGAGTGATTTCTTTCACCTTTAAAGTCAGTCACAAATTAAATAACAATTTCTCATTGAGCCATCTGCTTTAATTAAAAAAAAATCTTTCAGGTGTGTGTGTAAATCTGTGCGTGTGTGTACATGTGTGTGCATATGTACAGCCACCTGCTTTGGCAGTTGTTCTTCCTGGCCATTACTAAGCTGGGGTGGGGGCGGGCGCAAAACTGAGTCTCTTTCATGCACAGGTTGTAGTATAGAGTCCAGCTGGTGACTTATTATTTAATCATGACTTAATATCCTACAAAGGTCATGGGGGCACAGATGAAAGACAAATAGGTGATTCACTGAATTGATAATGTTACATTTACAAGATGTGATTTCATTATCATGAAGTAGGTGGAAACTTTGACTAGAGATTTCAGCTGTCTTCTCTTCTCAATACCACTGCTGACATATGACTGTCTCTGGGGTATGTCAATTTCTTACCCTCAAAATCCACAGGATGGTGGACGTTTTCCTCACAGCATTATTTTCATGTTGGAAATCTGATTATAGTGTTAGAAACATAGAGAATCTTGATAATAACTCAAAATAACGTCTATTGTCTCACTTGGCTCTTTGCACTAATTCTAATATGCTATTCTATAAATATGGTAACCATGCCATCTTGTGAAAAAAATTAAAAAGAATAAAAAGAAAAGGAAAAAGTTTATGTGTATGGCCAAAAATTTGTAAGGAAAACTAAAAGGAAAAAAAGAAAGGAAAAAAAAGTATACAAAAAAATCGTAAGTAGCTGTGTGAAGCTTTTGAAGATTCGACAGTGACAATTGACACTGAAACCAGTAGCATATGTGAGTCATGTCATTTTGCATGTTATTATAAATTTTCAAAGGAACTTTGCCAAGTATAAGTGGCCTACACTGGAAATAAAAATCATGTACTCAGCTTATACCCATCCACTTCTGATGACAATCTTTGAGGAAAAATAATCACAGAATAGTTGTAGGGACAATGAGTGAAAACTCCAGAAATACATATAAATTGGGATGAGGAACCAAGGACACAATCTTGATTGAAGGACTTTGGGGGGCTGTAATGGAACACAGGTAACACTAAGAAGCCATGTGGCAAAACATGGATTAATAGAAATGGGTTGAATTAAGTTGTAAGAGCTAGTTAATGATGAGCCTGAGCCATAGGCCAAACAGTCTCTGTGTGTTTACTTGGGATTTAGAGGCTGCAGGACACAGGAAAACTTCTGGATACAGGGGACTAAGACCATAATTCTTTTTTTCACCATGGTGCTTGGTACAGTGCCTTATCTATGTCTGTTAGGGGACTTTATCTATGTTGTTATTTATGTCAGTGGGTATTTATTGGCTGAAGAGCATCAAAATATAGGAGACGATGACACAGGCTAAGGATCTGGTATTCTCACGTAAATTGCACTATGCTTATGTCCAAGTACACGATTTGTGAGACTTTACTTTATACCACTACTCCATCTCTCACAGTTAGAGGAGGTGATGCATCACCTTATGATTAATCATTTTCAGGCAACACCCTTTCTCTAAGGGCTATCACCATGTAGGCTCCACTGCGTTATAGGTCACATTAGTTGAGTTCAGCTATTGCTTTGTTGTTTAGGCACAAACTTTAGTCTACTGCTACTCCACCCTTCAGCCAGAGGGGAAACACTAGGCTTAAGCTGTATCTGAAGACTGCATCACTCAAAGATTGGAAGTGACTCAGAACTTGTAGTTGCACACAGCAATCTCAAGAGGTTCATCAATAATAGCAGCTTCCATTATTTTTCCATGTATGAAGCATTGGTTACATGGTGCTCAGACTTATGGGTGTTATACTTAAATGTCACTTGTGAATTCTCAAAATAACTATACCCCTTGGGCAACATTTTTTCTTTGTTTTTTAATATGAAAATCCAATACAGAGTTCAAAGATCTTGCCCTAAGTTGGTCAATTGTTAAAAGGCCCAACCAAAATTTGAACCAAAGTCTTTCTCATCATAAATCAAGCCAGTGTTTCAGATAACTTGTGTTTTCTTTGTCAATTAATGACTAGAACATCTCTAGTGATGATTAAAATCTTGATCATCTCAGCAAACCATGCCAAATTATGGCAACACTAAGTCCCTCTCAGCTGGAGCCCACATAGACAGATAGTTTCAGCTGGGGCAGCCACTGTCAACAGAACTACATGGGGTACAGACAAAGATAGGGTTCCTTTTTAAATTAAACATTTATTTAGTTTTATGTGTATGGGTATCTAGACTGGATTTATATATGTGTACCACATGCATGCCTTGTGCACACAGAATTCAGAGGAGTGTACCAAATACCCTGGAACTGGCATTAGTGATGGTTGTAAGCCACCATGTGGGTGTTGGAATCCAAACATGGGTCTTCTGCAGTGTAACAAGTGCTCTTAACCTGTGAGTCCTGTCTCCAGTCCCAGGAAAGGGTTTTTTTCGGTTTTTTCTTCTTCATCTTCTTTGTCTTCTTCTTCTTCTTCTTCTTCTTCTTCTTCTTCTTCTTCTTCTTCTTCCTCTTCTTCCTCTTCCTCCTCTTCCTCTTCTTTTTTCTTTTTTAATGATGCTTTTTTTTAATTTATTTTACATGCCACTGCAGTTTTTCCTCCCTCCTCTCTTCTCATACCCCACCTCCCCAATCCACTTCTCCTCTGCTTCTGTTCAGAAAGGGGCAGGCCTCCCATGGCAATCAACAAAGCATGGCATATCAAGTTGCCTAAGTTTCCTTGTATTAAGGCTGGGTAAGGCAACTCAGTATGAGAAAGAGGTTCCCAAGAGCCATCCAAATGGTTAGGGACAGGCCCTGTTCCTATTGTTCGGAGTCCCACATGTAGACTAAGGCACACAACTGTCGTATATATGTAGAGGGCCTGGGTCCCATACATGCTCCCTGGTTGTTATTTCAGACTCTGTGAGTTCCTATGAGCCAGGTTAGTTGTTTTTGTGGGTTTTCTTGCGATGTCCTTGACTCCTCTGGCTCCTGAAATCTTTCTGACCTCTCTTCAGCAGGATTCCCTGAACTCGGCCTAATATTTAACTCTGGATCTTTGCATGTGTTTCCATCAGCTATTGGATGAAGGCTCTCTGATAACAATTGGGGTAGTCACTAATCTGATCATAGGAGAGAACAAGTTCAGGCTAACAATAGTATGCACTATTGTTAGGAGTCTTAGCTGGGGTCATCTTTGTAGATTTTTGAGAGTTTCCCTTGCATCAGGTTCTACCTGACTACAAAATGCCTCCCCACCATTTCCAGTCTTCTCTTTCAGTACTCCCCCTCCATCCACCCCCAATGGGATCCCTCAAGTTCCCATCCCCACCTGCCCCCAGTCTACCCAGGAGATCTATTCTATTTTCCCTTTCCAAGGAAATTCATGTGTCCCACCTTGGAACCTCCCTGTTACCTAGCCTCTCTTGATCTGTGGATTGTAACATGGTTATTCTTCACTTTACAACTAATATCCACTTATAAATGAGTACATACCGTGTTTGTCTTTCTGAGTCTGAGTTCCCTTACTCAGGATGATTTTTTTCTAGTTCCATTCATTTGCCTTCAAATTTCCTGGTGTCCTTGTTTTTAACAGCTGAATAATTCTCCATTGTGTAAATGTACCACATTTTCTTTATTCATTCTTTGGGAGAGGGGCATCTATGTTGTTTCCAGGTACTGGCTATTATAAATAAAGCTGCTATAAACATAGTTGAGTTAGTGTTCTTGTGATATGATTGAACATCCTTTGAGTATATGTCCAAGAGTGATATAGCTGAGTCTTAAAGTAAGTTGATTCCTAGTTTTCTGAGAAACTGCCATACTGTTTTACAAAGTAGCTGTACAAATTTTCACTCCCACCAGCAATGGAGGAGTGTTCCCCTTGCTCCACATCTTCTCCAGCATAAGCTGTCACTTGTGTTTTTGATTTTAGCCATTTTGACAGGTAGAAGATAGAATCTCAGAGTCGTTTTGATTTATTTGCATTTCCCTGATGCCTGAGGATATTGAACATTTCTTTTAGTGTTTCTCAGGCACTTGAAATATTTCTGTTATGAATCTCTGGGTAGGTCTGTACCTCATTTTTTAATTGGATTATTTGTGTTTTTTATGTCTGGTTTCTTGAGTTTTTTATATATTTTGGAAATCAACCCTCTGTCAGATGTGGGGATGGTGAAGATCTTTTCCCATTCTGTTCTCTGCCATTTTGTCCTATTCATGGTATGCTTTGCCTTACAGAAGCTTTTCAGTTTCATGAGGTCCTTTTAATGATGGTCCATCTTAGTGTCTGTGCTACTGGTGTTCTATTCAGGAAGTTGTCTCCTGTGCCAATGTGTTCAAGGCTATGCCCCACTTTCTCTTATATCAGGTTCAGTGTATCTGGATTTATGTTGAGGTCTTTGATCCACTTGGACTTGAGTTTTGTGCAGGGTGATAGATATGGATCTATTTGCATTCTTCTACATGCTGACATTCAGTTACAACACCACCATTCATTGAAGATGTTTTCTTTTTCTATTGTATAATTTTGGCTTTTTTTCCAAAACTCAGGTGTTCATTGGTGTATGGATTTAGGTCTGAGCCTTTCATTTGATTCCATTGATCCACCTGTCTGTTTTAATGCCAATATCATGCTGTTTTTATCACTATATCTCTGTAGTAGATGTTGAGATCAGGGATAGTGATACTTCTGGCTGTTCTTTCATTGTATAGGAATGACTGTTTCAGCTATCATGGATTTTTTGTTTTTCCATATGAAGTTGAATATTGTTCTTTCAAGGTCTGTAAAGAACTGTGTTGGAATTTTGATGGGGATTGCACTGAATCTCTAGATTGCTTTTTAGTAAGATAGAAATTGGAGAAGATATCAAAAGATGGAGAGATCTCCCATTCTCATGGGTCGGTAGGATTAACATGGGAAAGGGTTTCTTCAGGGAAGGAGAAATGACTAGGGTACGTAGTTATCTTTCCTTTACATCCTCTTTAGTAAGTGTGCTTCAGCAATTAAAATAACATGTAAGTATGCCTGAACGAAATGAAGGGAATAACAAAATAAATTAAAAGTATTTCTTTCTAAAGCCAAATCTGAAAGATTAGAAGTCTTTGTGATGTTCATACACTGTCTCCTCCTTTTGGGGGTTCAGTAATTAGCTGGAAGTATGATTCCTGACACAAGCAGTGGATACTATAATACTCCCCTAACTTGCCTAGTGGAATGTTTTACATCCAGGCCTTGATGATACATATATTAGAAAAGAAGAAGGAGGGAAAAAAGAAAGGAAGTGAATAGAAGAGAAAGAACTCAGAGAGTCTTGCTTCTAAGAAAGAAGAAAACATTGACAAGTCAGATAGAAATGCCCATTATTTTATAAAAATCAATGAAATATGGTAAGAGGTAAAATAACAATAAAGACACACACAGATGGGCGAGTTTAATCTACACCCACCCCTTATTATTATATTGTGCAACCATTGTTGTATTTTTTAAAGATTAAATTTCTTGTCATTTGAGAGTGTTTTGGGCTCTTCCAGTTAGTCAAGATAAAGTGTTAAATTGGATTAACTACATCTATCCCTTGCATTCTTTCTTTGTTCATCAGCTAGCAAAGAATCCTAGGAGCTCAGCTAAGATCCCAGGCTTTTAAAAGGAGTGTTCTTTATTCTCTATATTTAATTCTGTTTTTCTTAAGGGGACATAGTAAGAAGAAGGTCACTTTGTAGAAATGATGCTTTCTAGAGGTCCAAAGTTATCTGAACCTATATGAACCTAAAAAAACCTTGGGTTGGGCCTATGGTTTGAGGTTTGAATTAGAGCTTAGGCTATTCTTATTTTATCTGCACTTGTTCTCCATCAGTAATTATACTGTTCCTATATCTCTGTCTTACAAAAGAGGACATTATCATGGGTTTGGATAGAGTAAGAATAAACTAAGTTTTCTGACTGTCTGTCAAAATGAACCTGGATAAACATATCTGCAGTTTCAAAACCCTTTAACTATGTGTTTATTTGGTTCTCCCTGTTTAGCTTCCATTTCTTAGTTTTAGCAGCCTATAGTTATATACCAGAAACCAGGAAAATAAAATACCAAAATAAAACATATCATATGACACAAATAGCTAGCCATTGGGTAGGGACTCTGATAAATTTGATTGAAGGAAGAAAATATTCCAGATTCTTCCTCACTGAATGAACTCAGCATGTCTGTTATCTACACGAGATAGACCTGCCTATAGTTCCCATTGAATGTATGCATTTATGATACTATATTTTGCGCACCACATCCTTACTTCTAACTCCTTCCAAAGCCCTCAGCCAGGGCTTTATCTTATCCTAAGAGGACAAATCTATAACCCAGCTACATTCCTATGGTGTATCTTGCTATGCAAAGTTGAGTAGTACATAGATTCCTGCTTTGAGAATTTCATTTCATTTAATACCTAAGAAAATAGTTTAGAAGCATAATACCTCCTGGTATTTCTGTGACTCAAAGCAAGACCATTATTTTTCTTCAAAATACTAATAAAAAGGTCTAGTAAAGAATACACTTTTTCTCACTAATTTTACCACACCCACACCTTTTATCCTCTGGAATTTAGAGTTTAGATCATGAAGTTGATGATTTAGTTGAATGCAAAGATGGAATATGGGGCCTCAGCTTTGCACAAAAAGCTGCATATCTTAGATTCAAATCATATCTTTATCATTTAAAAAACCCATGGCTCTGTTTGCTATTCTGTATTGTAAGCTGGAACTACAAGGAGGCATAAACAATAAAGAAGCAGAATTAAGAAGAGATACAGGAGACGAAAAGACTGACATCTGGTATCAAGAGGCAGATGAAGCTACGGGGTGGAAAGCTATGGCTTTAATTTTGTGTTGTGTTACTGGTTTCAAAGCTTAGATTGTAGGCCTTGTGGTGTTAAAACTAAAATACACTGATTACACTTTTGCAGAAGCCTCTTTTACTATTTCCATTTGGGGATACTGATTAGATTACCTCTAAATGTCTAAGTATTTTCATAGAAAACTGTCTGCCTTTTGAGTTACATTTAGTGTGTATTTGGGCAATTCTACAAGGTTTCCTTACCTCCTTGTTCATGAATATTTGTTCGTCCACAAGCAATTTCATTATAGCATATAGCACAATTTCTAAACTGTAGGTCGTAGACTCATAAGAGTCAAAACTTACGAAAACTTTGGTCATAGCAAAAGGTTTTTGAACACACAATGGGAAAAAAAATTAATTCAAAATCAAATGCAAAAGGAACCTGAGATTCTTTTTATAGCCATTGTCACCTGTGTTGCATGACATAGATTCACTGTTGCCATTGTTCTGAACACACAGCATGCACTTTTCTCTGACTATGCTATCAAGCTATGCAAAGCCAGGAAACTGTCTGAGATACCTCAGCTGAGATTTGAGACTACTGTGTGTTACAATGGCTAGTGTTCTCACTCCACATAGAGAATTGTACGCTTCTATAGAAACATAGGGTCGTTTAATCACAGACAACAAAAACTTTTTAATATTTTCTACCATTATTACTTTACATGTAAATATCAACCTTGTATATATCTTTGGATTGTATTCTGTTGGGATGTTGGATTCTTAACAATTGCTGTTAACAGCTGAGCCATCTCTCCAGCCCATCCAAATACAATACAAGAAGTCCCTTAAGCACATAGGTATATTTTAATATACTCCAAATAATATGAAATTAATAATCTAACTGATATAATTTGCTACTATCATTATATAGACACAGGACAGAAAAGCAATGTTCAGAGACTGGTATTGGAGATATACCAGTTATTAATGGAACTACATGATGAAAAGTAAGAACAATGTAGTGAAATTTTCATGAAGGTTATTTTTGGTATAAGAATCTTTTGTTTTGAGAAAAATTTGTCATAATAGTTAAAATTGATTCCACAATGCTGAAATTTGCTGAAAGAAGATTACTAACCCAATATTGGCCACAATTTTATACATTTGATTATTAAGATACAGGGAGATGATCATAGAAAGGCTGGTGGGGGAATTTGGCAACTGGATAAGGAGTATGGAATTAACAAGAGAGAAAATGGCATCCTTTAGGGTTATTCTTTGAGAAGAAACAAGCCACTAAAAAGGTTGACACTTTAAGAAATTTGAAATTCACAGGGCTGTGGTGGCACACAACTTTAACCTAAGCATTCAGCAGGCAATTCTCTGTGAGTTTGAGGTCATCGTGGTCTACACAGTGAGTTCCAGGACTATCAGCCCTTCACAGAGGAACCTATCTCAAAATAAAAAAAAAAAGAAAGAAAAAGAAAGAGAGAAAGAAAGAGAAAGAGAAATTTTAAATTCAAGTTTTTCATTTTATACACTAAAATAATTTGGGGCTATGTTTCTAGAAGTTTTGACTATTTGTGAGGTTTTCTTTTCTTGGTTGTATTTACACTAGTCTGTTTTTCCTGGGAGTGAATAACTTAGTGACTGATACGAGGCAGCACCCACAAAGTAAACTTTCTAGAGCAATTTTCATTAAAAAGTCAGAGCTAATCTTGCTACAGAATCTCATTGGCAGAATAGGAAAATATTTCACTTCCCACAATAAAGTCAATATTTCATCAAGATTAATATCCATTTAAAATGAAAACTGCTGAACTGTGGCAAGTGGAAGCCAGTACACATTTTGCTACTGTGGTGAACTGGATTCTGGCCACGCTACTGAATTGTCCTTTCGAGCTTTGAGTGTCACTTAAAGCTCAGAGAGGAAGACAGACAGTCCTTGAATGCCCAGGGGAGATGGGGTGTGATTATGTTAGAAGACAGCTCGGAATATCTGAGGTCTTTTGCTGGTGCGGAGGACCCTTGCCTCAATTCCAAAATCTGCTTTTCTACCTGTTCTGACAACTGTTGAATTCCAGTTGTTTTCAGAGTGGTTGCTTCTGTTCTGTTTTGCTATTTGCCCATTCTTCTCTTCTTCCGGTTTTGAATAGCGTTGCATAGCATGGCGGTTTTTCCTTTGTCATAGTCAATTTTTCCTATGAGGTACAGTTCACACTTCCTGGAAGAGAAACAAAGAACATGCCTATTGTCGTGTGTGTGTGTGTGTGTGTGTGTGTGTGTGTGTGTGTGTGTGTGTGTTTGTGTTTGTGTAGCTTGTATACGGTATAGGTATGCAATGCAGGTACTAGAGCCCATGAGTGCATGTGTGAGGTCAGAGGAAGATGTCGAGTGTCCTACTCTACCAGTCTTTCTCTTATCGAGACAGGCTCTCTCACCAAATCTCCAGCTAGCAAGCCCCAGCCAGTCTCCTGCCTCTACTTCCCACAGGGCTGGGCTACAGATGTGAGCTCACAGCCACATCTGCTTGTTTGTTTGGGTGCTGGGATTTGAGCTTGGAATTTGGACTCCTGTCTTTAGGCTTGTGAAGCAAATATTCTTACCTACTGAGCCATCTCCAAACCACCAGAAGATGCCTATTCCCATCCCAAGAACTCTTGAGATATTTTCCTTACTGAAGCACAAGGAACCACACATGAAGGAATATGACTCAAAATTACATTGGCCATTGAAACTGTTACTCTGAATATAACAATAATTCAGATATAATTAAATTTGAAAATGGGATAATTCACCAGGGTATTCTTAATACTTATCACCTACTATCATTAAGGCATGAAAACTTTTTTCTACACATTTTATAATAAATCTGATTGGGTAAAAGAGACTCAAAGAAATGATGTTTAACCCTGAGAGAGAATGTTTGTAAAGACTGACATTATGTACAAGAAAATGACAGAAATGATTGATTAATTTCTCTTTCAAGCAAATAGGGAAGACATTATTGTTTACTTACTATTTGTGAATGGACCTCAGTAAAAGTGAATTTTATTTCAATAGTTGCTAATTTGAACATTAGCCATCCTTTACCTTCATTAGTCCCAAATAATGAAGATTTGTCATATAAAAGCACATGATCATTAAAACTCAAAAAATAATTGGAGACTGCAAATGCAGCTCCATGGATAGAATACTTGTCAAGGTTCAAAGTCATTGTAGACTATGGAGGAGAGGACTCCAAGCCAGTTTGGCTTAAATGAGACCCTGTCTCAAGCATCAAAAACAACAACAACAACAACAAAATGACAATGGTATTGCTTTGGTTCCAAACTTACCCTGCTCACTGATGGAAATTTAAACTCTAAAGATTTCTTTTCATGTTTATGATATGCATTTACCCTTCAAAAGTAATCCAACCTCTCCTGTTAGAGCAATTTCACTTTTGACCTGATCTTAGCAAGGTTGGAGTATTAAATATAGATGAAAGTTTCTAATACTACAAGGCTACCCGTAAGAACATTTTTTTTCACTAGTAAGGCTCACTGGTAGAGTGCCTGCCGTTTATCATGTGTCTCATGAGCAAAAACTAGATTACCAGCATCAGTAAGCCTTACTCTGGACGCTGTCTTTTAACAACCAATTTTCATAGTAAGTATAACAGTTTGTACATCTACTAGTGGGATGACTTGAGATAGAAAATTAATGCAAGTGCTACAGAAACAGGGTCCTATTTTTAAAATGTGTCAGAAGTCTAGAAAAAAAGAGGAAGTTTACAAGGACTATGACATGTTAACCTATTTTCTGGTTTTTGTAAAGTAACTTTGACCTACTGTCAAATTTAACAGGAATAATTGAAGCAAAATCCAAGATGTAATGGCCTATATATCCACAAATCTTGGTGGTTTATTAAAAGGAAACTATATGGGCACTTGTACATTTATGTTTTTATACATTTACCTTGATGCCTATCAATCAAACCAGCTCACAATATCATGAAGCCTACCAGACACTTGCAATGTAAACATATAGGTCTCGGTCTGGAGCATAAGACAAAAGCAGACAAAGTGTATAGGGTTCTACCACTCATCCCATCAAATTTCCTTCCTTTATAGAAAGGTCTCTTCTTCACCTTTAACTGTTCAGTTCTGATGAACCAGAACCCCTGTCCTGTTATAGCCTGTGCTGCCGTCCTCTACCCCAGATTTAAAACCATCACAAATTCCTTCTCTGTCACCCTCAAACAACTTACAAGAAAAGCTTTTATTATCTGAAAGGCATATGTTAGGTGGAAAATAGCTGATATTACAATGAGTTACAATGGTAGAATTGCACAGAATCTGGGATTAAATAGCTTATTTCCTCTTACTAGCTTGGATATATTTTAATCAATCTCTCAGCCTCAAATTATTCATTTGAAAAATGGAATAATGGTATCTAAATGACAGGGGAAACACTCACCACACTAAACAGGTGAATCTCGAAGGCTGGTAGCTTTCATCATTTCTGACATATTTGTGGTGTAGGAGAGCATTTCTGAAGACTAAACACAATCCTTTTGGTGAGCTGTGTGAAAGAAAGATAATATACTAAAATGAAGCAAATGATCTTAATTGTAATTCCAATATTGTAGAACTCAAAAGGATTGACAGAATGTGAATAGGTCATATAAAAGACAAAAAAATCATGTATAAAGACTGTTCTTCTGTTGCTTGGAGAGAGATATTTTGGTGAGCAGGTAAGAGGCATTTATTTTGTTTAAATTTGATTTGATTTGTGAGACAGGGTCTCAGAAAGTTGCTAGCTTCTAAATTTTCATTCTCCTCTTAGAGATTCCCAGTTAACTGAGATTGTGAGCATGCAGAACCTCACAAAAAGAGGCAAGGGTTTATATTGCTGTGTCTCAATTGTCATCATTTCAACTTTAAGAAAACTCGATAATTTCTTTCGACTTACTCCTGATTCTATTCTCCTTTTGCAGGTTAATGTCTACTCACACCTCAGCATTTAAGTTGAAGTCATTTCCTCTAGCAAGCCCCAGTGACCTCATAAAACCAATTTGGGCATTCATCCTACACTCTGTATGGCATCCTCTCCTATGTGCAGGTGTAGTACAAAATATTCCATGTTCTCCAGCCACACGCTGGACGAAAAGGTCTCTGGAGATTCATTTAGTTCAACATTGTGTTCCTCATTCCTTCTTTAGTTATTAAGTCACAGGAGATCCTTAAACTAACTTTGGAATAAGAAATGAATTAAATGTCTTCTAAGTGAGAAATAGGGGAAAATACATACTGGAATACAATGGGTAATGCATTAAAACAAAAGAACAGCACTTGTAAAATGCATTAATTGGGGAGGAAGACTCTGAGAACCCACCTGCCTTGCTTTCCTTTAAAATTTGGAAGTCTGGAAATCTTGCTTATTGTGTGTTTGGCCAATTGTCAAGTGTTTCTGAAAGTTTCTTGGTGTATAGGGTTTCCAAACTTAGAGAGCTCAAAATATGGTGGAAAGAACTCATGTGTTAGCAAATATTAGGCAAATAAGATGACTACTGCTTCATTATTCAGAAGATGTTTAATGCAAGATAAGCAGACTATAGGGGGAAAAGCAGGATTTTTAAGTTAAAATTGAAATATAGACAGAAAAGGAAGTAAAGAATTAGAGATGACCTCTGCTAACTACGGACTGTTTTCCCCTGTGGATCGGCTAGTCTGTCACAAAGCTGAATGATTAGGAAGGATCTATTGGCTCACAAATCTATGTCTGGGAGAGACCTCAGAAATGGTTAAGCCAAGAGACTCAATACTTTCTCTCTCTCTCTCTCTCTCTCTCTCTCTCTCTCTCTCTCTCTCTCTCTCTCTCTCTCCCTCCCTCCCTCCCTCCCTCCCTCCCTCCCCCCCTCTCTCATGTATCTATCTACCTGTCTATCTATCTATCTATCTATCTATCTATCTATCTATCTATCTATCTATCTATCTATCTCTATCATTGTGTGTCTGTGTGTCTGTGTATCTGTGTGTCTCCTGGCTTTTAGTTTATTTCATTCATCTCTTCTCTCTAGATTTTTATTCATGGATATTTGGCATCCACCCACAGCTGCAGAGCATTTTGCAGCATTGAGCAGACACTGCTTTCCTAATAACTCCAGTCAAGTTAGAAAATCAGGTTGCATTGGTCTGAGTAATTAAATTTTCATTTTCAATGAAATAAATGTAGACAGATTGAAAAACTGCCTCTAATGTAACGTGAAATCAAACCTTCAAGTCACAATGGCCCCAGTAGGTAAAGCGGGGATTACATCCATGACCCCATTGGAAAAGATGCTAGCACCAAAGAAAGCCAGAGTTAAAAGCTACAAGTATTCATCACACACACACACACACACACACACACACACACACACACACACAAGTGATCTGAGATGTTTCTTTGCTATGCCTTTTGTAATAAGTGTATTAGTCAAAATTTTAATAATGCTTCTGTTACACAGATCCTCATAAATTATTCAATACACTGGTGCATGAACAATAAGTAACAAGTAAGAAGAGGTAGACTAAAATAAGACAACAGGAAGAAATATTTGCAGGTGCGTAAGGCTGTGTATACTGTTTGGCAGAATCAATTCATGCCAAGGAACTATAGACTGAGTTCAGCACTCACAAAGCCACACTCAGCTTCCAAATGGCAAAGATAATCTCAAATCTAGCCATCTCCTTCTCCACATCCTTCACACAGATCAGAGGAATGAACCAAGTTCTTTCCCTTGCATGCTCGGAGGAAAACTCTGTAATCACGACATATTTAAATTCTATACAACACATACAAATAATTACTTTCCATTATGTCATTGCAAATGTAGATTGTATTGTGCACTTACATTGGGAAGGCTATGGCCACTTTAGAGACTGTAGTAAAGCCATGTGCAGGTGAACTGGCCATGACAGCACAAAGACACTTGTCTAATTTTGTCCATGCAAACTAATCTTAAAGACTTATGTATGTATGGTGTAGATTTTTTACTAGAAATACTTCTTTCTATCTGTATCTTAGACACTAGAAGAAAAGGGTAAGTAATTCAGAAACAGCACTCAGTTTCCAAGTTGCAAACTCTTATCAGAATGCTTCATATATCTTATTTAGCTAAGGTTCTACCCAGAACATTTGTCTCCAACTCTAATTGGCGTGTGAGAGAAGAAGATATATGCCGATCTACATTTATTTAAAGATAAAGATGGAGCATGAAGACAAGAATAAGATGTTTCTATATTGTGTAAATGGAAAAAGTAAGTGCAGAGAATGTGCTCCAAAAGAAAAATAATACACTAAATATGTATTTTGTTGCTTTCTCAATTCATACAAATAAAACTCTGACACTTAAATGGGTGTTATACTACCAATAATATGTAAATAATGTCAAGACTTCAATGATGTATGTTGCTTCTTCTCTTTAATGAGTTTCTAAGATCCAGGAACTATCAGAAAAAATACCAGATAGTTATCTTCTGAGGAAAATAACTCTAAAATTAGAATGGAATCTTAACTCTGTTTTTCTTCTGAGATCTTCCAATTCTGGAATCCTTCAGTCATAGTCCGTTGTACTGATAACCCCCCCCCCCATCTGCCTTTAGATGAAAATGAATGCTCACAATTGACATGGATGACAGGTGTAACTTGATAAGTCGTCTTATACTTTCTTTGTAAGGCTTTCTTCACCTGTCTTTGGGAATTCCTTGCTCTCCAGTTTTAAGAGATGGGGATGCTTCAGTCACTTTTACTTTAGTTTACCCATAATATCAAAAGGAAAAATTCCCTGCAGGCATCATAGTTATATTTCACTTTAATTACAGAATTCTTCAGCAGTATACTAAAAAACTTTAACTTTCTGAAGTGGATGTTTTTGGGGTAGATTAAGGTGACAGCTATAACACTGGATAGGACTTTGAAGTGTTTAAAAATTCCTCCCTACGAGATAAGCCTGAAGCTGAGTTTCAGCCAAGAGTCTGTAATTGCCTGAAAGTGTGATGTGTTCCATTTGCTCCTTCAGAGTTGCTTCCATTTTATCCACAGAGGCAGAACGTTCCTATTCCAACTTGTCTTTTCTACAATATTGTTCTACTATGAAGCTGTTTTGAAGAGTATCTCAGAGAAGTTTGGTATACTGGATATCAACCAGTCAATCAGTATTTAGTGACCAATAAGCTGCAATATTTTCATATTTTCAAAGAAATGTGATTGATGTAAGTTTCTCATCATTATACAAAAATAATTTTAGCATACAAAATAAACTCATTGTTGTTTCTAAAATTCAAACTGTAAACAATTAAGTGAAGTATAAAAATTGCAACCATTTTGGAAAAAAAAAAAACCTAACTGTAGTAGGCTACAGTCTATAACAGTGATTATTTTAAATATTTATTTATTTATTTATTTATTCTCTCTCTCTCTCTCTCTCTCTCTCTCTCTCTCTCTCTCTCTCTGTGTGTGTGTGTGTGTGTGTGTGCATTTGTGTGTGTGTACTATGTAAGTGCAAGTGCCCACAAAGGCAAGAAGAGGGCGTTAATGGCCTGGAACTGGAGCTACTGGCTGTTGTGAACAGCCTGACATGGATGCTGTGAGCCGAACCTGGGTCTACAGCAAAAACAACTGTTTTTATCCTTGAGCCATCTCTCCAGCCCCCAAACAATGATTTTTTTTAACTTTCTTTATTTATGTATATTTCACAAATCACACACACACACACACACAAATCACCTGTTTCCTGATTCAACTGGATGCTACAACTGTCAGCATTAAGACATTTTTTACATCTCTCATGCCCACAGACTGCTGTTCCCACTGCTCTGTAACCATCAATTTATTTTATTTAGTATTCTTTCTCCACATACGCTAAAACATGCAACTTCTGTGCCTGAATTTTTTCTTTTCACTTAGAAATTATTGTGTTTTAGTCATGATATGGCATGCATTGTCATCAGTTCATATTACTTATAAAATACTATTCCACTGTAAGGGTAATTTATAGTACCATTCATTTTAAACCACTTTCACAGGGCCCTTACAAACTGTAAAGGCTATTGAGTGAAGTGGACTTGTTTCCACATCAATCAGTTAAAACAAGTGATCCTATGACTAAAAAAACAAACAAACAAACAAACAAACAAACAAACTGGAAAGCCATTGACACATAGGACACTTTAACTTCCATTTAGGAATTGGTTCAACCAGTATTTATTGGGATAAATAAATTAGTACATTATATATCATGTACTATGATGCCCCTGAGCAGGTGATGGGAGGTAAGGCCAAGAAATTCTCTGTGCTGATGCCTTTGGGTAAGGTCTTTTAGCAGAGATAGACTTTAAATAAATCAATAGGAACATTAGGTTAAAACTGAGGTGAGAGCTCCTATACAAAGGTTCAGGGCACTGTAAGAAAGAGCAACAGATACATCCAGCCAAATCTGAGACTCAGGAAAGATTTTTTCTCTCAGTGGTTTCATTTAAACTGAGATCTGAAGGACAAAATATTTGGACAGGTTTACTAAAAGCAAGGAAGTGTTCTGCTCAAAGAACAGACTTGGGAAGGGTTGATGAACACTGGAGCTGACAGGATGCCAGGATAGCAGAAGTGCAGGAAACAGAAGGGGGCTATGTAAGTGACAGAGGCCAGGCTGTGCTGTGCTTTGTGGCCATTGCTAGTGTTGGAGATTTTATCTTGTGGACAGAGAAAGCTGCTGAAGGGATTGGAACAGGAAAGCAACATGATAACACTTATATTCTTTAAAATCAAAATGTATCCTTGCTGTTTGAGGGAAAATAACATACACACTGGGAAGATAGTTCAATGGGTAAATTGCTTGCTGTACAAGCATGAAGACCGCATTCAGATCCCCTAGTGTCAATGAGAAAGTTGGTGGTGCATGCCTGTAACCTCAATGCTATACAATGATGGAGACAAGCAAATTCTGGGGCTCAATGGCCACCAGTCTAGTTGAAAAGGTGAACTGCATGTTTAGAGAGAGATCTGTCTCAAAAATAAAGTAGAGAGCTAGAGAGAAAGATGCCTGAAGTTGAACTCTGATCTCCTTGTTTATATGCAGAAGGCAATGCAATCCCCATAAATATATGCACTTATATACATGTGTACTAAACACACACATCACCCACACATTATGCACACACATACACACACACACACACACACACACACACACAATACACAAGGCAATGAAAAAGGAGAATCGATGTGTGAACCATGCCCATATTGTAACAAATGAGTAGCATGATCTCATATGCAATTTGTTCCCTAATAATTAATGTGCCCATCACCTAAACTTTACCTGCTAGTTTGTATAAACTTTTCTGGGTGTTCATCCCACAGAATTGTAATAATTATCTTGGAGAGATATTAGCATGCCAGTGTCCATGGCTGCACAACTGTGCTTTGGGTCTTCAAAACTTGTGATGAAAAATAATTGCCGTTGTAACAATGAGGAAGTGGGACATTTAAGTGCTGTGGGATGGTCTGTATGTCAAATGTGTTGCTGATTGGTCAATAAATAAATCACTGATTGGCCAGTGGCCAGGCAGGAAGTATAGGCGGGACTAACAGAGAGGAGAATGGAGAGAACAGGAAGTTGGGTGGGAGAGACACTGCCAGCCGCCACCATGACAAGCCGCATATGAAGATCCCAGTAAGCCACAAGCCACGTGGCAAGGTATAGATTTATAGAAATGGATTAATTTAAGCTGTAAGAACAGTTAGCAAGAAGCCTGCCACGGCCATACAGTTTGTAACCAATTTAAGTCTCTGTGTTTATTTGGTTGGGTCTGAGTGGCTGTGGGACTGACGGGTGTCAGAGATTTGTCCTGACTGTGGGCCAGGCAGGAAAACTCTAGCTACATTTAAGAGCCACATGACATTAAGGTTATAGGACTATTGTTTTCATCAGTGGGTCAATGCTCTTGTTAGGAGTAGGTTGGTTGTTACTGAGGAGAATTAGTTTGGTATGATTTTCTTTGCTACATGGATGTTTGTCTATTGTTTACACTGTGTGACACAGTATATAGGATCTTGTCAGAAGTTTTTGTTGTGTTCTTGGACTTCCTAGCCTTCAGAATCATGATCTAAATAAACTTGCATTGTATATCATTTACAGGGGTATCTGGAATTCTCTTATAGTAGTGGAAAGCAGACCAAGACAAAACACCTTTCTCAATAGCTATGAAGTAGAAATAACCTAAATGCTTATTGAGGGACAAATGGGTTAGCAATATGTTGTATATGAGAAAATATTGTATATAGATAAAATGAAATATTGCTTTGTCATGAAAGAAAGAACCAAGAATATTGGTGTACATCTTTAATCACAATACAGATGTAGATGTAGAGGGATCATATGTTTGGTATGAGTCTGAGTTACACAGTAAGATTCCTTTTCAAAAGTTCAAGGACTGAAGATGAGTGGCAGACTTCTTGCTTCACATGCACAATGTCCACATTTGAGTTTCCTCTCTACTGGGAGAGAGGGAGACAGGAGAAACGGAAAGGGAGGAAGAGAGGGTGAGGGAGAGAGAAAGAGAGACAGAGAGATCCTGTTGTCTTTCTATTACATGAATGAATGACTCTTGGATACATTATGTTTAATGAACTAAGCCAGTCAAACATGGGCAAAAATTCCATTACTTCACTTGCAAAGGACATCTCAAATACTAATTTTCTTAGAACCTGAGAGTAGAACGTAATTTCTAGGAGGTGAGACTCAGTGGAAATTAGAATAAAGTTTCAGTTATAGCAGATAGATGCCTTCTAAGACCTATTATACAATCTTTTGTCTATATTCAATACTGTATTATGAATTTGCAATTTTGTTTTTAAAAGTAGTCCTCATGTTAAGTGTTCTTATAATTAAATACTATGTTGAAGAAAAAAAAACCTAAATCATAATGAACAACATTTCCAAATTTAGAAAAAGCTTGCTTTCTGAGTGGTCACCATTGTCAAGTAATGCTTGATCATTTGCTTGATAATATATTTTATTGAAAAGGAAAGAAGTGTGTGAAGTGATAGCTAGCACTCCAAGATTAATAGATACCCTGGACTCTGGGCAGAGAAAATGAGACTCTTCCATTCTGTCAATAGAAATGATAAGAAAGCCCATGAAACACACTGTAGGTCTGTCTAATATAAGATTAATGCTAATTCCTATTCAATTAGAAATGAAAACCACTGCTCCTCTAAAACAGAGCTTAGCTCGTTAAGGAAGAGTACACAGAATCAAACTGGCTGTTTTGATTCTGTATCAAAATGAACCTGGACTTCCGACTCCTGCTACTGGTGAAACTGTTGGAGGAATGTTATTACATCACGACTGTTCAACACCTGCTGAGTGATTTCCTCTTTCACCAGCCTCAAAATTGCTTCTTTCATCTCTCAACTCTGCAAAATGTAAAAGTGTTTCCCTCTGCTCAGGACTGTCTGGTTTTAGAAACAGACCCTCAAATCCTCTGATGACAAGTTTCCCAGAAATGCGGGTTCTTCTGTTAAAAACCACCAGCACCTGCCCCAAAGCAGACAGCTAGCAGCCGGACAGGGCAGACCTGACACCATTCTCCTTGTTAGTGCTATGATTCTCTTTTTGTTTGGATGTTTCAAAGTCTCTGCTTTTGAAACATCCTTGAACAGTTTTAGAGTTTATTGTGAGAAAATTCTCGGTTAGCTCCTTGCTACCACATTCATCAAAAAATTTGAGTGGGTTTATACCGGCCATGAAATGTCCCTTTGCATTTTAACTAATGGATTAATGGTGCTAATAAACATTTGGGGTAAAGGAAGTAAACAAGATGGGATGTTTATTAGACATACTTCTACAATCCTGTTAAAAATAAATGGAATCGTTTAATGATTGAGCGTGCTTGTTTACATTTCAAAGCTGATTAACTTAAATTTAATCTTTGTTTTCTTTCATTAGGTGCTTGTGGAGGTTCTCTGTCATTACTTTAATTAGATGCATTAATAAGGTTTCACGACATCTCTGCACAGAACTATATGCAGATTCAAGGAAGGAACCTAAATTGGATGAGGTAGAAGTCTTATTTCCAATGTGTTTACTGAAAGCCGCTCTTTTTTTTTTTTAAGTTAAAAAAAATCTCCTATTTAATATATGTAGTGAATGCTTGCTAGAATGGGGAAGAAAAGGGTAATCCATTTTAGCTTCGATTTGGGTCTCTTCATTTTGCCAGTGTTCCCAGGAGCAACTTGAGATCTTTATCTGCATTTCATATAATGAATCTAAACATTGTGGTACCAAGAATAAAGACAAAAAAAATTAAACAAGCATGGATTTGCTTTATAGGAGAGAAAAACACACTGCACTCATACCCATAACACAATTCCATTTTAAGTAGATGCTCATTTCTTGTTTATCTCAAAGGATCATAAAAGAGAACTCAGAGTTCCTTTCAGAATTAGTTATCTTCCTGGTGCCAGATGAGTCTTTACCAGCTCTAGGAAGGTGACCTGTGGCTAAGTCACTTAAGATCTGCAGGGGTTGTATGTTCTTCACTTTATAACTTAAGGTAGATGTGAAAACTTCGCATAGGTAGAATGTCAGTTTGAAACGAGAATTCACGTATTGATGAGTATAAATTTAGAGATGTATGGAGGGTGTTGCAGTAATCAGTCATTTAAAGTTTGAGACTTAAAGTGTCTTTCCTTATGTTTGCGACAGTTTCATAACTTTGATGTGACTTTTCTTTCATTTGGAAATGTCTTTTCCTCACACACTTACAGAGCACAACTTTGAACACACAGAGATAAAGATTTATAAATATGAAAACAGTCGAATCTACCAGCACAAAGTTTAAGGCTCTTTCATAAGAAGCATTGTATAATAAATGACTTCTATTAAAATGATCTAATTAGTTTTAAGTATTTAACCAGCACTAACAGAGAGATTCCAAACCCAGCCTACCTAGACAACATATTAGCTTATAATGACTATGGGGTAATCAGCCTTCCCCAGATGGTTTCACAAGGAAAAGAGGAAATCAAACTAAAACAGCTTTAAGACCAAGTAACTAATTATACACAGATTATTGGTAAATAGCGTCTCTTCTTGGAACAAAAGAAATAAGCTTTCCAGAACTGCACTGAAGCTCCCAGAGCTAACCTCACAGGAGAAGCATTTTCCTAGAAGAATGGCCTTATAATCTAGATGAGTAATGAGTAAGACACTAGCGAAGCTAGGCAGTGATCAAAATAAAACTGACATTTGCTGCAGCAGATTCCAATTGTCAGTCTTGGTGGCAGCTGGAATGGAATCTGTAACTTTTGGAACTATTCAGTTCTTGAGCAGAGGCCTTTGTCTAAAAGCCTACTGACATGTGAGGTGACAAATACCGGAGCTCTTCCCTACCACTCTCTGTCCTCTCCCTTTCTGGTCATAGAAGATGAAATTGGAGAAACTGAAAATTTACTCCATATTTCGTATCTTCTTTGGTGAAGGTCTGGAAGTTACTTTTGAGTGGAATCAAACCTGTTTACTTTGAAACAAACTTTCTGTTCTTGAAAGCTGTTTCTTCATCACCTTTTTAGTAATTGAAATTCAGTACCAGTTAATAGTGACGATTTATGTCAGACACTAAGCTGGTGTTTGACTGGTTCTCTTTTATTCATCCCAATATCCCTCTGAAAGAGATGGCTATAGGAAGATTCAGACTTAAGGAAGTTAGTACTAATGCAAGTTCAAAAGCAAGTAGGTGGGGAGGCAAGGACATGTCCACTTCTCTCTGACTCCTATGCTCCATGCCCTTAATATACACTTCTTATATGGGTGAAAAAAATCCATTGAAGAAGATTCTGAATACAGTGAGGACATACATATATAAGGATGGCAAAATGCAGAAGGTCATTATTATTCGTTGCATTGAAAATCTATCCTCTGATAAATAATTGTGTTCATCTCCCTCAGCTATGTGTAGGGCTTGACCATGATTATGTACTTGCTTTTCCATATTGTGGTTTTGTGGTTCGTAAGTCATGCCTTTTTGCTCTAAATCCTTTCACAGGAACATGTTGGAAATACCACCCAACCCCCAGAGATCATCTTTGACATGCAATGAAGTATAACAGAGTACCTTATTAAAGGAAAAAAAGCAAAGCAAAACAAAACTCACCAAGGGCTTTGAAGCAGTCCTGCACCACCCTGAATTAGCATGTACTATGTGACAGCACACAATTGTTTTAAGGATTCAGTGTGGAAAAGTCTTAGGGAAAATTAAATGAGATGTAGGGAGTGTTTATCTTTGTCACTAACCCTAGTTCCTCCTGATTCTTGTTGGTCTCTTACTTTTTTGACTTGATATCTTGAGAAAGCAGGGCAAATGGTTTCTGACTTCTTTCAAGCTTCTTCTCTTTTGCTGTATTCTCATTATGGGACCTGTCCTGAAATTTTCACATTTGCTTATTTTGAAAACAATAGATAGGAGAGATACAGCCATTAAACTTAGTCAGTTCAAAGTGGATGTCAGCATAAATATGGAAGAGGTCACATATTGTTTTAATTTTCTCCCAATTATGCAGCAGCAAATTTCACTTCAAATGTGACTTCTGTAGAGGGGATATAATAAGGACTAATTTTGAAAAAATGGTCTATGTCTTCAATAATGTTTCCAAGGCATTCGTCAGATTTTTTTTTTGCTGTATAATTTGTATTCTTTTGAATAATCTGGCATATGACTATCCTTTTGTTTTTCTCTTTTTTAGTTGCTAATTGCTGGGATACATTCACTGTTCCAGATACTCTAAGAAAAGGAATATAATGCTATAGCCAAATAATGGTCAAAAACTGACTACTTAGCATGAGTAAAGGCATAGCAAAAAAGTATAAATCAAAAATTGGAATAAATATTTCAAGTATCATACAAATGCAGAAAATAAAATATTTTAATTAATCAAATGTTTAATGTACATCTGAATAATTGTTCATACAATTTTGGTTGTAATTTGATAAGGGCTTCACTTCTTTTAAAAATAGTGAATAGAATGCGTTTTCTTCCAGGTCAGTTGATCATTTTTCTCCTTTTGATAGAAGAGTTCCAGCTACAATACTTGATATAACCAATGTTATGTAACATGAACATCCTTAATATATGTGCTAAATTTTGGAAAAATGTTTAACAATTCTCTCCATATTCAAGCAATACAATTTAGAAATTTTTCATATACTAGCCCCTGTCCCCTGACATTAGTTCTCGTTGGAACTTTATGCCTGATATTACTGAATATTTTAAAAGTATCCTTAAATGCACATTTTATGTGAAATTTTTGACATTTTTCCCTCCTACTGTTAAATATTGACAATGTTCAGACTTTTAAAAATGCTATGTGGCTAGAGATTGTCAGTTGGTCTTCATAAAGGAAATGAAGATTTTATATTTTGCTTAATTTGTATGCTTATTTTGTAATTTATATTTTTCATACAGAGAAAAAAGTATCCTGCTATATTTAGACTGATGTATAGTTTACTAAACCTACAGCATCAATTTATACTCAACATACATTTTTAATGTGTGAACGCCGATCTGGGGTTCTAAAAGAATAAATACTGGCTACGTTGTATTGGTTCAGATTCATTTGTTCTGAAGCGTGAGACATTCCTACAAAGATCAGAGTGGAGTTCTAGAGAGGACAGAGCTAGAACTATTGTCCTACTCTCCCAAGTCCAAGAAGAGTTTTAGAATTTCACAGCCTGTTTCAAAGCATTCTTAGCAAACCAAAAGAAAGGAATCCCTTTCATGTTATAAAGAGTATACACCAAAGAATTAATACCCAACATTATACCAAAAGGGAAATTACTAGATGTGTCTCTCTAAGATTAGGAAGGATGTACAGATACCTGATAACTACATTCCTGTTGAGCAATAGGGGAATTTCAAGTGGAAGGACCATTTGATCCCATTTTCCCCAAGATTCCCCAATTTCTCTTCTGCCTGACCCTGAAGTTTTACAGGGATATCTTAGCTTTGAGTCTCTAGATCATGATTCATATAAGTGCTCACTGGGAAAAACTTTTTTAACCCAAAGCACAAGAACAAGACAAAAAATTTTTAAAACTTCTTCCTCGAACTTTCTCTGCAATTTTCTGTAATTTCTGCTAATACCAATTCTCCATTTACTTTGGTTTCTGATGCCTCAATTTTCTATTTTCTTATGTCTTTTTTTTCAGCAATTAAATTGTCAACTACTGTACCAAAAAGTTTCATGAACTAAAGTTTAAAACTGTATGTTGTGTTCTAAAACTATCATTAAAATAATATGAATTTAGCATTACACTGTGTTCTACTGAGGGTTTACTTTGTTTGGGGGGCTTTAATAGAGGTTGACAATGATATGAATGGTAAACTAAGTTTCTTAAATCTTTGCTTTGTGAGTTATCTACCTCTGTATGACTCAGTTTCCTAAAATGTAGTAGATAGAAACAAGCCTTTTGTGAACACGTGGTTTCTGCAGGTCAGGGATGCTGCAGCAACTCAGCTGGGTGGTTTTCCTGATAAAGCAAGCAGGATGTTGTCCTGTGCTACAAGCTCTGAAGATTTGATGACTGCTAAAGGATTTGCTCCCAAGCTCATTCAAGTGGCTGTTGACAGGAGGTCTCAGTGCCTCAGACTTGTTACCATCAGACCCCTCTTTAAGTCACAGCAGCTGGCTGCCTCCACAGCAGTGATACGCCATTATTTCTGCTGCCCGGTTTTGTTCCTGTAGGCCAAACTCCAAGATGAAGTTGGTTGCAGGCCATATTGACAGATATGCACTGCATCTCCTGAGGGAAATCTTTCTTGTGTGATCTTTTTTGCCAGGAGGGGTTGAGACAGGATTCTCCCATGTGAACCCATTGCTGGCCTCATACTGAAGATCATCCCATCTCAGCTCTCTGAGGATGGGGGCTTCAGGCATATACCATCGGTCTTGACTCATGTTTCATCTCAATGACTTACTCCAACTTGGAAATGCCCAGAAAAATAAACTAAAATAGATAAAACAAAGGAATGTATTATAATTTATGCTTTAATAGTCTAGCTGTTTTCGTAAAACTTTAACGACAATTTTTTCAATAAGTAAGATAGGGCAATTTTTAATTTAACTTAGACATACATACAAGTGTATCTGGCCAGATTATTTAAACATGGAGTCTATATTAAGTTTCAAGCAATTTATCACATTGACATTGAAGGAGAAGTGGTGTAAAGTCTCACATTCTTTTAGAATAAATTAAATGTGTAGTGATTGGTGTGCAGAATTTCATCCTTTTTTCAGTCCAAATGAACGAAACCAAATCTGGGTTTATTTTGAATGAATTAACTGCACTCAAGCCTGGAGTCCAGCTACTGCCTCCACAGTAATTAAGTGCTAATCACATGGGTATGCTGTTTTGCAAGGCAGTATACCAGTTTCCTGAGTGGATAAACAAGGAATTTGAAAGCCAAAGAGCTTAATCTAACAAGGAACTGCCATTTTCCTATAAAAAAAAGAACAGACCTACCTGTTTTGGCTATTAGTAAGAGTGATAATTCTTAAAAAGTAAAAGAATGTATCATTTTTAAAAATAGGTCAAGGGTAGTACTGGATGGAGAGAATCTTTCTTATATTCATTGTTTACATGTTGAACACTTTCTGTGGGATTCAAAATTAATACATTTATCTACTTGTCAAATACTTTCTACCTACTAAGAATCCTCTCTATAAAAATGTAAACTCATCAATGTCAAAGCTGAAATGAGCTACAAACCTTGGTCCACACTCAGTTTCCTGTCCATCATCCTATGGATTTCACAGATGTATAAAACATTCCTGGAGTTTAAGTAACTTGTTGAAAGTCCGTTTTCCTAAACAGAAGAGTGACTAAAATACAGAGTCTATATTTCAATTGGCTTGAAATTGAGCCCCCTTGTGACCTTTGGAGACTCAAGCTCTGTGTATTTAGATTGTTGCTCACTAAACAGAGAAATGACTGAATTCATAAAATTAACAAACAGGAACCAGGGAATGGGGTTGTATTTCGAAGTGATTTTAGTCTGTTAAGGAAAAGTATACTATGGGAAGACAGCCCCTGCCACAGTTTGAATTTCCAAATTGCCCCACATGTATATGGGGTAATCAGAGTCCACAGATGAGTGTACTAAAAGGTAGAGAATTTGGAGAAATGATCAGGTCACAGCTACAGCCTTCACACATGGAATTAGTGCCTTTGTAAAAAGCACAATGGAATTACTTTATTCCTTTGATGCATTTATTGTTGTATATACTGTATAAGTTATTGTACTTATTGTATATAGTTTTTCTTATATTAGTTATAACTTTTTAAATTTTTAATTTTATTTTATTATTATTATTTTTTCAAGAAAGGGTTTCTCTGTGTAGCTTTGTACCTTTCCTGGAACTCATTTTGAAGTCCAGGCTGGCTTCAAACTCACAGAGATCCCCTGCCTCTGCCTCCTGAGTACTGGGACTAAAGGCGTGTGCCACCACTGCCTGGCTATTTTTTAATTAAACAAAAAAAGGGGGAGAAATGTGGTGATATATTGTGTCCCCCAATATACTGTGTCTCACAATAAAATTTACCTGAGGATCAGAGGAACAAGCCAGTCAATGTATAGATGTCAGGCAATGGTAGGATTTGCCTTTAATCCTATCACTTGGCAGGCAGGGATCTGTCTGGATCTCTGTGAGTTCAAGGCCACAATGGGAACAGAGCCAGGCATGGTGGCACATGCCTTAAATTCCAACACTAGTTAACCATGTAGATCTGGAGGTCTGTACAGACAAACAGGAAGTGACAGAGCTGGGCAGGAAGAGGAATTGATGTAGCTGGACAGAGAGCCAATCAAATGGCAGAACAGCAAGACATATAGGTGTGGGTAGATAGGAAGTAATTTGCTCTTTGGAAGCTGTGGAGTTGGTGAGGTGAGGTTAACTGTGACTTTTCCTATATCCCTGATCTCTCAGGTTTTCACCCCTATATCTGGCTCCGTGTTTTTTTTTATTTAATAAGACTGTTTAGAAATTCATCTACAGATTGCATTAATTCTATAGATCTCTTTTATTATTATAGCCATTTTCACAACATTAATTCTGCTGACTGTTGAGCTTGAGATATCTTTTTATTCTTCTAATGTCTTCTTCAATATTTCCTTCAGTGATGTATACTTTCTGTTGCAGAGTTCTTTCAGCTCCATTTTAGCTTTATTTCCAGTTTGTTTGTTATCATGAATGAGATTGGTTCCTCTGTTACTGATTTCTGAAAGTTGATTTTATATCCTGTGGCCTTGCTGAAAGTGCTCATGTTATTGTGATAGTTAGTTTTAATTACAAACAACACAACCCAATATCAACTGGGAAGGATCTCAAGCAGGGTTAAGTAGCTAGATAGATGCAGAAGTAGGAAATAAGGAATAAAATAATTGTGATTGCCAAGTTTTCTGAAGAAAATAGAACCTAAAGGGGAATTGTGAAATGAAGGTCATTCAGATACCACTGAATTTTAGCTGTGATTTAAAATGTGTGGTGAGGTCGAGTATGCTCAAACTTCAAAGACATTGTAGACATTGGTCCTGCTCAAAGCTCCTGCTAGAGGTGAGAATTAAAGAGATTTTGCTTTAAGGGTAAGAAGAAACTAAAAGAGAGAGAGAGAGAGAGAGAGAGAGAGAGAGAGAGAGAGAGAGAGAGACAGAGACACACACAGAGACACACACAGAGACAGAGAGACAGAGCAGAGAGACAGAGAAAAAGAAAGACACAGAGAGTTTAGAGGATAAAACATTTGTGCAGAGGGTAATGTGATTTGGTTTTATTTTACATATACTGGAGAGATTCAAGTATAAGTCTGATGTGGTCTGATTTATAGTCTAAAACAGTTTCCTTTTATTTCTTTTTTGAGCTTATAATATATGTACATCATTTCTCCCTTCCATTTCCTCCCTTCAAAGCCTTCCGTGTACTGCCCTCAACCCAACACCTTGCTCTCTTTCAAATTCATGGCCGCCTTTCCTGGGTTTTGTGTGTGTGTGTGTGTGTGTGTGTGTGTGTGTGTGTGTGTGTGTGTGTTCTAAATAAATATATACAGCCTCCTCAGTCCCTCAGTCTGTCGTATAATGTTTCTTGTATGGATATGTATTTTTGGGGGGCTGACCATTTGGAATGCTCTACCCAGGGGAACGCATTCCTTGGTTGCCTGCAGTTCTTTGTCTAGGGATGAGGCCTCATGAGCTCCTCACTTTTACATTAGCATGTCTATTGGTGTAGTTCTTGTTCAGATCATGTTAAAACAGTCTCTTAAGTGAGTATTAATCATATCTAAGATAAGGCCAGTGAACTATTACCTGAGAAAACGGTGTTGCGGGATCCTTTGCATACCGTGGCCTCTACTTAATAGATGTCAGTAGCAACCCCAATTTTGACAATTAAAATTGTCTCCTGGGGTTCTGAGATGAGGAAGAATTTCTCTTCCTTCTGAGAATCTTTCTTTAGAGTATGTATTTAGGGCTGGAGCAATGGCTCAGCCATTAAAAGCTATGCTCGCAGTAAAAAAGACAAGAAATATGTGTTTATTCATGTTGCAGAAAATTAGCTGGAGAGTTTGTACAGAAGGCAAGGATGGAAGATGGCACCATAACAATGGAGGTGTGAATTCAAGATGGAACTATAGAGATGGTGACATGCAGTGGGAAGCAGAACATGTTTTGTAGATATTTGGATCACCAAGAAAGTATTTGGAAGCTTAACTGACACTCTTTCCATGACACATCATCTGTCCATTTATCTAAATTTAATTGAACGGACCTCATTTTTCTCCATTTTCATAGAATGATCATTGAAAGTACTCATTTTTCAGCTTTAAATGTCTTTGTTTTGCAAATAGATAGTTAAATTACAAGTTAATAATGATTACAGGTGAGCAATACTCATGAGATACCCTCTGTAATTTCCTTATTCTCTTTTTCTCTTCAAAGGCTTTTAGTCACAAGTTTTTTCTCACCTGATGGAGCAAAGAGTACATAGCATAAATATTGACACCAAATATAAATAAGTCAGAGGAGGACAATAGAATATCATATACACTCATCTACTCATTTGTAATGTGTTGAATTTGTAGCTCAAACTATCATTTATTGCTTTTTTATACAGACTACATCTGGGAAAAATTGAATTATTAGATGTTTTTTTTTGTGTCTTACAATGTGATGGGTCTTTTTTTTCTTTTTGGAAGAATCTAGATAATTTATTATTGGATAATACCTTTTATAATGATGAATGAAACCATTAATATAGACACATTTCTGATAATTAAATACACAGTCTTGATTGAGATTTATATATTTTGGGGGATCTCTGAGGAATATTTGAATAACTTATCACTAGCCTATGATTAAGAGACAAGCCACCTCTGAAGTCTGAGATCTGACTCAAAGTCTCCAGCTATGGCAGAGGAAATGGAGGCAGGAATCTGAACAGCTTTCTCTTCTCTATTATTTTTTCATATGTGTCACTGTGAAGTTTATCTAAATGACTTATATGATCAGCTTATTTGTTTATTTTTGGTTTAAAATGCAGTATACTCAAACCACCCATTTTTATTGGAGCAAGAATTGTCTTTTGAAAATATTTCTGGCTGGTCAGCTTTTCCCAGTTTGCCTTTAACTATGTGAGGAACTTAAACATATATTGATAGTAGGTTAGATTTAGTTTAGTATAATTAGACAAACACTTTCAATTTATTTCTACTAAACTAGTCTTTGATATAAAGAGATGTTCTATTCCTCTTTAATATAAGTACAGTCTGAGTCAGAAGAGACTTCTTATAAACCCAAGTAGGTTTCATAGTACTATATTTTTGTTTTTCATAACATGTATTGGGTATTAGCCCTGACCCATCCAGTGGGCTTCAAATATACTTTGTTTTGTTTTATTGTTCGCATCTTTCTTTGGGTGACTGACTTGTGTTTCTGCTTCTACACTAATTTTTGTTAACTGCATATTGTTTAAAGCATGGGATTAAGTGGGAAGTTTTTATTGCTTAATACATTTGCCAGAAACTGGGTAAGCCAGTTTGCCTCTGTTCAGAGAAAGCATGCATATTTTATAATTATTTCTGGGAAAACTTATGAACCCATACAAAAGAACTACTTGCTGTCTCAGACACTGGCCACCACAAAAGACTGTTCAATTAAAGCTTCTATTCAGCCATAAATGAAAACAGTCTTGGGTGAGAACATGTTTGTTTGCAAATGAGTTTTTGCCCAAGAGTCTCTTGATAATCCCTTTTTGATCACTTCTCTATGTGCTCTATATTTTAATTTTACTAATATTTCATCTTATTCATAAAGTATAATTATAATTCAGTCCACACTTACAAAGATCTTTTGAAAACCTCTTTCCCCTCAAGGGTCTAAACCAATGAGTCTTCCACTGTCTTCTACACCCATCTCACATCTGATTTTGTATCTCCACAGCTGCTTCTTTATATAGCTCTTGTGTGTCATTCAATGGTGTGGCCAATATAAATCCCCAGATAAGAATTACCAATGAAGACTTAGATCCCAGACACTATAATTCAAAGTAATGTGAAATTCCTTGAAGACAAGGACTGTCAAAGCCAATCATGCATATCTCTATATTGCCATCCCTTCTTGGTATAACTTAGCATATTGCTTAAGTGGGTCCATGAAATCTGATTCAAGTTGTGTGCCCACTCAGAAAACTAGGTATTCTTTTTTATAGAACCCTTGGTTGAATAAAGTGAACAAAACGTGATTCATGTACAGTAGAAGGTATAACTTGCTGCAGGTGTAGCTGTGAGTATAGCTCCAGCTATAAAGAAACATGGGCAACCACGGACAAATGTGATAATTAGTTGATTTGGATGTATAATTTGCTTGTGTGCTAAATGCCATTTCCAGTCAATTCTGCATCTCCTCTGGGTCAAATGTGGAGATTTATTCCTGTGGTGGAGTGTTACTGCTGCTGTGATCTCTGACCAAAATGCTAACACATTACAGATTGCTAAAGATTTCTACATTTACCCTAGGGAAATCACATCACTAGAAATGTTTGCAAGTTGGCCAAACATTTTGCAAATTATACTTACCATTCTTTATAAGATATGAGTGCTGATAAACATTAAAATGGAGACATATTTAGAGAAGTATTAACACAATTATGAGCACCAAGTCTCAATGTACTACCTTTTATTTGTCGATTGATTTGGTCTTTAATTTTCAAGACATATATAAGTTGTTCATTCTTGGAAAATTGATTTAGGTAAAACTTTTCAAATTATTCCTGGAATCTGAAATACATTTGGTGGTTGATCAACAAAGTTACAATGGTTTCACAATTTTGTGAAATGGACAGTAGTTTTTGTACTTTTAAGTTTTACTTAAGAGTTTAAAGGATTGTCCCTGAATCTAGCTCTATATTCTATTTACAGATGGTGTTACTTCAATTAGTATGGGTCCATTTTTCCAAGTCGTATCAACAAGTTTATCACAAAATGATGTGTACAAGTATTGTTAACTTTGAGTATAAATTGTACTTAAAATATCTAGTTTAAAGTCACTATTAATTTTAAAAAGAGACTATTACTATTACAACATTTTAAACTTTAAGCCCTGTTCTTTTCGGTTCATTTTTTTTGTTTGTTTTTTTCCCCTACCTCATATTTAGTTATTTGAAAACTAATTTAGTAACTGTTGCCTCCCCAAATTGAATCCCAAGGTATTTTAGCAAATTTAAGTTGTTGAAGACTGTAGTGAGATATTTAGGGCTGTGTTGAGATAGGAGTCTTATTTTCATCACTCTTAATTGGTTTTCATCTGATGCTAGATTACCACATTTACAAAGAATCATTTTAGAAGATGAGGTATTAAACTTCTCCACGTTCTTACAAGCCTTCCTTCTGTGGCTATAAGTCAGGGGATTGTTTTGGTCAGAGACCCCCATGACCAAAAAACCATAGTACATTTATGAAAGATGTCATAATTTATTAGAACTTACGAGAACACAAAAATAAAATAAATTTTATTTATTGCTTTCTGAGTCTTCCCTACGGTAAAAGAACAGCAAATCACTTCTGATTGTCTCAAATTCCCCAAACACCAACGAGCACTTTGAACTAATTTTGTTGTGTATTGTACCTTTTTTGAATAGAAATTTGAAAAATAACTTTAGTGCTGCTTAAAAAAATGACAACAAAAAACTTTCTGATTGAGGTAATAATCAAGACATTTACTCCCTTCTCTTGGTAGGAAAAGGTACCAACTCAACTTAAACTGACTTAAACTTAAAAATAGGCAGGGACATCTGATTATCAGGAAAACAGTATAACTAGGTTTTATAGATATAAAACCCAGAGGTCCACAGGTCAGAATGACCTCCAAGTTCAGACTGTTAGTTTCAAAAACTAAGACGAGAAATGCATCATGATTATGTTAATGCTTTCCAAGGTAAATGAAGACGCTAAACATATCAAATTATATACTTTAATAATGTGTGGTTTGGGGTACTTCAGTTATACTTAAGTATAGTTGGAATGAAAGGAAAAAAGAGAGAGAGGGAAAAGAAAGGAAAGGGAACAAGACATAGGAAGTGGGAATAGATAGATAGATAGATAGATAGATAGATAGATAGATAGATAGATAGAGGCAGAGACAGAGAGACTGACCGACTCAGGAGTTATAAAACATGGTAATTCCCAAGTGTCCCTTCCAAAAAGTCTACGAAATCAGTCCTTTGACCCAAATTCCTGTTTCTCTAACTGATCTGGCTTCTGCCTTGAGCCAGGGCTGCCTCATAATCACTCAGAAAGAAAGGGGGTGTCTTTGAGGAAATGGCTCCTCTAATTTTACCCATTTGGATAGAAGCACACAGTCTTCCCTTTCTGCACAGAGAAGATGGCATCTTAGAATCAGAGAGAAAGGGGTGTGTTTTATGTTCAGACGCACATTTCATGGGCAAAATCTCAAAGGCTGTAAAATGAGCTGCATTAAAGAGACACTGGCATTAGAGAAAGGTGGCCAGTGAGTGTTATTGCCTGAAATGATTTTCTTTTTAACACGAATAACAAGAACAACAACAAAACCTACTATTAGCAGTTTGTTGTTGTTATTGGTGGTTTTTTGTTTGTTTGTTTGTTTGTTTTGCTTTTTTCCTTAACTATTTGGTGGATTTCTTTTTCTTTTTTTAAATGTAAAATCATCATCTATTTTGCTAGAGCAATTAGAGGGATTGGCTTGTCAGGAAACTAAATTTTAGGGAAGGCAGACAATATTAAGGGTCGCATATAGGGAATACATCTTTCATGTATTTCTTTTTTAAGGATAGATTTATTTTATTTTATGTTTATTATTTTGTTTTGGCTACATGTATGTATGTGCCCCACCCACATGGCCTGTGTCTATGAAGGCCAGAAGATGGCATTGGATTTCCTGGAACTAGAGTTACAGATGGTTGTGAGCCACTATCTGAGTGATGGGCAAGCAATCTAGGTCCCTTGCAAGAGCAAATGCTCATACCTGTGCCATCTCTCCAGCCCCATGACATTTAGATTTAAAGATTCATTAGTTGTTACATCTTAAAATCCTCAGTAACTTAACAACTATTGCTATTAAGCAATAGATGGCATTTGTTTCACAACTGAGAAATGCAAAGAGGAAACACATTTGTGTTATTGTTTCTATCTTTTTGTTTGATGAATAATTATGAAGTATGGGGAATACTGTTTTTTGCAGGGAAGAAATATCAATTTCAATTCAATTAGTTCCTGGGTTCTTTCCATTTTCCCCATTTTGAAAAATTGCTGAGTCATTAGCTGGTAAAGGCAAGAGGAGAAAGGCAAAATATGAAGAGAAAAAAAACGTGTGGTTGCTCTCTTTATTATGAGATGGGAATGCTGACGGTTTCCAATCCTTTCATTCTTGCTTTCTGTTTCTTTTCTTCCGGTCCAGAATCTTATCATCCCAGTTTTACAAAGAAAAACCCCAGCTTCAAGAAATTAATGTGATTACCCATGTTTAATCAAGTGAAGGCTAACTGTCTCCAGATGCAAAACCCACTTTCTTGGTCTTATACCAAGTTGTTGACCACTGAAGTCTGGCTCAGAAGGGAAAGGGCAGTATTCAGGGCCCTCTTCCTCCTGAAGATCTACAGTCAAGTGACCTATAACACTGGGCTTCTCTTTGTTCCTAGACTCTCAGCTTCACATCTGTCCTTTCCTCTCTCTCTCCCCTTTGCCTCTTATTTCTAGACAGCCCAAGGTTTCAGTTTTGAAACACATCGCAGAATGGTGGAGCGCATCATTTCTGGATTTTCTTTCACCCTAACTTCCCAGGTCACTGATTATAAGATTAAAACTACAAATTACAATTGCAGCAGCGAGGAAGTGAATTAATAAGTAGTGGGTGTTATACCCTGCCATGGAGAGTTTTATCTGTGTGGTCACAATTCACCTGCACATCTATCTTATCATTATTTTTCTCATACTTTCATGTGAAGAACACAAGGCCTAGAAAATTGACCATGTTTTTTAATTGATGGATTCAAATTCAGATCCAATATAATAATCAGGGGGCATGCTCTGTAATGTTTGGAGAAGTTGTTCCATTTATGAAAGATTGTATACTAAAAAATGTATGTACTATTGTATGTGACTCAACTTGAAAAATGTGTAGCTAGGTTCATGTTTTTGCTAACCACTTGGCTAGGTTCTTAATTAGGAAGAGAACTGAGATATGGCCTACCCTTAGGAGATCACAGTTTTTGGTGGAAGACGTGCTAGGAATAGCTTAAACGCAATGTGTACAATCTACTTTTCATACAGAAGAGGAGCAGAGGGGTACTGAGATGGATTGTTGGGGCTACTGACATGAGGATAAGATTTATTAATACCACAGAAAGACAGACAGACAGACAACAGCATGATGGTAGTGATAGTCTTAGGAGAATTTAGGCCCCAGAATCAATGACAAATAACACACAGGACCTTTGTAAAGAGGAAACTAGGGTCCACATAGCTGAAATAGAGGTATTTTCCTACACCTTTCTGAGGATGGGGAAGATTTCAGAGCACAGACTGAAGCCAGACTCTGATTGCCAGGCAGGAGGCAGGGAAGTAGGTAAGGAGTAGGATGTATAGAAGTATGTTCACTGACCCTGATGAGAAACCTTAATACTTGGAAGTGTGTTGGTTAGGGACTCACAATGTCTAACTAGGGTACCTGTCAGTATCTGTAAAAGGGGAACACTTGTTATATTCTAACTCTAATTTTACAGTATGTACATATGCTAGACAAAACAACATCTTATATTTTGGCTAGTTCAATATTCTATTAAAATAAAACACACATCTATTCTTTGATATACTGAATTGTTTGAGTAGATGCATAATCAAAAGAAATTTATGCATATGTTCATAAAACTAAAATATTCTGAAAGCATTCTTCATAATAACATGGAGGAGGGAATACTTAAATATTTGTCAATAAAATAGTTGCTACATACACTGAGTTTATTCTACAATAAAAAATGTCAGAGAGCCGGGCAATGGTGGCGCACGCCTTTAATCCCAGCACTCGGGAGGCAGAGCCAGGCTGATCTCTGTGAGTTCGAGGCCAGCCTAGACTTCCAAGTGAGTTCCAGGAAAGGCGCAAGGCTACACAGAGAAACCCTGTCTCAAAAAAAAAAAAAATGTCAGAGAGAATGAATGAATTGAACTAATACAACAATCATAGGTAAAATATATATAATATTGAGTGAAAGGATCTAGGCCTTAAAAATGCATATTCTAAGTTCTTATAAATGCAAAGCTTAAAAATTAACCATGAGGGGCTGGAGAGATTGCTCAGGGGTAAAGAAAACTTATTGCTCTTGCAGAGGACTTGCATTCAGGTCCCAGGACCCATATGGTGGCTCACAACCACCCTTAACTTCAGTTCCAGCAGATCTGACATCCTCTTTTGACCCACATGGGCAACAGGCATACATGTTGCACACATATATGCAGGTTGGCAAAACACTCAAACATAACAAAAAGTAAAATGAATATTTTTAAAAAGGATAAAAAATTGTCTTGATACATTAGATGTCAGAAAAGTAACCCCGATTTGTGGAGTGAGACAGGGTCTGAAAGTAGGCAAGGAAGGCTTGTGGGGCCAGGGATGCTCTCATTCATGGTCCAAGTAGCATTATCATGCAGTTCAAGTTGGAAAAAAAAATCAATGATTGGTTCCTTTCTGATTTGTGAACTGTGCATCTGTGCAAAATTACAGTTCAACCATTTTTTTTCCAATTCAAAACTAAATGGAGATTAGTTTGGCCTGAAGAGAAGGCTCAGTACATAAAGCATTTGCTAGAGTTGAGATTTCCCAGAACCTACATAAAGACCAAGCAGGAATGACAGCTGTCTGTAATCCCAGCACTTTGAGATAAAGATGTTGTTTCTCAGAGCAAGTCTGTTTTTTAGGAATACTTCCACAGTCAATTGATACTGCCTTACGACAACTTTACGTGAATCCTAAGGTACCCTTGTCCCCTTAATCCTCATAGGACTGACCTATCAAACACATACAGTCACAGACACACACACACACACACTCACACACACACACAGACACACACACAGACAGACACACACACAGACAGACACACACACAGACAGACACACACACACAGACACACACACACATACACACAGACACACACACAGACAGACACACACACAGACAGACACACACACAGACAGACACACACACACAGACACACACAGACACAGACACACACATAGACACACACAGACACAGACACATACACAGATACACACACACAGACACACACACTCAGACACACACAGACATACACAGAGACACACACAGACACACAGACACACACACACACACACACACACACACACACACTCCCCTCAATTTCCAAGCCTCAGTACCTCTATTTTGTTTTTCAATCTTGTTATATTAGTTGTGTTTTCCCTACTTTGTGTTTATGTGTGACAACTGAACCAAATGGCTGCTCTTTAACGTAAAACCACACCTAGGCACACAAATACCAATACAAATCCTTGATCTTCAACTGCCAATCAAATATGTCTGTTGCCTACACTCAGTATGACTGTAATTCAAGCGGAATAATAAAGAACTAGCTACCTTCCCCCTTAAAAGGAAAGCTCGACATTTTTTTTGTTTTGTTTTTAATGTCACAAAACTTTTGTTAAATCATTTTTAGTGACTAAATTTACTTCAGTTTTCAGGCCTTCCTTACTTCACTTTATTAAATTTATCAAGTCATTGTTTTGGTGTTTTTTTTCTCTCTTTATTAAAATTTTTGTATTTTTTACATTTTTTGCTTTTGTAAAAAAATACCTACATTAATGATATTTCTTTAGAATAAATTTTTAAAAGTAGATTTACTGGTAGGCCCTCTGCTTAAACTAGACAGTTGTGTAGCTTGATCTGCTTAAGAGCTCCCCAGGCAGTAGGTTCAGGATCCATCCCTGGTGCATGAGCAGGCTTTTTGGAGTCCACTACCTGTGGTGGGACACCTCACAAAGCCTTGAGGCAGGGGGAAGGGCTTAGACCTGCCTCTGTTGAATGTAGCAAGCTCTGCTGACTCCCCATGGGAGGCCTTACCTTCTTGTAGGAGGGAATGGGGGGGCTGGTTGGGGGTGGGAGGCTGGAGGAGCAGGACAAGGGAACAGGGGGATCTGTGATTGGTATGTAAAATGAATAAAAATTTCTTAATAAAATAAGAAAAATTTGTATACTTTTAAAGATGCTAATCTGTACCTTTTTTTTAAATCATTACTCAAGTTTTCCTAAGGAATAAAATTGTCTTTAAAACAAAATCCTCCATCATTTTTGAGTTTTCAAGAATTTTTTTAATATAGAATAGAAAAAACGTCACCATACATTTTTATTTACAGATACAGACTAGAAGATAAAATAATATTATAAAATAACAAGGCTTAAAGATTAAGGTGTTAGTAGTTCACCTAGGTAGATTCACAAGTGATCAAAAGGCTCCAGGGAGTATTCTTGGCAGCAGACAATATCAGTCTGTAAGGTGATCTACAGTTACGTGTCACAGAAGGCCACACTCAGCTCTGTCCTGTCCAGTACTTTTGTTAATCATTTGACTAAGAGGATTGGCTTATATATTTGCCTATCTCTTATACATTTAGTTTGACACAGGGGAAAGCATATTGAACATTTGAAAGACACAATTCTAGATACAGACACTAGAATGGTAGATTAAATTTAGCATGAGACCAGTAGATTATCATATGTTTTTATATTAAAAGAAAGAGTAGAACCAAAGTACATAAGAAAAAGGTGCCTATTTTTATCAAAGTCTCATATAAATAAATTGTGATATTAATGATAAATTTATTATAATTAGAGATTTTCTTACTAGATAGATGTTCTCTTGATTGGGGGAGATGAAATAGTAAAGCTACATGAATTTTAAAATGAGAATGTAGGTGGACTAGATTGTTTAGAGAAGAACAATTCTTTGTTTTTATTGGGCTTACAATCCTTAGATGGCAAGAGTCATAGAAAATGAGCAGCAAGGCAGAAAAAAAACAGAAGAACAAGATGGTATCATGCAAAGCTGCTCATAACAATGCCCAATTATTGGCAATACCTTCAGAGAAGTACGAAGAACATTTTGTGGACAAGACAAAGTGTGACAAGGCTTGGGGATTTTCTCTCATCTTGATATTATTGGGTTAAAAGTTATCTTGCAGAACATTTAAGTGCCTTGCATTTCTGGCTCATATTTATCAAACCCTCTGGGCTGCCACTGGGGAGACAGACAATCTGTCCAGTTGTTTTAGCCATGGGCCTTAGAGATGCTGGAACCCCTCTGTAATGGATACAACAAAAACCTTTTTAAAAGTTTTTTTGGGGGGGCGGTTAGGAAGGTGAATAAGTTTGAAATTTTAGTTGTTGAACCAATAGTGACAATGACTAGAAAGGTCTACTAAGCAAAAAGCCAAGTCCCAAAGAACAAGCTATACCACATCAGACAGGAAGGCTTCTAAACTTCATCCAATATGGTCTACAACCTGGCCACTGTATTAGTTTGGTTTCTCTTGTTGTGATAAAACACCATGACCAAAAGCAGCTTGAGGAAGAAGGGGTTTGTTTATTCTTACAACTCTCAGGTATCACCCTATTGCTGAGAGAAATCAGGGAAGGAACTGAAGGCAGGAACTGAAGCAGAGGGCATGGAGGAACACCGCTTACTGGATTTCTCCCCATGGCTTGCTCAATCTACTTTTAAATAGAACCCAGGACAACCTGCCCAGGCTTTGTACTGCCCACAGTGAGCTGGGCCCTACTATATCAACCAATAATCAAGACGGTGATTTGTCTAGAGACTTGCTTACAAGCCAATATTATGTGTGTAGTTTATCTGTTAGGGGCCTCTCATTTCAGCTATGTCTAGGTTTGTGCATTTTGATAAAAGTCAGCCAACACTACCATTTAGATATGTTTTCACTCTTCAGGATATGCAGTTCTGCATAATAACTAGGCATTATCCTGAGACAGATATACAAGAATATTCCAGGAAAATGGTGGCAAGTGTCAATATTCTAACAAACTTGAAGATTAGTCAACCATGCCACACTCCAGTATTGTTTTAGCTTAATATGGAATGCAAATGATTATCACCATATTTCTTTATGGACTTTTCTAGACTCTTTTCACCTCCCATTGATACATTGGCTGGTCTACAAGGCTTGGTGGATGGAATAGCACTTTTTAGGGGGGTCTTCATTTGCCAACACCCAGTTACTATTGTCCCTGGAAAGGGGAGCATCACTAGCAAATACTTTGGGTAATGGAAAGAATATTCTCCTTTCATATAGTAATGTACCAAATCCACTTCTTTATGATAATGAGAACTAATTTTCCAGCAGTTTAGAATTTCTTCATGTCTATGACTTCAATGATAGGAGGTATAAAAGGAGGCCCTGTGATATTCTTAATTTTTACATTAATGGGGTCTATTACTTGTCCCCTTGTGAAAATAAATCCCCAGGGAATGGAAAGGATGCAACAGTGTTTCAAACTGGTATCTATGATGTATGATAAGAGCTAATTACCTCTGTTCTTACCATTTGGTTACTAGGGCCATGTGTGTTGCTAGTGGAGGACATGGTACCTCAAAATGGTGGTCAGTTGCTTGTCACATGAAAAATTTGGAGGGAAAACAAACAAGATGTAATTTCTCCCCACTGTTTTCTCTCACTGCTCAAATTGCCACCTAGTACTTCTGGGTTGTGTTAAAGGTCCCTCTGGGCAACTGGACGACTGCAGAGATTCCGCTGGTCAAATAGGAGTAGAGATGGGAGATCAGGCTAGGAGAAACAAAGACAAGAAAATGATCAGTACTCATCATAAGATGGTCTTTGGGAAGTACAAAATTATTTAACTCAAGGAACAGAATACTTAACTACCTTCATATATTTAAACTATTCAATCAGAAATTTGACAACCATTTGTAGAATAATCATTTAGAAGAATTTGAATAGTACTTTGATTTAAGAAGATGGACACTGTCATCTCTCAAATTTGTGAGGTTGGGATTCTTAGGATAATAAAACTATGTTTTCCAAATCATACATCAATAGTGTCAACAAGCCTAGAAAAGTTAGAAACTGCACAGGATATCCTTCTGAAAATCTTTTACTCTACTTAGCTAAAATTAAATTATTTTGTTGAAAAGACTAATACTATTTAAATATTTTGGATCATTTATCCTGTTTTCCTTTACAGATCCAACTATAGATGCCTCAAATGTACAATTAAAATTGATGTATTGTTTGTTGGTGTTGACTATGTGTTGGCTGAGGGCATGTTCTATCCTATTGCAACATTCTTTTCTTTCTTTCTTCTTAAACCAAAAAATGATAACACAGCAAGTAAGTCTCACATGGCTTTCTGCTTCTCTGTGATCTTCACTGTGTGACTCCACAATAAGACTGTAAGGTTTAATTACACAAGCATCTAACATTGTTATGTTTATCTTATCCTATGCAACAAGCCGTAGAAGAATTTAGCAGTCTATAAAAACACCAATTCTAAGATCTCTCAAGGGATTTGTGACTCGGGGGTTCAAGCTGAACTCTCAGCTGGGTAGTCCTTGGTGAGAGTCTCTCATGTGGTTGCAGTGAGACATTGGCTAAGAAAGTGGGAAGACAGTGGGTAAATGATCTGCGGCTGGTCCTGTCGTTCTTTTCTCTCTACAGTTCTATGTGATCCTTTTTCATATGCCAGTTTGGGCTTCTGACCATGGAGGTCTCTTGATTGTGTGATTGCTTATATTGTGGCTGAAGACATCTATTAGTTACTGAAGAAAAATAGTTACTTCTACCATGAGTTGCTAATAGAAATAGTTCCAGAAACCCACAAAGCATCAATAGTTGAAGACATTGAAACCATCTCTTGATGGGAGTTATGCCAAATATACCTCTCAATAGAGGATGTAAAATGGAAAATATAGTAGCAGCCTGTTTGGAATGTGCAATTTGCTGCCACTGTGTCTAAAATATAAAAAACAAACATTATTTTCTAAATCATAGAAGCAATAACTTGTCCATGAAAGTGTGATCATATTATTGAATTCTGACAGAAAATAAATTAAAAAAATGAAATAGTGTCTTTAAGTGTGATTTCCTCCAATATAATCCAGATATTTATGCTTATATAATTTCAGGTGTGGGGGAAGATTAAAAAGGGAAAAAAAATGACCAACATGTGATTTGCTTTTTCTTCTCCCTTTCATTTCCCAAGTAGAGAATGAAATAAAATTCCTTTGGAGAAAATAGAACTTAATCACATATTTTGTTCATGACAAGTGCATCTGTAAAGTAGTGAAATGCTCTTGGCAACTTTTCATACTATGTAGCTAAGAGTGATGACAACCGCCTCCAAATTGGGTGACCTAGTAGAGTATAAAATAGACTGTTCATAAACAAAGAATCTTCACAGTGCTTCACTGGAAGATGCTAGAGGGTCTTCCCAGCTGCTGGAAATGAGTGATCCAAAGCCATCCCTGGGAGGGGAGAAGAAAGGAAGAAGCACCCTCACTTTAGGATACCGAGGACACCAATAAACATTCTTCCATTTTGCTGGATAAACGGACTCATATCCAACTTAATCGTTAGCTGAGTTCAGTGTTGTCGTTATTTGCTATATGCCCAGCTCTTAAGACTGCTTGCTTTCTGTTTTCCACACCCGACTCTCAATTGAGCCTTTTCCTTTTTGTAGGTTTGTTGAGTCTAAGGCAAAGCATAGGAGTGTTTGCAACTCATTACATTGGTCTGAGTGTTCACACCCACCACAGCATTTTAGTGACTGAAAACGTTTTCTTTCTTGTCTATACAGGTTGTGGTTCCCAAATTCAAGGCCTTACCAGTTTTTTGTGAGATTTAAAATTTAGACAGTAACAGATTATTTCTTTTTGAGAAGAAATATATCAATAAAGCACTGAAAATGCTTTGACTTGGCAGGCTCCTTCTAGACCTTATATTTCTGTAGATGACGTTGAGTGAAAATATTTTCTATGGTTGTTTGGAAGAGCATGAATTTTGGAATTCTTTCTATCTGTGGAGAGATAAGTCTTTAGAGCAGTAATTCTGATGACTTGATTAATTTTTTTTAAACTTTAGTAAATGAATCTTAGCCTTACTATGGAGCAATGAGTGAAAAAAAATTCTTGATGCAAATTCCCTAAGAAAAGCCACTACCGAAAATTCAAGTGTCAAAGTGGGAGAGTTATGGCTTTGTAATGTAGCCATAGCGTGAAGGAATGATTCCTAAGGCATTTTCAATCTGCAACACCTTTTAAAAAAATAGTAAGAAAAATGACCTCCCTTCTAATTCGTTTTCCCAGCACTGATGTATTTGAGTTAGCAGTGTCTGGATCTAAATTAAGATTAGTCTCTAAAGTGCCTTTTGGCGAAGGAAAACTATAATGATTTTATTACTCTTTTACATGAACCAGGAAAGGGAATTTTACAAGCATGAAGAGGTTTTTAAATAGAGCGGGTAATGGAGAAAAAAAAAAAGAATAGAGAGAAAAGGTAAAATCAGGATCCTTTCCACTTGCTTTTTGGGCTTAGCACATCACAGGAAGGGGCCACGGCTGTAGCCTGCTCACTTGGTTAATCTTATTTTTTCATTATCAATCCGCAGGGTGCGTTTTCCACCAAGCATTAAGTCGAAGTTGTAAAATAGAGTCTGGAGTAATGGGAGCGAGAACAAACAAAAGGAGCCATTCTCCCCTCACAGCCTGTGCGTCGTCTTTCCCATTAATGTCAGCGGGATTACATACGTCCGTGTAGGAAAAGGTCTGTTTACACATGGCGTCAGTGAACCACTCTCTCTGTTACCACCATTTCCATTCCTTGAAATTGGAAGGGGTGTGTTTATGTTTGTTTCGAAAAGACGTTCTTTCAGAATGGGCTACTAATGTCATAAACCTAATGATGCTCTCTTCCCCACTTTCTTTCCTATATGCTAAAGCAATGCAGCTACCTGGCTTATAAGTATTTATCCATTCTCTTCTCTGTCCTACCGCCTCAACTTCCAAAAAAAAAAAAAAAAAGGAAAGAAAAAGAAAAAGAAAACAGACAAAGCAACTGCTAGACTTCTAGCTCATTTACATTATTTCTGTAAGACGAGCCATACAGTTGAGTGATGTTAAGCTCAACAGATTGTCAATAGAACCTAAAGTACTTTATGACAAGATATGTTTGCTGACCACTAACGTACTTCTTGTAGCGCGTAGTTTCTTCAGAATTATCTGGGTGTAAGTGGTGTAGTCAGGAATGCTCAAACCATAGACACTGTTGTAACCTATATTTTCATATTTCAAATTAATTATTATTCTGCTTAAGGTGGGGATAGACTCTGCTCATTCTTGTTCCATTCTTTTGAAGCAGGCATTTTGGGTGTGCCAGAAAGGGAGAAAAATAAAAGAACTGAAAAGAACATCACTTTGTAAATATAAAAAACCACAGATTTCCAAGGCTGCTGCAGAGATCTGCCACTTGTCTTGCCGTCAAGCAAGAGCACGTCGGTATACTTAACACAGTACTGAGTCTCTTGGGCCAAGGGCTTGTATCTCTGTCTATCAGGGCACCAGTCAATAAAGCTAAAATTATGCAGCCAAGGATTGTTTACTTTAAAGCTGCTTGCAAACTGTCAGGGGACTTTTCAAAGCATTAGCAGCCAATTTAAGAGAAAATGAGTGGTTGAGAGGTCAGGGGGAAATATTTACTTCGGAAGGTCAATTGAATATTTGAAAAGAGTAACAGGTTAATGTATCTAGTGGTCTATTTGATCCTAAATAGTGAAGCTGTAGAAGCAGGAGGTTTTAGAGATGTAGATTATACCCTGACAAGGACCATGCTTAATGTGGATAGAAAAAAAAAAGAGTCTCTGTCGCTAAGTAAATGTAGAGTGTTGCCAGGACAGGTCAGAGCCTGCTGTCCTGGCCCTTACTTTGAGCTCCTGCATCAGGAGACCAACAGGACAGTCATATCCTCCTCAGTAAAGCCATGCCTTTTGATCCTTTGTCTGTAACAGGCATAAATGCCACTGATTCCACACAGACTGCTGGAAAGAAGTGGAGGACCCGGTGGCTTTTGGAAGCAGATTCTCCAGTCTTTCAGTCACTCACTCACATTCAACATGGCTGGCTTTCTTGAAACGGAAGTATAACCCTTAATTATGTTAACTACAATTACTGCATTTGAATTATATCCGTGATAAATGAAAAGAACTGGGATCTATCAAATTTTCTTTTCCCCAGTAGAAAAGCTTGTGTCATTTAAAGCAATTGTGATATATGCGAGAGCATTTAGGCTATTAAAATAAGGGGGTGGGAAACGGGAGAGGACTGTGCTTTTCCAGTGGCAATGTCTCTGTGCTTATGGCACGCATAATTCTCACAGATGGGCAGCTTACTTTTAATTTTTACACATCACACTCAGTGAATTAAGTGGTCACAAACCTAATAAAGAGGAAAATAAACAAAATGCTGTGCTTTCTATTTTAATATTTATTTAATTACGTTTTGCAATGTGCCAGATCCCAAAGCCTCTTTTTCTTGTATTATCCAACTTTCAAAGTTAGCTGTTCAACTGGAAAGTTAAATAATCTTTGAGCCTTTATTTTCTTATTTAAGTAAACTGAACCAAAAAGTATTTAGCTCATGTATTTGGTATTTAATAGTAAAAATTATAGATGTCCTTGGCAAATCTTTGCCTGCTGTTCCTCTGCCCTGCACTCTCCTGGCTGCATTGGAAAGGCATAGGGAGAAATGTTTAAAAAAAAAAAAAGAAAAGAAAAGAAAAAAGAAAAAATCTTTTTCAGATATAAACCTTTCATCTACTCACTAGAAATCATGAAGATTTTTTAAACTGGTATTTATGACCACATTGCTTGCTATAGGTTTTAAATGAGGACTGGATAAACACACCGAATTTTGAAAGCAATTTGGTTAGTCTACTCCAGCCATAGGAAACCCAAAATTGTGTTAATGACAATAATTCACATATATTAGGATCTGAGATGCTACATGAAAAACAAAACAACTTCCACTGATCTCCATCAAGTTAAACGGTGCATTGGATGGAGTTTCATTTTTATCTCCTAGAGATCACCTTCAAAGGCGCTTCTGAGATGTGACTTTAGGGACCATCTTCAGACAAATATACTTCAGGTTTTGTAATAGCACTTCCTGTCATCATGTGAGGCAGAAAGGAAGAATCATCAGCCAGCCTGGCTCTGGTATAATCATAACATAAAATATATTTTAAGTTTAATAAAGGTAAATTATGTGTCGAAAGGCAAAGCAACCTATAATTAATAGCAACTTGGCTTGTGATAGCCAAAACACATCAAAGCAGTCTGTTTCTTATTGACTAATGTATATGCTCTGGGCAATCCCTCCTCCTGCAGCATTTCACCTCCATCATTTGGGGTCTTTTAAGTTTAATATTCAAGTTTAATATGTATAATAGTATACGATGTCAATTGAAAGTTTTTTTTAAAATACATTATCTACTCATTAAATTTCATATTCTGTGGGTAAATAGTGATTATTCCAGCTAGGGTTAAAATTGTGAGAAAGAAGTGTGCATGTGTGTATATTTTTGTGTACATGTGTCTGTGAGCAGGGATTTCACAGTCCTCATTTGCACATTGAACAAGGACACAGATGCATCTTATTATCAGCTGTTTGCAAATTAGTATTGCCTTCATAAACTCTGACTTTGTTACTTCTTATACCAAACAGAGACAAAACTGATAAATGTACTGAAGGTCCAGAGGAGAAATATGTTTATTCTTTTGAGAAGGATGGCCCTATAGCCTAGGTTATTCCCATTTATTATTTTTTTTTTATCTCTGTAGGAAGGTTTGCGACATGACAAGGTATTTAACACCTCAAAACCCAGAGGGAAATTACATCCCCTTTGTAGGAAGCAGTAAATAAAGTTGAAAAGCCTTTGCTTCGTTTTGAAATGCCTTTTGAATATTTGAGAATCAGACCAGCATTTGCTGAAAAATCTTCTGGTGAAAATTTGAAGTCAATTAGAAGGGGTGCTTTTCTTGTTTCTAGCTGCATTTGCTGCTCCCGCTTTGACAGAGTAGAACCTTCCTGTAACTCGGCAGGCCCATGGCTCCGAGGAAAACTACATTTGCTGGGTGTCCTTATTACCTTTCAAAGGCAATTACCAGATGAGCTCTGCAGCAAGCTGATCTTGGGGAGGAGTGTTTTTCTGCTTGCATATAGTCCCATTTTTAGAAACTCTGTGACTAAGGCTTTGCACAGTTAAAAGTGACAATGGAAATGTGTACAGCCTCCAGAACCTTCCCTGCTTCCCAAGTCATTTGCTTCGAATCTTCCCAAATGACCTGTCTGTGACAATTGTTTGTAATGGAATGAAAAATCATCTCCATAATTTCTGTCAATCAGTTGTGAGCGCCTTTTCATCTTTTGTTTAATTTTTACTTCATATAATGTCTTTCTTCAAAAGCTTGTTTTTTTCCATTTTTTTTGATACTAGATATGGATAAAACAAAATTAGTATACTGTGTATATCTCAGTAACCTCTCCAGTCTACAACAGAACCATTACCTCTCTACAGAGTGGCTTAATTTCTTTTTCCTCAAATGGCAATCTCTATACATGTCTGAATAATGCCTTAGTGTGCACAGATAAAGCTGGAGACATACTGCAGAGAGCAAGGCTCGCTTCTCTGTGCATCTTCATGAGAACAAGGCATCATTGTAACCCTTGCTTTACAGACACACTGTTTGGGGTTTGAGGGAGTCAGCCAGTAGCCAGGAGTAGGTTAGCCAGGAGAGTACCACCAAAGGCAAGTTTATTGTTTTCTTCTCAAATGAATTGTATTTAGTCTCAAATGAACTTCCCTATTTTTCAATGTGCAAGTCTTTGTCCAGTTTTCTAACATGCAGTAACTAGGTATTTTTGTGTGTGTGTGTGTGTGGTTTCTGACTATCAGTCAAAATGGAACTATGCTTATAATGTTAATATTTTCTAATGCTGTTTTAATTCTCCTGTAGTCACGGAAGCAGTGTAATGCTTTTCCTTCTGTTTCCACTTTTGTTTCTCATGAAAAAAAAAAAAAAAACAAAAAAACAAAACATACCTCTTAGATATGTCTATGTTACCGCCGCCGCCGAAAGTTCCATCAAAGGAGGAGGAAATGGCCACCCCCTCTTCTTGTAATTAACACCAAGGATGATAGAATCATATCACCATCTACCCTTTAAGGTAAATATAAGGTTTGGAATGCACTTACATTTCCACAAGTGATGACATCAGAATTTGAATGCTAAGCATATAAATATGTCATCAAGACCTTGGAATCTTGTGTTAAAATCTAACCTTACTCACAATACTAAATATATCGTTTATTTTTTTAATTTTTGTTTTAGAAGGGTCTTTTTTTTCTCTATTGAAATACTAATAGCATTTATATGCATGGCACAGAAAATGTAATTTTTTTCCTCTTAATGAGAAAAAATCCATGTAACTAAAAGAGTTCAAGGGTTGGTTGAAGCTTTTCATTAAAACTTTTTTAAAATTTGTGAGTTCCTTTGAGCTTGGTTCAGCTGTCTCTGTAGATTTCCCCATCATGATCTTGACCCCTCCCTTGCTCACTTAATCCCTCTTCCCTCTCTTCGACTGGACTCCCGGAGCTTGGCCTGGTGCATGGTTGTGGATCTCTGCATCTGCTTCCATCAGTTACTGGATGAAAGCTCTATTATGATAGTTAGGGTAGTCACCAATCTGATTACCAGGGTAAGTCAATTCAGGAATCCTCACCACTGTTGCTAGTAGTCTAATTTGGGGTCGTCCTTGTGAATTCCTGGGAATTTTCCTAGCACCAGGTTTCTCCCTAATGCCATAGTATCTCCCTCTATCAAGACATCTCTTTCATTGTGTCTCAACTGAATGTACCAGGCTTAGCTGTTCCCCAATGGGAGAACTTACCCTGTTGGAGGAGGGAATGAGGGGTAGTGGGGGGAGGCAGAGGGGAGCAGGAGGAAGGATGAGAGGGAAATCTATGGTTGGTATGTAAAAATGAATAAAAAAATTAAATTGATTAAAAAAAACAAAAATAAAAAACTTTTTAATAGCTCAGAAGTGTTACAGTAAAATGGTCTGGCATTTCTGATGTTAGCTACAAAAGTTTCTAATTCAATTTACTTTTTAAATCAGAAGACAAATGATGAAAAAATAATAAGATTAGGCTTATTCTGAAAGAAGTAAACATTCTATTTTAACCCACCTGGTAATTCACATTAGGGTCTGAAATATATACTCAAGCCTTTCCTGATCCTTGAGATGTCGTGTAGCTGACCCCCACACAGATTTTCATTTTCAAAACTTTTATGGCTTTCAATATTCTGAAAAATTTTCCTTTCAGCCTAAAAGCTTTCCACAGTTAATTTCAGGCCAACGGTGACTTTTTACATTTTAAGAAATATTTAAGGAACAAATTAATAGAACTATTTTGGTAACCAATCTTAAGTAGGAACTGACATATTTTCTGACACTTGAATATTATCCAAATAGTTCAAAAATTCACCCTCAAATGTCAAAACTTTCTAAGGTCTTTAACTCAGCGTAGAATTGTTGTTCTTTGAAACACAAATCATATAGCAGGAAAGCATTGAAGTGATGGAAATGTCTTGACATTCTAAGTTCTGTGGAATTCTAGGGATTTCTGATCTGTTCACTTCAGGAGTATGTACTTGAACACCGCACATTTCTTTATACTGTAGCCCCATTGCAGGGGATGCTACAAACCGAGAAGACAGCATTGCCTCAAGGTAACAGAATTGGAGAAAATTATAATTGTATTTCACCAACTTAATTTTTCTCTGATTAAAAAGAAAAACTTTAAAGTTGAAACAGTAAACATTAAAGAGAATTTTGCATGGCTAGTTTTAACTGAAATATATGTAAATCAAAGTTGAAAATATTCTTTAGCAATTCAGACACATGTGATATGCTTTTTAATATTATTGCATTACAGCTAAATGAAAGACAGAAGGTAATAGTCATTTATGTATTTGGGATTCAAATAATTCTCTTAGTTGTTATGTTCATATTCACATTTTATGCAAAACTTGTTTGAAACAATGCATGTGTCCTAGTTAAATAAAGCTCTCTCAAGCACCTTGATCAGTACACAGAATTAAAACAGAGAAATAATCAGGCATTAAAATGCAAGCTTCAAGGGGAAATTCCTTTCAGCAGAAAGCGGCACATGATTCCAAAAATGTCAAGCCGGTTCCATACTGTGCGCGCCATGTGTGAGCAGGTGGACGCACAACTCAATAACAGCATTTTCCTGTCAATAACTTCAGTATAAGCTTGATAGTTTTATGAAGGATTTAAAGGAACCTAATTAAAATGATTTCACTCACTCTGGTAACCAACCTTGAGTTCAATAACTGCGAAGTTTGACTTTTCCTTTCTTCTCTTCTCTCTTCTCTCTCTCTCTCTCTCTCTCTCTCTCTCTCTCTCTCTCTCTCTCTCTCTCTCTCCCTCCCTTCCTGCCCCCATCTCTCTCTTTCTTGTGATTTATTCTCCCTCCATTCTTTATTGTTTTCATGAATTGGTACCTTTTAAACACAATCAGATGGAAGCTGCAGATAAATTTTCCATTATTAAAAGCACTTAATCTGTACATATGTATGATGGAGCAGTAAGGCAGTGCTCACAGCAACATTAAAGAGTTCTGTTTTTATAAAAGTGACACTTTTAGGTTGTTTAGAATATAAAACGAAGATTTAAGATCACCATTTGAGAATAGCGAAAGAAAAAAGTCACAGAATAACATTTGCTTCATCATTGTAAAAGCATTTAAGATACGAAAAAAAATGTTTATGTCTTGTTATGTTTGGTCATTTGTCCAATGTATTTCCTAAACCAAAGGATAATGTAAATTTTACTTTGTGTAAATATTTAATCTTATTTCTCCAGGCTGATGACTTTATTATTAGAAATCATTGGTTCATTGTTAGTTTAGCTTGTTCTCCGAACCATGAGAACTAGAGCTGTGACTCTCCCATCTACCTTCCACCCCCGGGGAACCTCCCATTTGTCTTATCTTAGAAACATCTTCAAATCCTCACCTTTCTCAGACACGAGCATATTCTTACATTGTTCATAAACTTCCAGTTCTCATTTGGGTGCTTCAGGAAAATCTCTGAAGTCCTTTCTGTATGAAAAGTCGGGACCCACTAGTGATCTAGTGTCCATGGGTACTATGCATAGACATCTTGCCTCAGATCCTTACTGACCGTCATTGCGAGGATTTCGATTAGTCCTCTTGAGCAGACGCCTCTTCTATGGAAGGAACTCACAGGCATCTTATGGTGAAGACATTGAGATGAGCACTGAAATTTACATCAGCTACCAGTTCTCCCATTCACATAGCCCCACTCAGCTCAGTGACACTTTATAGGTAGATGTTTCTGAGTTCCTCACAGTAACCAGAAACTTTGGCATTTTCCTGGATCACTCTTTGCCACTGCACATCTGATTTGTCAGTAAATCCTACCTGATTAACTTTCAAAACATGAGCAGAATGTAATTATTCTTTACCTTGTCCGAGCTACTAACGTGTTTCACTCTCACAGTCTCTTTATGCCAATGGCTTTATATGGCTCTTCCCTCTTTGTGTCCTCTCCATTACTGTCTATTTTTAAACACAGGGGCCTGGCTTATTTTGCCAAAACACAGGTGTCAACATGCGCTGGTTTGTTCCCAATGCATTCTTTGCCTCCACTTTTTTTTGTTCCCTCTTCTGAAACTCCTTCCTCAGATGTCGCCCCAGTGGTAAAACATGTACTAGCTTCCCCATATACAATGACATCACTGTCTCATCCTGGTTTTCCTTACTA